>NC_138510.1:5028455-5588455 GCF_964252035.2 Podarcis erhardii
GCACTGTGGGGAAAAGGGAATGGGACTAAATTGGCCTTTGCCAACGTGGTGCCCTCCAGATGTTTTGGACTACAACTCCCATCAGCCCTGGCCAGCACAGTTTGGCTGCCTGTGGCTGGTGGGAATTGCACTCCAGAGCACCTTCTTTGAAGGTGAAGGATGAAGGAGATGAACATTTGATACAATACAGCAGGGCTCTTCTTACTAATGTCCTTATTTCTGGCTAGTGGGAGGTCCAGTAGCAGGACTGGGAAGCCATGGAGATCTTCAGCGCCAATAGGCAATGCTGAGCAAGCCATTGGTTTGAGTCGGTAGAAAGCAGCCTTCACATATATCCATATACTTCTGGGGGAAATGGGGTTCAGGCTTACCTGTGCTGCTTAAGACTTTTAGCACCGCAGATTTGCTAATGGGGGGCTGGGAGACGTGCAGAACCCGGCAAGTGAACACAGAAGAGCTGTTCTGCTTAGTTGCTGTCACTTCCAGGGAACTCCGAAGGGAGAAGGTCCCGTCATGATTCAGGATTTCGAAAACTGGCGCCTCCAGCGGGGTTACCTCCCGGTCCTTCAGCCAGTTAAAAATGATGTATCTGGGATAAAAGCCTTCCACGTAGCAGGTGACTGTCACAGTGTCATTCACCTGGACAGGTGAGGGAGGGTCCATTTTCAGCCACACTTTGGGCGGAACTGAGCAGACAAAACCAATTGTTAAAATGTGGACTTTTTGTGCTCTGAGCTTTTAAGGAAAAAAATCAATATTAACTAATTAATTCATGGGACTTATATCCTACTCTTCAGCCAGAAAGGCTCCCAAAGCAATTCTACGAAAGCATATATATATACCTACGAAAGCATATATATATATATATATATATATATATATATATATATATATATTAGTAACTAGCAATGACTTCAATCTAAAATGTTACAACACAAATGGAAAAAGGGAAGGAAAGAAGAAATCAACCAAAGTTGCGTCACCAGGGTCTCCTTTTGACTGACAGGGTGCTGACGGGGATGGAAACAGACAGCTTATAGTCGTAAAAATAAGCCTTGCTGGTCCCTTGAGAAATAGGCTGGTGACCCCACCTTCCCTGAGGTATCCTCCTGGGGGAGAATTGCAGAATCGGTCTCTTCCAAACTACAATTCTATGATTTTATGTATTCACTGTGGGTTAAACCAGAGAGCCTAGGACTTGCCGATCAGAAGTTCGGCGGTTCGATTCCCAATGACGGGGTGAGCTCCTGTTGCTCGGTCCCTGCTCCTGCCAACCTAGCAGTTCGAAAGCACATCAAAGTGCAAATAGATAAATAGGTACCACTCCGGTGGGAAGGTAAACGGTGTTTCCATGCGCTGCTCTGGTTCGCCAGAAGCAGCTTAGGCATGCTGGCCACATGACCCGGAAGCTGTACGCCGGCTCCCTCGGCCAATAAAGCGAGATGAGCACCGCAACCCCAGAGTCGGTCACAACTGGACCTAACGGTCAGGGGTCCCTTTACCTTTATATGTGTAAATAAAGACCCAACAGTCCCTGCTGATCTTCATTTGAAGGAAATGAAATTCTGGGAAAACACAGGAAGGCAACCCTGGAGAGACTCACTGCTTGGAGATAATGTTCTTCCCCACCCATGTTAATAACAATTTGTCAATCACTTACCAACCACAGAAACCACACTGCCTTTCCCCTTCCGCTTCATTCCAAAGATTTCCTTGGTACAATAATAGGTCCCAGCATCCTGGAGTTCTATGTTGGGGATGAGGATGGAGAAGTCTGTTTGCGAGTCAGGATGGAGCCTTCTCACCCGGGAATCGGTTCCTGTGTCAAGAGCTTGGGACTCCTTGTACCATGTCATGGTAGCGCGGACAATTGCCCGGGTCAGTTGGCAGTGCAGGGTGATGCTCTCTCCAGGGGATGCAGATAGAAATTTCGGTTCCTGCTTGACCTTTACAAGGGTGGCATCTGAAAGAACATCATAGAGTTCTGGTTCCTCTCCAGATTCTGCTTCTACCACCCCTGTTTGATTGAAAACATTTTAATCACTCTGGAGGCAGCCTTTGACCTCCAGTTCAAAACCATGGAAGAACAACCCCCAACCCCACTCTTGAAAAGGCTGAGGAGTAAACCCTACAAAAATCCAGAGTCGAGTCTTTAAGGTGGTTGGCTGTCCGCCTGCTTCCAGCAACTCCTGCAGCCAAGCTGGTGCCAAACGCCTTGCTCTGCTTTCCTTTGGACCACATCAGTGAGTCTTGTCATCTGGGCAGCCTAGGACCTCTATACACACTGCCCAGGCTTGCACCCCGGGGAGGTCACTTGGGTGCTGCTAATGCAGCAGAAATAACTGTGGGGATACATCCGTAGCAATCACCAGAGGACAAATGACCGCTGGGAGGAGCGCAGAGAAGAAACGTCCTGGTGCATCTGCGGCGGCGCAACCGGATGCCTTCATCTGCCCCAGCTGCAACAAAACATGTCTCTCCCCCAATCTGTCTCTATGGGCACAGGAGGTGGTGCAAACTTCCAACAGTTTGGCTTCGCCCTTAAAGGCACACTCCTCCACTGTCTCCCGAGACAGACAGATGCCAATGATATTGCTCCCTAACTGATCACCAGCAACTAATGTATTGAAAGAATTATTTGTTGACGGCCACCAACTTTGCAGGCTTTTAAAGAGGGTTAAACAATTTCTTGCAGGATAAGACTACCAGCGGCTACTAGCCCTGATGTTCTTCCTCTACTCTTGGAGGCAGCATGTGTCTGAATACCAGTTGCTGGAATCTGCAGGAGGGGAGAGGGTCTTGTGTTCGAATCCTGCTTGCAGGCTCTTTCCCCCTAAGCATCTGGCCGGCTGCTGTGAGAACAGGATGCTGGACTAGATGGGTCACTGGTCTGATCCAGCAGGCTGTTTTATAATAATAATATAATAATAATACATTATTTATACCCCGCCCATCTGGCTGAGTTTCCCCAGCCACTCTGGGCGGCTCCCAATCGAGTGTTAAAAACAATACAGCATCAGACATTAAAAACTTCCCTAAACAGGGTCGCCTTCAGTTGTCTTTTAAAAGTAAAATAGTTGTTTATTGCCTTGACGTCTGGTGGGAGGTGGGTGCCACTACCTCTGCCTGGTTCCCTGTAACCTCACTTCTCGCAGCAAGGGAAATGCCAGAAGGCCCTCGGAGCTGGACCTCTGTCTGGGCTGAACGATGGGGGTGGAGACGCTCCTTCAGGTATACAGGACAGAGGTCGTTTAGGGCTTTAAAGGTCAGCACCAACACTTTGAATTGTGCTCGGAAACGTACTGGGAGCCAATGAAGATCTCTCAGGACCAGTGTTATGTGGTCTCGGCAGCCACTCCCAGTCACCAGTCTAACTGCCGCATTCTGGATTAGTTGTAGTTTCCGGGTCACCTTCAAAGGTAGCCCCACACAGAGCGCATTGCAGTAGTCCAAGCGGGAGATAACCAGAGCATGCACCACTCTGGCAAGACAGTCCACAGGCAGGTAGGGTCTCAGCCTGTGTTCTAGATGGAGCTGGTAGACAGCTGCCCTGGACACAGAATTGACCTTGACCTCCATGGACAGCTGTGCATCCAAAATGACTCCCAGGCTGCGCACCTGGTCCTTCAGGGGCACAGTTACCCCATTCAGGACCAGGGAGTCCCCCACACCCATCTGCCCCTTGTCCCCCCAAAACAGTGCTTCTGTCTTGTCAGGATTCAACCTCAATGCACTTATGTGTTAAAGTAGTCAACATGTCCAGTAGCCCTTGAGAAATTGCTCCTTCTAGCATCTACCCCTATGGAGGCCCTAATTTCCACCCTCTGAGTCTCAGGTCCTATTCTTCTGGTGGCAACCCTATCAATAAACTGTTGAACCCAACTCTGGAAGGATCTGAAATGGACCACAATGAAGAGACTTGAAAGGTCCTCTTCATCTGGGTTTCTACTGCACGCAAGCCACAAATCACTTCCCTCCCTAGAGAGCGTGTTTCACCGGGATTCACTAAGCTCAGAAAGCAGGTCCTAGTCAATTTAACGGCATTTACGCGTTTGTTTGTTCCAGACTCACCAGGGGTTTGCAGGAAGAGGTGGAGCTGTAGGAAGAGACGGATCAGCCACAGCGAAGAGTTGAAAGCAGCCATCAAAGTGGCAGGAAAACCCACATTCCCGTCTGTGTTGTGTCTTGGGAACTCTTGTTTCAGTTGCAGGAGAAAGGCTTTTCTTTTCTTTTGGCTGTGACACTTCCTTCTGCAATTAATAGAAGCCAGTTTCACTTCCCCGAATTTGGAAAGCCGATTTTGCTTTCAGGCTCCCCTGAATAGAATGATATCCACACACCCACATACTAGGGGCTGCAACGCCCGCTTGCCTCACTTGCCAACTCCACTATTTGACTGTAAACAACAAAAACGACAAACATGAAGTCATTTACAAAAAAGTCTCAATAATAATCAATTTACCCCCTTGCCCATCCTCATACTTGACCAACCCCTCTCCCTTTGCGCTTCACCCACGTCCGAAGCCCCTCCCCTCTTACCTAAGGCCCCCCTCTCATTCTGTCACACCTATTTTAAAAGGGAGGAGAGGCTTCACCCAGCTAAACTGCTGAGTGAAGGGCCTTCCCCCTCCATTCATCCTCACTGCAGACATCATCATCATCATTTTTTATTTGTACCCCACCCATCTGGCTGGGTTTCCCCAGCCACTCTGGGCGGCTTCCAACAAAAGATTTTAAAATACATTAAAATGTCAGACATTAAAAACTTCCCTAAACAGGGCCGCCATCAGTTGTCTTCTAAACATCAGATAGTTGTTTATCTCTTTGACATCTGATGGGAGGGCGTTCCACAGGGAGGGAACCGCCAGAAGGCCCTCAGAGCTGGACCTCAGCATCCGGGCTGAACGACGGGGGTGGGGGGGAGACGCTCCTTCAGGTATACTGGGCTGAGGCCGTTTAGGACTTTAAAGGTCAGCACCAACACTTTCAATTGTGCTCAGAAACTTACTGGGAGCCAGTGTAGGTCTTTCAGGACCGGTGTTATGTGGTCTCAGCGGCCGCCCCCGGTCACCAGTCTAGTAGCCCAAGTGGGAGATAACTAGAGCATGCACCACTCTGGCAAGACAGTGCATAGGCAGGAATGGCAGATGAAGATGATGGACTACATGGAACTGGCGGAAATGACTGGCAGAATCCGAGACCAGGGAGAAGAGTCGGTGGAGGAAGATTGGAAGAAATTTAAAGACTATTTGCAGAAACATTGTAAAATTAATAACTGTTAGGAGGATGTTGGAATAATACTATATGATTTTAGCAGGAATGATATAAAGGATTTGGGAATAACTGACTGTTAATTGGTGAAAGGAGGAAAAGTAAAGTTATATTATATTAAGATAAATTACAGGACTAAAATTTTAAAAGAGGGAAAGGATTTGCTGAAATGGATAATTGATCTAGAATACAAAAAAGGGAGGTGTGAGGAGGTCAAGGAAATAAGCTAATGAAAGATAAGTAATGAGAAGATTTGCTGTAGTGTACTTTGTTTTTTCGTTTCTGTTTAATGGATTTTATTTCTCTGTTTTTTCATATTGTGATGTGTTGTGTTGTTTTTGTTTAATGTGGTATTTTTACTTTTTCTTTCTGTAACCTTTAAAACTTTAATAACTATTATTTTTTTTTTTTAAAAAAAGACAGTTCATAGATAGATAGGGTCTCATCCTGCATACCAGATGGAGCTGGTCGACAGCTGCCCTGGAATTCCTGGACATGGAATTGACCTGCGCCTCCATAGACAGCTATGAGTCCAGAATGAGTCCCAGGCTGCGCACCTGGTCCTTCAGGGGCACAGTTACCCCATTTAGGACCAGGGAGTCCCCCACAACTGCCCGCCCCCTGTCCCCCCAAAACAGTACTTCTCTCTTGTCAGGATTCAACCACAATCCTGGCAATGCCCCTGGGCACAGGGCATGCGCACCTCCCCAGGCGCCCGATCGGCTTGCTCCACTGCTGCGTTGATTCACAGTTTCTCTCTCCGTTTCCCTTGGTTTCTCATTTTTCTAATCTTAAATTCAGTCCACCAAGTTCCTTCGTCCACTAGCAGATTTATTTCTCTTTTTTTAGGTACAGTGGTACCTCAGGTTACAGACGCTTCAGGTTACAGACTCCACTAACCCAGAAATAGTACCTCAGGTTAAGAACTTTGCTTCAGGACGAGAACAGAAATCGTGTTTCGGCAGCGGGAGGCCCCATTAGCTAAAGTGGTCCTTCAGGTTAAGAACAGTTTCAGGTTAAGAACGGACCTCAGGAACGAGTTAAGTTCTTAACCCAAGGTACCATTGTATTGATGACAATTAATCAGCTGCTTAGGGCACATTTTCCCCAACAGTTACCCCTTTGTAGGCATGTTTTACCTAATAGGCACATTTTTGCTAATTTCCTTAATATAATCCATTTTATTCTGTCATTTTCTACCAACATTATATTTTTATAATTATATTTTCATAACTGGTTTTTTTAAAAAAAAAAACTTGTAAAGTGCTTAGAAGCCATTCTGGAAAGCAAGCAGTATTTAAATTAAGTACTACCTCCACCACTACTACTGCTAATAATGCATTTTGAAGCCTACTGTCCTCTAACATATACATTTTTTAATACCATGTTATTGTACAAATAATTATCCTCCCCTCCCTTTTTTTGGGGGGGGGTAATATTTATGAGATTTTAAAGCTATATATTTTAGTTGTGTTGTTTCCTGATGTTGTATCTTGCTGTTTTGACATTTTCTATATGATTTGCATTTTGCATTTATTTTGCTTACAGATATTTATTTGTCTTATATGCTAATGTATGTTGTTCTGACATATCCTTGTTTTGTCATGTTGCTTAAAATGTGGTTTTTTAAATATTCGTGTTATTAGCAGTCGCATTGAATGTGGAATGTGTGTTTTTGTTGAGATGTGCAAACCACTTTGAGAGTTCTGCTGGAATGTAAAGCAGGGTGCAAGTTGGTTAGATCAATAAATAAACATTATGGCAAAAGCTCCTAAGGACACCCCTGAAATGGCCTCATAACATAGTAGCCAAGGAACCACCAGCTAGGGTTGTCATATTTTTAAAAGTACAAACCAGGACACCCCAAAAATTGTCGAGCTTTCTTTAGAAAGACCCCAAGATCTCCAGATTACATTTTGCGTTGCTGCTTCCTCAAAGCTGAGTTTTAAAATGAGCAATTTGTTGTGCCCGGCTGCTAAAAATAACATGACCAGCGGCCTCTGCTGTGCCCCTTTCCAGAAGGGTATTATCTGATGTGAATCATGCACAGTTGCTTAAGAAGCAGTTATTTAACCAGCAGAACTTCCCCAAGTGGGGTTTATTGTTCAATGGAAGCTGCAACGCAGAAAGCAATTGCCCAGATTTAGAAAGTGGCACAGGCCCACTGAACACTGAGTGTTGTTTTGCTACAGCGTGAGTCTGTTTCACACAGGTTACGTGATGATTTCCTTTGGGGGGTGTTCTCATGCACTATTGCTGTAATATATTGTACTGTTATATCAACAGGTTGCATTGATGGCCTTTTATACCAGCGTTTCCCAAACCATTCCAGGCTGACACCCCTTTGGTTCCATAAGCTCATGCCCAATGCCCTCTACCCTATAGACAACATTATTCAGAAGAGTGGTTTGCACAACCTGGATAGCTCAGTTGGTCAGAGCACGGTGCTGATAACGCCAAGGTTGCAAGTTCGATCCCCGTATGGATCAGCTGCATATTCCTGCATTGCAGGGGGTTGGACTAGATGATCCTCAGGGTCCCTTCCAACTCTATGAGTCTATTATTCTATGACCCACTAAAGAAGATAATGGAGTTTTCTTGGCAGGGATACTGGAAATGGTGAAATTAAAAGACGCCTGCTTCTTGGGAGAACAGCAATAACAAACCTAGAGAGCATCTTCAAAAGCAGAGACATCACCTTGCCAACAAAGATCCGTATAGTTAAAGCTATGGTTTTCCCAGTATTGATGAATGGAAGTGAGAGCTGGACCATAAAGAAGGCTGATCGCTGAAGAATTGATGCTTTTGAATTATGGTGCTGGAGGAGACTCTTGAGAGTCCCATGGACTTCCAAGAAGATCAAACCTATCCATTCTGAAGGAAATCAGCTCTGAGTGCTCACTGGAAGGACAGATCCTGAAGCTGAGGCTCCAATACTTTGGCCACCTGAGGAGAAGAGAAGACTCCCTGGAAAAGACCCTGATGTTGGGAAAGATGGAGGGCACAAGGAGAAGGGGACGACAGAGGACGAGATGGTTGGACAGTGTTCTCGAAGCTACGAACATAAATTTGCCCAAACTGCGGGAGGCAGTGGAAGACAGGAGTGCCTGGCGTGCTCTGGTCCAGGGGGTCACGAAGAGTCGGACATGACTAAATGACTAAACAACAACAAAAGAAGATAACAACACAGTACAATTCAAAACAGCAACTATTTGTTCAGAATCCAATTAAAACTATTTAGTTGCATTAATTCAACAACGTGGATGAACTTGATCCAGGGCTTCCAGCTATTACCAGTAACTGGAGATCTTGTGATTTCCATAAGTACAGTGGAACCTCACTTCCCAAATGTAATCCATTCCAGAAGACTGTTCGACTTCCGAAACGTTCGACAACCAAGGCTCAATGGATTGTTGGCAAAGTCCATTGAGAAAATGGAGAAACCGTTTCGACTTCCAAGACACGTTCGACTTCCAAGACGCGTTCAAAAAAGGAAGCAATACTTCTGGGTTTTTGGCGTTTGAAAACCGAATTGTTCGGCTTCTGAGACACTCAAAAACTGAGGTTCCACTGTACAAACAAGAGTGAGCAAAGGAAATAACTTTGAAAGCAATAAGAGCGGTAAAACTTTACAGTGGTACGTCGGGTTAAGAACTTAATTCATTCCGGAGGTCCGTTCTTAACCTGAAACTGTTCTTAACCTGAGGTACCAATTTAGCTAATGGGGCCTCCCGCTGCTGCTGCCGCCGCCGTGCAATTTCTGTTCTCATCCTGAAGCAAAGTTCTTAACCCGAGGTACTATTTCTGGGTTAACGGAGTCTGTAACCTGAAGTGTCTGTAACCCGAGGTACCACTGTAAATACAAAGCGAGAAAGGTGTTGTGGCGATCACACAGGGTCCCCTGACGTTTCACCGTCTATTGATCCCTGTGCCACTACTCTATTTCTCGCTGCCACCACCCAGGCCCTACCTGGGACAATACTGAGTCCAGTCAGGGTTAAATTGGAACATAAACTTCTGTTTATTTATTGCGGTTTAACAAGTGTGTGGTTTCATAAACGGTATCAGTCCATTACAATCATGGGGTGCCTATCCAGACCTGTAACTTCCGCTACCTGCTCTCATTCATTAAACCACCTCTCAGATATTTACTCATCTTCCTAGCTCCTAACTGTTCCTGACTCAGCTTATTTCGCTCCACTAACTCAACCGTGAAGCTGAGGCTCCAAGACTTTGGCCACCTCATGAGAAAAGAAGACTCGCCTGCTTCTTGGGAGAAAAGCAATGACAAACCTAGACAGCATCTTCAAAAGCAGAGACATCACCTTGCCAACAAAGGTCCACATAGTTCAAGCTATGGTTTTCCCAGTAGTGATGTATGGAAGTGAGAGCTGGACCATCAAGAAGGCTGATCGCCGAAGAATGGATGCTTTTGAATTCTGGTTCTGGAGGAGACTCTTGAGAGTCCCATGGACTGCAAGAAGATCAAACCTCTCCATTCTGAAGGAAATCAGCCCTGAGTGCTCACTGGGACAGGTCCTGAAGCTGAGGCTCCAATACTTTGGCCACCTGAGGAGAAGAGAAGACTCCCTGGAAAAGACCCTGATGGGAAAGATGGAGGGCACAAGGAGAAGGGGACGACGGAGGACGAGATGGTGGGACAGTGTTCTCGAAGCTACCAGCATGAGTTTGACCAAACTGCGGGTGGCAGTGGAAGACAGGGGTGCCTGGCGTGCTCTGGTCCAGGGGGTCACGATGAGTCGGACACGACTAAACGACTAAACAACAACAACAACAACTAAACCTACCCACAGACTCTATCCCAATTCACTCCCACTCCAACCAACCACCCAGCTCCCAACGAACTCCCCCCTTCGCCCCTCCCAGAGCTGGTTTTATAGTCCCTCTGACTCCACCCCCCGGGTTCTGATTGGGTAACCTGTTTAACTATTTCACCTCCAGCACTCTCATATGTTAACGTCACAGGTGTTTCGCTCTAGCCTGGTCAATCATTGATAAGAGATGAATGCATCCAGAAGGGTCCATCTCCAGTGCCCCCCTGCTGCCCCCTGCCTCTTAGGCAATCCCACCCCATCTTCTGGGGCAATACCACCCACTTGAGGACTGACTGTTTTATATGTTCCACAGATCTCACTGACTTTGTCTGTGACTTTAAATGCCTTTCTGGGCTCCTTACAGGGCCACCCAGTTTCCACGGCAGACCCTCCAAGTGTCCCTATTTTCCAGGGACGTCCCTGATTTAGAGAAGTCATCCCGGTTTCTGATCTGATCCTGGAATGTCCCGCTTTTCCTAAGGATGTCCCTATTTTCATTGGAGAAATGTTAGAGGGTATGGGGAGTTATCTGACCCCCCCAGCTGTCTGAAGGCCATGCTGTATAGGGATTTAAATAATAATAATAATAATTAATGTTTTATTATGTTTTTTTATATACAGTCGTACCTTGGTTTCTGAACAGCTTAGTTCTCGAATGTTTTGGCTCCCAAACGCCACAAACCCAGAAGTGACTGTTCCGGTTTGCGAATTGTTTTCGGAAGCCGAATGTCTGACGGGGCTTCCGCGGCTTCTGATTGGCTGCAGGAGCTTTCTGCAGCCAATGAGAAGCCGTGTTTTGGTTTCCGAATGTTTTGGAAGTCGAACAGACTTCCGGAATGGATTCCGTTTGAATTCCAAGGTATGACTGTATGTTGGAAGCTGCCCAGAGTGGCTAGGGCATGGGTAGGCAAACTAAGGCCCGGGGGCCGGATGCAGCCCAATTGCCTTCTCAATCCGGCCCACGGACGGTCCAGGAATCAGCGTGTTTTTACATGAGTAGAATGTGTCCTTTTATTTAAAATGCATCTCTGTGTTATTTGTGGAGCATAGGAATTTGTTCATCCCCCCCCATATAGTCCAGCCCCCCACAAGGTCTGAGGGACAGTGGAGCGGCCCCCTGCTGAAAAAGTTTTCTGACCCCTGGCAACCCAGTAAGATGTGTGGGGTAAAATTATCATTATGGAATGGGACATCCTAGAATCATAGAATCCTAGAGTTGGAAGAGACCACAAGGGCCATTGAGTCCAACCCCCTGCCAAGCAGGAAACACCATCAGAGCACTCCTGACATATGGTTGTCAAGCCTCTGCTTAAAGACCTCCAAAGAAGGAGACTCCACCACACTCCTTGGCAGCAAATTCCACTGTCGAACAGCTCTTACTGTCAGGAAGTTCTTCCTAATGTTTAGGTGGAATCTTCTTTCTTGTAGTTTGGATCCATTGCTCCGTGTCCGCTTCTCTGGAGCAGCAGAAAACAACCTTTCTTCCTCCTCTATGTGACATCCTTTTATATATTTGAACATGGCTATCATATCACCCCTTAACCTCCTCTTCTCCAGGCTAAACATGCCCAGCTCCCTTAGCCGTTCCTCATAAGGCATCGTTTCCAGGCCTTTGACCATTTTGGTTGCCCTCCTCTGGACACGTTCCAGTTTGTCAGTGTCCTTCTTGAACTGTGGTGCCCAGAACTGGACACAGTACTCCAGGTGAGGTCTGACCAATTTTCATTGGAGAGATGTTGGAGGCTATGCCACTGTCAAGTCAATCAAAGAGTCCTGCATTTCCCTGAATGAGTACTCAGGGTGAGAGTCTGTTGGTGGAGAAGGGCTTAAATTTCATTGGTGAGAAGTGGAGAGTGTGTCTGGATTGCCCCAGGCAAGAGATGTTTGGAAATGATGATGGAGGAGGGAGACAGGACTTTTCACCTGATGTGGCAGACAACCACAATGCCTGGAGACGGTCAGGGATCAGAGGAGGAATGACCTCTGGGAGTAGTGCAGAGAGAAGAAATACCAGGGTTCATCTGCAACAGCACCACCAGGCGCCTTTATCTGCCCCAGCTGCAACAAAACATGTCTCTCCCCTATCAGTCTCTACAGCCACAGCAGGCCCTGTAACTTTCCAGTGGTTTGACTTCACACCCAAAGACACACTTCTCCACACTTGTCTCCCGGGGCAGATGGATGCCAACTCTGAACTTAAAAATGGAAAGCGTAATGCTGGTGGTCAACAAAAGAGGTTCAAAGACTTTGCGTGGACAGGCGGAGTCCCCCGAACCCTGGGCGCCCCCCCCCCCGGTGTGGAATAACGACTCAAGACAATGTGCTACTGGATTAAAATTGGCCACAACTTTATTATATTTCAGATATGGGTAGACCTTGGCTCAGGCATGGGGCGTTTATCCCTCCCAATCCCCAGCCAGGGATCTGGGGGACATCTGGGTTATCGAGTGGGGGGGGGGGAGAGAGATGGGCTGGCTCTGGAGAACATATGTTCAAGCAGAGAGAGCCAACCCCTGTTATGCCGTCGCCGCAGGGGAGAGCAATGACGAACTCTAGGCGTATGGCCAAAGTCTCCCCTCAAACAACCCCTTTAACGGGGAACCCTGGTATCGCCGCTGCAAAGAGGAGGGGGGCGTGGATCACCGCTGCACACCTCCCCCCATTCAGGAAAGATAGACTAAAGGATTCTGCCCCAGGCCTGATACCGCCAAAGTTGTGACGTTTGGCTACGGGAAAGGCAAACCTGCCAATACAGGGGAATTCCTTCCCAGCCCTTCAACAGCGACCTTGACGTAGCAGCGTTCGCGTACCTGTGGAGAAAAGGTTAACCTGCAAAAGAAGTCTTAACTGAGGGTGGGGAGGGTGGGAGAAGCTCTGGAGCCAACTGAAGATTCCCAGGTAAGATCCTCCCCCTATTGTGTGGGCAGGTGGTCCCTCCCCCTACCTGGCCTGATCACCTTGGCAACGCCTCCCCAGGCGGGATTGGGCAACTGTCAGAGGTAGACGGAGACCTCCAGGTATACCACCTGGGGGAAGGCGAAGCCAAGCCTGTGCTAATGGTGCCACATAGGGTCTCGGGGGGCTGTGCACGACCACACAAAGGGCGCCCCCCCCATTCAATGTGGGGAGCTGTCACTCACAAGGCAATTTTTTTAAAAAAGTAGTATAAACATCGACAACTGGGAGGCCTGTGAGCGCTCCAGTTGGAGAACAGCCTTTACCAAAGGTGTCGTGGGCTTTGAAGACACTCGAACTCAGGACGCAAGGGAGAAATGAGCTAAGACTTGGCAAATCCACACCGTGACCAGCTCCTGCCCAGAAACCAATGTCCCCACTGTGGAAGGATGTGTGGGTCCAGAATTGGCCTCAACAGTGACTTACGGACTCATTGTTAAAACCGTGTTTATGGAAGACCAAAGAAGAAAGATTAGTTGCTGAGTGTTCAAGTGTTTTATTGAAGTTGATAAAGCAATATGGTTAGTACAAAGTGTGTTTGGGGAAGACAGCAGGGCTCCAGAACTGTATCTTTACATGTGAGGGTGTTTTGCAATATTTATGAGGTATATATTTATAAAACGTTGTACTCCAACGCTTAACTTGATGTATTTATTTTTCTAATATCATTCTCTCTTGTTTATTTTACTTAAGTACTCGGGTGCATTTGTGCAGAGAGATGTATTGCTTAATTATCCAACTTAAAATATGGACTCTTATTATTAGCAGCTGCGGTTGTATTCAGTGTGGTGTCTTTATGTAATAAATGTTGATTTTTCTTGAGATGTAGGCTGCTTAGGAATTTCATGAAATGCATCTGTTCCATTAGCAGTAGGGTTTATGCTTGTGCATCAGATACCCCCCCCCCCAATGTATGCCCCCCACCCTCTCCAAATCTGCCCTAGATGGTGCACAGCAGCAAAAAGGGGGGGGGCGTGTTTCATCCAGCGGGTGCAGAATGCCACGGCAAGACTCCTTACGGAGTCCTCGCTGCGGGATCACATTCACCCGGTGCTATACCAGCTGCACTGGCTCCCGGTGGAGAACAGGGTCAGGTTTAAGGTGCTGGTTTTAACCTTTAAAGCCCTATACGGCCTAGGACCCTCGTACCTATGGGACCGCCTCTCCTGGTATGTCCCACGGCGGACCTTACGGTTTGCAAATAGAAACATCTTGGAGGTCCCAGGCCACAGGGAGGTTAGGCTGGTCTCAACCAGAGCCAGGGCCTTTTCAGCTGTGGCCCCAATCTTGTGGAACGCTCTGTCACAAGAGACCAGGGCCCTGCACGACTTGACATCTTTCTGCAGGGCCTGCAAGACGGAGCTGTTCCACCAGGACTTTGGCCAAGGCACAGCCTGACCCCCTCCTTTGATAATCCTCATAGAACTCTAGCCCAACGGTTGCCATTAATTTGATTCTGAATTGATTTTAGAATGTATTTTAATTAATTGTGTGATTTTATGTATACTATGCTGTTTTTACTTGTTGTTAGTCGCTCTGTGCCTGGCTTTGGCCAGGGAGGGCAGGATATAAATTATTATTATTATTATTATTATTATTATTATTATTATTATTATTCTGTAAGTCATGAATCCTTGCGCTAACACAATTTACATAGCAGTGCATTAGATTCAACCCATAATCCACAAGTTTATTTCACACACACACACAATGTATATACGGCCTCGGTCCAGTATACCTGAAGGAGCGTCTCCACCCCCATCGTTCTGCCCGGACACTGAGGTCCAGCGCTGAGGGCCTTCTGGTGGTTCCCTCACTGCAAGAAGCCAAGTTACAGGGAACCAGGCAGAGGGCCTTCTCGGTAGTGGCACCTGCCCTGTGGAACTCCCTCCCACCAGATGTCAAAGAGAACAACAACTACCAGACTTTTAGAAGACATCAGAAGACAGCCCTGTTTAGGGAAGCTTTTAATGTTTGATGCATTACTGTATTTTAATATTTTGTTGGAAGCCACCCAGGGTGTCTGGGGAAGCCCAGCCAGATGGGTGGGGTATAAATAATAAATTATTATTATTATATTATTATTATTATTTTAAATAATATTTATTCAGAATTTTGAAGATTGCAAAAATAAAAAAGAAAAAAGAAAAATAAAAAAGACAGAAAAAATACAATCATTTAAAAAAGAAAAAGAACAGATTAAACCTTTACATAACTTTCTTCCTTTACTTATTTCCTTGACCTCCTCACACCTCCCATTTTTGTATTCTAGTTCAAATTGTTATTTCAGCAAATCCTTCCAACCTTGTTTTTATCTTAATAATTTAATTTAATATATTGCAATTTTACGTTCTCTCTTTCATCAATTCATTTTTACTTAATCCTTTATATCATTTCTACCAAAACCACATAATTTTCTTTTTCCAACATCTTTCTAACAATCCTTAATTTTACAATATTTTTGAAGATATACTTTAATTTTTTTCCAATCTTCTTCCACCAACTCTTCTCCTTGGTCCCGGATTCCACCAGTCATCTCAGCCAATTCCATATATTCCATTATATAATATTATTATATTATTATTATATTTCATTATATAATATTGTATTATTATTATTATTATGATGATGATGATGATGATGCTCAGGGGCACTGCATGAGTGCCGCAGCCCTGTGCACCCAGCATGCCAAGGGAGAAATGAGCTCCCTTGGCCATGGAGCCTTGCAGGGTTGGGGCTAATGAAGCTCGTTTCTCCACGCTGCATACAGACACTCATATCTGTGACTGACATTGTCACAGCCTCAATATCTTGGCCAAATATGGGTCGTGATTGGAAGGAACAAATTGGAGAAGAGGAGACTGTGAGCCATCTTCAGATATCTGAAGAGCTGTCACATAGCTTCTTTCCATCTGCTCCAGAGCGTGGAAACCAAGCCGATGGATTTAAGTTATAAGAAAGGCGATTCCGACTAAACAATAGGAATATTCTTTCTGATCGTAAGAGCTGATTGACAGTGGAGCGGTCTCCCTCAGGAGGTGATTGGACTCTCCTTCCTTGGAGGTTTCTAAGCAGAGGTTGGGTGGCCAGCTGTCAGGGATGCTTAAGCTGAGATTCCTGCATTGCAGGGAGTTGCGCTACATGACCTTTGGGGTCCCTTCCAACTGTACAATTCTGTGATTTTACTGGCGGGCACATTGGCACCCACAGATATCGCGCTGGCGACCCCTGCGCTAGCATGGCAATTAAGAATAACACACGTAAGTAGAATCTGTGCATAGAGATCACCGGGGGAGAAATCAGATAAGAAAGCCTGCCAGTTCCTGTACCATTTTGTACCGTATCTCCTTATTCAAAAAATGAATAAGGAGTGGGCTATTTTTAAGGAATGCATCAAAATTTATGTGGAAAAAGTAGGATTTCTGACAGATACTGCGTGAATCCAGAAAATGATTAGAGTGAAAGGAGAGTAAAGTTAAGCTAAAGGAAGAGATTAAAGAAATAATGAAATGCGTTTAAGCTAGTTGGAAAAATAAAGTAGCGTAACAAGAACGGCTGGAAGTCAAGTCACTTGGTGGGTGTCCGTGTGGGGTAGGTGTGTAGGTATGTTGATATGTATAGTACAGGTAGGTATTATATAAAGTAATGTAGGTATGTTTTATGCTATGAAAATTAGGTAGTGTGTTGTGTACGTGTATTGTGCAAATGTATATGTATGTGTTTTATATGTTAATAAAATAAAATTAAAATTAAAAGAAAAGAAAAAAGAAAGCCTGCCAGTTCCTAACACTTCATGCCAACTTTTGAAACTGTGAAGAGCAACACAACCGTGGTCTCTTTTGCCCGCTGGTATCAGCAGCTCGCCTCCACGCAGAAGATGCCCTTGTCTGCCCACATCCTGCTTTTCTGATCTTATTGTCCTAATAGCTGCAACACTGCAGACATGCAGACATTTCCTCCTCTTCCTGATGCCTGAAGATAAAGAGGGCGCCAGGTGAGCCTCCTTGCATCTCTGAGGCACCACTGAAAAGGACTGTTCTCCTGCTATCCCCTCCTGGCGCTCCCACAGAGGGGGACACACAGAGAAGGGCTTTAGATGGCAGTCGCAGGGTCCCTATAGTCTCTCACCAGGCCATAGCTCACTAACCTGGTGCCCTCCAAGTATGACATCCATCAGCCCCAACCAGCTGCTGGGAGTCAGATATTTGAAGATGGCTATCCCATCTCCTCTCAGTCTTTTCTTTTCCTGGCTGAACATACTCCACTCCTTCAACTGCTCCTCATCAGGCTTGGTTTCCAGACCCTTGATCCTCTTGGTTGCTCACCTAGTATCCTGATCAAAGAGAGTGTGACAAATAACTCACATGGTGGAACTTCATGATGTTTGCAAACACACCAGTAAATGAAAGATCAGTCCCAAACGTTCATGCCAATTTGTATAACAAACAATTCTTTTTATTTGCTTCTTGCTATTATATAATGCTGTAAGAGAATAACTAGGTTCACATGGTGGTTTTGCCAGGAACAAAGTTAATACAGTTGATTAGGCATGAATAATTTCTGTTGCTCTACCAACAGGTTCTGAAATTCTGTTGCTCTAACACCTGGTTCTGAAATGCTGGGAAAGAACAGTTAAGAATGTTTAAATAATAATAATAATGAAAAATATACTTGAAAACAATTTCTAACCCAATGGACATACAGAGCAGGGTAAAACTCTCCAGGGAAAAGGCTTGTTGAAAAAAGAATGTATTCAACAGGACTGGGAAAGGCACTAGGGAGGGAGTTTCAAAAGGAAGATGGCACTGTTCCCATGTTGTACAAAATGGACCTCATGAGATGGTATCTGCAGGAATTCCTCTCTGGCAGAGGAAAATAACAGGCTGGGATATAAGAGATATAAGCGGTGAGACAATATCCCAGGTATCCAGCTGCTTAGGGCTTAGGGCAGGCTTCCTCAAAGTTGGTCCTCCAGATGTTTTTGGCCTACAACTCCCATGATCCCTTGCTAGCAGGACCAGTGGTCAAGGATGATGGGAACCGCAGAGTCTCAATGTCAGGGAACTGCCATTGGAGCCAGAGGGAGAGGGAGGGCTCCAGAGGGATTCCGGAGAGTGTCCCGGGAGGGAGAGAAGCAGCCCATCTTCTGGGGAAGGAAATCAGCGTAACACTAGTGGAGAAGGGGGGCAGATGGGGGAATCGGCGAGGGGGCTCCATGACTCCTCGCCGGAGACCAGCGGGGAGAGCACGGGTCCTCCGCTGCCCACAGCCTCCCTGCGCAGAAGGCTTCTGCGCAGGGAGAGTAGGCGGAGACTAGGCGTCAAAGAGCTTCTTTGCTGGAAGAAGTTCAAGAAACGCCCACTGATGGATTCTGCCAGCGATTGAGACAGCCACGGGTGAGTGGCTGTCCGGACAGAAAGGTTTCACTCAGGCAACCCACCAGGTGTGGCGCCGATTTACGCACGAGCAACCCCTAGAACCGTTACAGCCGAGTTTGAGGAAGCCTGGCTTAGGGCCACCAACTTGAAAGGTAGACAATTTCTAGGCTGGTCTGTCCACTGGCTCCTGACCCTAGGTGCTCACAGTTGTGTTTCTCAGGTTCCCCTTGCCGTGTCCTTTTTTGAGGAAGAGGTATAATAGGAAAGGAGCAACAACAAGGAGTTTGCTGGCCAGAATAAGTCCAATACAGAGACCGAAGGGGGACAGCTGAAAATGACCTGCAAGGGAGAAGACAGGAGATTTAACACCAAAGACTCTGGCAAAGTAATCTTCAGAGAACTTACAGTAGAAAGGCAGTAAAGAGCAAGCTGCTGATCTTAACATTTCACTGAGATTGGAGAGTTTTGGGTGAGATGCTAGCTCTGAATTGGACACCTGAGCTATCAATCCAGATCCCCACTTTCTGGTGTTCTCCTTATATGGTGTCATTCTGCAAGATTTTGGTGGCAGGCTGTCTGGCTTTCTTTGACAGCGTCTTGAGCCCCAGATTGGTCTGAGCTGCCCTGGATTGACCCATCTGCTTCAGATCAATCCAGAAATGCACTGAACTGGGGCCAGCATCAAAATGTCGCCTTGAACTCTGATAATGGCTCCTGCTTTCCTGGATGGGGGTTAGAGTTGGGTATGTGAATGTGCAGAGAAAGTAGTATATTTTACAAAGGCTGATTTGTTGCCCCACAAACATTTGCCTCAGGCCCCTCCTGCCAATGGCATGTGGCCCTCATAAAGTTTCCTGGAAACCAATTCCACCAAGGGCACCCCAAACATTTTTGGTTCCAAGGCCAGATTTGGAAAGCTAAGAATGTGCGCTGCAGGCAACAAAAGAACCCCAATGCATTTCACAAAAGAAAGACTGGTGGTGGTCAGGATCCTTCTCCAAAATGAGAAGAGGCAAGTGCGTCTTCTTGGGCATCAAGGTGGGCATACCACAAAGCACTATGTAGGGATCCTTTGATCTATACCAAGCAGGAAGCAGCTTTGGCCTCCAAACATGGCTGAATTTCAACTCCCATCACCCCCCACCATTAGTCATGTTCGCAGGGGCTGATGGGAGCTGTAGTTCTGGAGGACTAACCAGCTCCCATATCTGGTCTACACTAACTAGCAGGGCCTCTCCAGGGTCTTGGGCAGAAGCCTTTTTCCTGGGAACTACTGCATGGAACAAAGGGACACGGGTGGCGCTGTGGGTTAAACCACAGAGCCTAGGACTTGTCGATCAGAAGGTCGGTGGTTCGAATACCGGCAACGGGGTGAGCTCCCGTTGCTCGGTCCCTGCTCCTGCTAACCTAGCAGTTCGAAAGCACGTCAAAGTGCAAGTAGATAAATACCGGCGGGAAGGTAAACGGCGTTTCTGTGTGCTGCTCTGGTTTGCCAGAAGCGGCTTAGTCATGCTGGCCACGTGACCCAGAAGCTGTACGCCGGTTCTCTCGGCCAATAAAGCAAGATGAGCGCCGCAACCCCAGAGTCGGTCACAACTGGACCTAATGGTCAGGGGTCCCTTTACCTTACTGCATGGAGCATGGTTGCTCTTCCGATGAGCTGTAGATCCTCACCTTTAGTGGTCTGAAGATAAGAAGACCAGCACACAGGCAGACATACGTGTTGACAAAAAAGCAAACATGGATTGAGGGATGCGGGCCAAAAACCACGAAAATATGGTGTCAGACCCACATTTACCTAGCTCCATACTGATGCTTTCACTTCCTTCAGTCGGCACCCTGATGTTCAGCATTGACGTCTCAGTCGCTACAGGCTGAGAGTTTTGCGTAACCAGGCAAGTAAATGCAGACTGGTTCCTTTCTTCCGTGGCATTCAGCTTCAGGGAGCTCCTGAGGGTGAATGTCCCATCCCCGTTCTGGGCCATGGGCTCAGCCGTTCCTGTTTCACTCAGGCTGCTGTTCAGAGTCAAGGCCAAGGTTGTGTCTTCTGGGTAAAACCCTTCCGCGCTGCAGCTGAAGGTCACCGATTCGTTCAGCGGGACGGGGTTGGCTGGGTTGGCTTCCAGCTTCACTCTGGGTGGAACTGTATGGACACAGGCAAAGAAATCTGCATCAGGACCATGCTGTTCCTGAGAGGGAATAGCTCCTGGAATCTCAAGTGTGCTGGAATTGCATTCCTCCTGACAGAGGTATATATGATTATGCACAGGGTGGGAAAAATGTAGGATTGGGCTTCTCATGCCTACTACACAGCTTAAGCAAATGTGGCCTCACCCCCTCCTTGAGATCAAGACCCTTAGACATGGGCGTAGCCAGGATTTTTGTTAGGGGGGCAGAACCTCAGTTAGCTATATATTTTTATTGATTTTTATTTAGGGGGCAGCTGCCCTTCCCTGCCCCCCTTGGCTATGCCCAAGGGGTCTTGGACATTGAAAAATGCTTGGAGTCGGGAGTGGATTTCATGCTCTTTACTCAGCTCATAGTGGTGAGGAGGAATGGAAGTTCCTCCAGAATGTCTGCTTTATAGACATTATTTACACAATGGGCCCCATGTGATTGGCTAATTCCGGGATTCACCTGTAGGCCAATCAGGTTGCAGATTCACTTCCACCTGGAGCTGGATTGGGTGGCTCCTCTGGACCAATCAGACTGCTGCATTCTGAATCCTATTGTTCTAGGACCAATCAGACTGCTGCATTTTGGATCCTATTCAACTCAGTACCTAACAGACATCAAGAGCTGTGCTGGCTGGGGCAGATGGGAATTATAGTTCAAAATGTCGGGAAGATACCAGGTTGGCAAATGGGTGATCTATGGAGGCCCATTAAGATATCAGTGTCAGGTGGTCTTGGTTGGATGCTACTGTCCATGTCTACAGTGGAGTCTGGGCAGGCATCAATCAAACATCTAATATCTCTCTCTCTTTTTTTTTAGAATAATATTTATTAACCATTTAAACACTACAAAAAATAAAAACAATACAATACAACACAAAAACACTACACAACACCAGCACATTTAAACTAACAAAACAACAATAAAAAAACCAATTTAAAACACATCAAATAGTTTCAGTATCATATCTTTCATTCACTTATTTCCGCAACCTCCTCACACCTCCCTTTTTGTATTCCACTTCTATTAACTGTTTCAGCAATTCCTTTCCATCTTTCTCTGTTTTCTATCCTATAATTATCTTAACACATTCTAACCTTATTTTTTCCTTTGATACTCTATTAATCTATTTATACTTAATTCCTTATAACATTTCTACTAAAGCCATATAACTTCATTCCAACATTTTTCTAACATTCATTAATTTTGCAGTATTTCCGTAAATAATCTTTAAACTTTTTCCAGTCTTCTTCCACTGACTCTTCTCCCTGGTCTCGGATTCTGCCAGTCATTTCCGCCAGTTCCATATAGTCCATCAACTTCATCTGCCATTCTTCCCGGGTGGGTAAATCTTGTGTCTTCCAGTACTTCGCGATGAGTATTCTTGCTGCTATTGTTGCATACATGAAAAATGTTCTATCCTTCTTTGGCACCAAGTCAAACATCTAATCTCCTTCAGAATTGGTGCTTGCCTGAGCCTTGGCCTCTGTCTTAGTAGCAGGAATCGCATTTCCCTTCAATGAAAATATCTACGCACCAAAGTGAATGCTACATGCATACCAGTGGCTCTTTTTTCTTAGTCCTTTGTGAGGAGAAATTGGGTGAAGCAGCAGCATGGGAGGCAGAAGGAGCACCTGACCCCTTGCCCTGCCACTTGACTTTGTGGGATGTAATCCACTGGGAGCAGTCAAATACAACATTCCTTGTTTTGCTAGAGTGGACATGCAAGGGAATGTTTGGTCCAGCCAGTCGAAACTTCCTGTTCCTCCTGGGCTGGAACATCCTTCCTCTTGCATGTGACTAGTGGGTGGGTGTTACCTTTCCAGACCAGGTAAAAGGACAAGGCGTGCTGCCACTCTCCTTCTTTTCCATCTTCCTTTCGTCCTGCGAACTTCCTGGAATGAACTGCTGGACTGCTAGTATGCAGTCACTAGGTAAATCTCCCTTATGGGGTAAACCTGTTAGTATAAGTTTGGAACTTTAAGCCTTAAGCCTGCCTTCAGGGATCACACTGTGCTCTGCCTGATTGTGAGTAAACTTTTTTTTTCTTGCTTATCAATAAGATTGTGGTGTCTTTATTCTTTTAGGAGAGATTCAAGGGGTCTTACCAAGAAAATATTAGAACACATTTCAATCTGGACAAGCCAGATGGAATTGCGTATTGTCCTCCCAATGGACCCTGGAGCCAGTGGCGTAGCGTGGGGGGTGCAGGGGGGGCCGGCCGCACTGGGCGCTACATCTGGGGGGGGCGCTTTCGCTGCCTCCGGAGTCGCCGAAGAGCCTCGGGCGCAGGCTGTAGCAGAGCCCCATGTCTCGCGGAACCGACGAGCTGTGCATGCGTCCTGGCTGAAGGCGTCCGGCAGGCAGCGGCTCTCAGCGCTCGCTGTGGTCCCCGCACATCAGGGCCGCGGAGGGCGCACCAGGCAGCCCCTCCTCACAGCCCTGCCGCCGTCGCCGCCGCTGCTGCAGCTGCTGGACCATGTTGCATTTTCCTCGCCTCTCTGCTCTCCTCCTCCTCTGGGCAAGCGGCGTCGTTTGGGCGGCAGTGCCAGCGGCAACTCACCTCAGATCACCTGACACGGACCCGCCCCCGCCGCCATGGCTACCTTACCGTAAATACCCCAGCCCAGGCAGCAGCAAGAAGAAGCTGGCAGCGGTGGCAGGTTAGGGGTTAGGGGCGCAAATTACTTGCCTTGCCCCGGGTGCTGACAACCCACGCTACGCCGCTGCCTGGAGCACCAACCTGCTCATCTCTCTTTCTCCCTGGCATCCAAGACCCACAGCTTCTTCCCCTTCCTTGCAATGATCTGCCACCCCACAGCCAGACCCCCACCAGTCTCTGTACCTCGTAGGATGTCTCCAAGTTTGAAAAACTCCCGCAGGGGACTCCGCAAGGTCTCGTGTTCAATCTGGCAGATGAGCTGGGACTTCACATTGTCTCTTGTGAGTGGCACCTGTGCGGTGCTCAGCACTTGGTAGGAGATGCTGTCTCCTTCTGGCAGAACGGTGGGCTCTGGGGACACGACCCTGGTGTTGTCCTTCAGCCAAGTGACTTTGATGGCTCGGGGGGAGAATCCATCCGACGTGCACATGAAAGTCGCTGAGGTCCCAGATAACACTCTGCTCTTGGGACCCTCGATAGATGGCTGGGATGGCGTGGCTGTGGGGGAAAGAGTGACATCACCTGTCATTCCCTGCGGGATGCGGCCCATCCCCAATCCAAAGGGAAATCCTTTGGGGGGCCAGTGGGCCCTTTTGGAATTTTGAGGGTGTTCTGCGGGCACCAGTCACAAAATGGCTGCCTGGGTGCAGGAGGAAGAGGGAAGGGGGCACAACACAGAATGTCTGTCACATCTAAAAGCAGCAAAAAAAGGGAAGACCACAAAATGATGTGGGCATAGAGTTGGAAGGGATCCCGAGGGTCATCTAGTCCAACCCCCTGCAATGCAGGAATATGAGCTGTCCCCTATAGGAAGTGAACCTGCAACCTTGGCATTAGCAGCACCATGCCAACTGAGCTGTCCAGGGTGACAATGGTTCTATCAATAGTAAAAAAGGTCCTTTCATCGGCCACCACTGTGCTTCATCAGAGAGAGATGCTCTTTGCTCCTCTCCCTCTTCCCTCAAATGCCCAAATTATTAACAGATCAATTAGGAAATCAGACCACGCTGGGGGGTGGAGTCTTTATTCCCACGGAGAGCAGGAGTCCTGAGAGCAGGACTTGCTAGAGGGGAAACATGACCACCTGGCCCCTGGGACTCCCTCAGGCCACACCCCTTCTTCCCAGGCCATGCCCTCATTGGTCCTGATTTGCTGGCCTGGTAAAATTTCACATTGGTCACTCTCCCACTTTTTGACTCTATCCCATCCACTGGCACGACCAATTCAGCCAGCTAGCCCTGGGGATTATCTAATTGATTTTTGAACTTTATTGTTATTTATGTTTTTATACTGTATTTTATGCTGCTTTTATAATTAAGTGTTTTAAACTGTTTTAAATTTGTTGTTAGCTGCCCCGAGCCCGGTTTTGGAATTGGGAAGGGCGGGGTATAAATAAATAAATAAATAAATAAATAAATAAATAAATAAAGTGCCCCTTTGAAATTGACCAGTAGGGAATAGAGTCCTTAGGATGAAAAAGGTTGTCATCTCCCCCCCCCCCCAACTCGCCCCACAATAGGCTCTCCATTGGGCTGTAGTTCTGTACCGGTTAAATTTTCGTTGCACGCAGATGGTTATAAGTGTAGATTTTCAAAGCATGAAAAGCAGCTTTGGGACCCTTGGGGAAGGGGAAGGAAATAGATTTTTGTGCAGAAAACCTCCCAGCAGGGAAGGAGTGATGTGCCCTTTCTCCCCTCATCAGTGCTTCACTCAAACATCCCGCCCACCAAGGCTATTTTTCACTTTTCAAAAAAGGTCCCAGCCTCATTAGATGCCTTTGCTTTTCTACATAATGTGGAGCTTCTGGGGTGAGGGGGGCAGATAGTCCTCCTTGGAAACAAAGAGAAATTGAGGGATACTTACCAATCACGGAAACCTCAGTGCCCACTCCCGATTTCCATTCTGTTTCTTGGGATCCTGCCCTGTACTTGACACAGTAATAGGTCCCGGCATCCTCAGGTCGGATGTTGCTGATGCGGATGCTGAAGTCTGTTTCTGATCCAGAAACAACCCTGGTCACGCGGGAGTGATACTGTCCTCTTTCACTGTAAATGGGCTGCTTTCTGTCCGACCCCTTGTGCCATTTTACTTGTCCTGGTGGGCCCGTTCCACTTACTGTACACGTCAGAGTGAGGGTCTCTCCTGCGGACACACACAAGGGTCCTGGGAGCTGCAGAACTTCCAAATCTTGGCCTTTGGCACCTGCACCAAAATGAGTAGCACGTAACCTCCAACATTTCTCTGATGAAAACAGGGACCTCCTATTCCTTAATAATGATTTTACTATTTATACCCCGCCCTTCTGACTGGGTTGCCCCAGACACTCTGGGCAGCTTCCAACATATATAAAAATATAATAAAACATTAAACATAAAAAAATACCTTCCTCATGCACGACTGCCTTCAGACAGCTCAGGGGTTGGAGAATTCCATCCCCTCCAACATTTATCCAATGAAAATAGGGACGTCCTAAGGGAAAGCAGATGGGAAGCGGATGGCTCTGTGGGTTAAACCACAGAGCCTAGGACTTGTCAATCAGAAGGTCGGTGGTTCAAATCCCCACGATGGGGTGAGCTCCCGTTGCTCGGTCACAGCTCCTGCCAACCTAGCAGTTTGAAAGCACGTCAAAGTGCAAGTAGATAAATAGGTGCCGCTCCGGCGGGAAGGTAAACAGCGTTTCCGTGCGCTGCTCTGGTTTGCCAGAAGCAGCTTAGTCATGCTGGCCACATGACCCGGAAGCTGTACGCCGGCTCCCTCGGCCAGTAAAGTGAGATGAGTGCTGGACCTAATGGTCAGGGGTCCTTTTACCTTTACCTTTAAGGAAAAGCAGGACATTCTGCAATGAAATTAGAAACCAAGATGGCTTCTGTAAATGCAGGACTGTCCTTTGGAAATAGGGACACTTGGAGGATCTGATAACACCTTCTTCTTCTTTTTCTCCAGACTTTGGGTTGTATCAAACATTGTGTGTGAGTGAAACAGTACTGGATTGAACCCTGTGGAGGCCCCTAGGCAGTCAAAAAAATAATAATGGGGGGGGGGGGTCCTCGCAAATTATCTCCTAGTACTTGATTGTAATTTTCTTTCAAGATCAAGTCAATATTGTTTGATCCCTTGTCATGGGGCCCCTGAAAGGTGTGGGGCCCCTAGGTCAGTTCCTGGCTGTTTGGAGTGAACTGTCTTTCACCCATGGGGCAGAGCTTCGTTTTCTGCTTCTCCCCCTAGCAGTCCCGAGTGCACCTTGAAATCTGCTTCAGAGGGTTAGAGCAGAATTTGAGAGTCCATAAGGGGTGGCAGAAATGGAGGCAGTGAGAGGATTTTACTTTCTTGGGCTCCATGATCACTGCAGATGGTGACAGCAGCCAGGAAATTAAAAGACGCCTGCTTCTTGGGAGAAAAGCAATGACAAACCTAGACAGCATCCTAAAAAGCAGAGACATCACCTTGCCGACACAGGTCTGTATAATTAAAGCTACAGTTTTTCCAGTAGTGATGTATGGAAGTTAGAGCTGGATCATAAAGAAGGCTGATCTCCGAAGAATTGATGCTTTTGAATTATGCTGCTAGAGGAGACTCTTGAGAGTCCCATGGACTGCAAGAAGATCAAACCTCTCCATTCTGAAGGAAATCAACCCTGAATGCTCACTAGAAGGACAGATCCTGAAGCTGAAGCTCCAAGCCTTTGGCCACCTCATGAGAAGAGAAGACTCCCTGGAAAAGACTGTGGGAGGCAGTGGAAGACAGGAGTGCCTGGCGTGCTCTGGTCCAGGGGGTCACGAAGAGTTGGACACGACTAAACAACAACAACAACCATTGTTCTGGGTCCCTCCTGGGTGTGGTGAGTGAGCACCCTGTTGCAACAGTTAATAAAGATCAGGCTTACTAGCTGCCTTGCTTCTCTCAATATACTCCAGTTGGCCTCTGTTATTTTCTCCCACCGATAGGGGACCCACTTAAGGACTCTATATGGGCTCTTGGATACCCCATAAGGGGAAAGAAGCAGTTTTTTCTTATGTAAACATGAAATCTGTTCACGGAGAATAATTGATGGATAATTGGGGTGGGGAATGGTTTCCACTCTAACCACAGTCCTCTAACCTGAATATTTTGTTTGAAAAGCTACAAAGCCGTGATTTAAAAAAGAAGAACAAAGACAAATCTTGCCTTGTGTTTTATTACTTTGTTACATTGAAAGCAGGAATGGGGAACCTATGGGGAAGATCTGAAAATGGGGCGTTCACTGTTGCAAAATTGGGGAAGCATTGCAATTCATCTTCAGAAACAACAGAATCAATGTCCTATGAGAGAACTTATTGTCAAGGCCTGACTTTTCATCGAAATATACAAGTTCAATATAATGCAGACTCTGGAGACTATGAGATATGCTTATGAATACTGAAAGGACTGGTCCCTCCAAATTTGCCACCTTTGGTCATGTCCACCACTAGTGCCTATAGCATTATTCTATTATTATTATTATTATTATTATTATTATTATTATTATTACTACTTCACAAAAGTTACCCAAAGCTACTTACAAGCACTATCTAAACACTAAAGCCAATTGCAAGAAACACAAGCATTAAAAATCTAGAAAATACATCTCTACAAATGCAAGTTGGGTCTAACAGATCTGGCAACACTAAAAAAGGCCACAAGTACTTGAAACCTTCTACTTCAAGGCCCAAAAGGTCAGGTAAAAAGGGAGAGCATTCCACGAATGTGGAGCCACCACTGAAAAGGCCCCTTATATCGCAGGCACTCCCATAATAGAGGCACACAGAGAAGGACCTCAGCTGACAGCCACAAGTTCCCTATCTTTTCTTGCTACACCGAGGCTCACCAACCTGGTGCCCTCCAATTCCCAAATATATTGGGGGCACCAGAGTGGCAATTTCTGGAAAGTTGTAGCTCATACTGGACTTCACCATACCTAGAAATCTGTGCTAGCCTGCAAGTTCAATGTCTACCTTTCAACACTCACCGAACATTTGCAGGAGAAGGAGCAGCAGCAGAAATGAGTGAGGAGCTGCAGAGAAGGAGCGCAAAGCAGCCATCCGGGTGACAGAAAGGAAACCCTTCTGTGCTGTGTCTGAGCTCAACCTTTTTACATCAGATGTTGCCTCCGCAGAAAGGAAGAGGAAACGGTTGCTTCATCTAGTTCCCAGCAATCCTGTTTAGATTATTTAAAAGCCCCCAAAATTGCACAAGAGATGGAGGTTGCAGGTCACAGAATCACAGAACTGCAGAGTTGAAAGGGACCCCGCGGTTCATCTAGTCCAGGGGTCAGCAAACCTTTTCTGCAGGGGCCTGATCCACTGTTCCTCAGACCATGTGGTGGGCCAGACCATAGCTGTCAACTTACAGATTTGAAAATAAGGGACCAGCAGGCAAAATAAGGGATTTTGCTTAGCTTATACAGAAATCCGGCACTGATGGAGCCAGGCTGCTTTGGCTGCGAGTGACTGTGTTTGGCAGGGGGTTGGACTAGATGATCCTAAGGGTCTACAACTCCCACCAAAGAAGAGTGGCAGACAAAACTGATGAACGATGTCCAGATGGCAAAGCTTACAGGCAGAACTAGAAACCAGGAAGAGGACCTCTTTAATAAAGAATGGGGAAAGTTTATAATTTAGTTGAAAAGCTATTGTAAAGAGTTACATACATTGGTAGGATTGACAGAAAACTTGTAGTAAAAATTTGAACTGTGGATGATTTATAAAAATAGAGTTATGAAAGGGATGAAGAGGGGTAAATTACTACATTAAGATGCTGCACTGGTTGGAGGGGATGCTAAGCAGCACATCGGGGCTGCCGCTATCCTGGTGCAAGGAGTTCCATCAGCCCTTCCCCGCCAGAGAGAGAGGGAGGGAGACTCTCGCCCATGCTGTCCACGAGCCTGGCATGAGGTAGTTGCGGCGAGGCCGTGGCCACTGAAGTACCGCCCTTCTGTGTCCCTCCCCATCCCCCCCTCTTCCTCCTCCCTCAGGCTGCCTCCTCAGCCGCTGCTGCCACCTCCGGCTTCCCCTGGCAGCGTGGCGGAAGTCTTGCAGGAAAGGGGCTGCCTGCCTGACCACCGCCACCCGTCTCCTCACAACGCACCCCTGAGGGGGGGGAAGGGAGAGACCGAGACACGGCAGCTCATGCGCACCCTCTCTCTCGCGGTGGAGGACCCCAAGCTGCTGCTTCCCTCCCGAGCCGGGCGAGCATGAAAACCGGGAAATTTAAGGGACATCATCAATCCCGGACAGCAGTGGGAAACGGCGCTGGGATAAGGGAGTTTCCTGCCAAATGAGGAACGGTTGACAGCTATGGGCCAGACTATTTTGGGGTGGGAGGGAGGGGAAATGAATGAATTCCTATGCCCCACAAATAACCCAGAGAGGCATTTTAAATAAAAGCACCCATTCTACTCATGTAAAACACCAGACAGGCCCCACAAATAACCCAGAGATGCATTTTAAATGAAAGGACACATTCTACTCATGTAAAAACTGTTAGGATATAGTTCCGTTCCACCTTAAAAGGGTACAGGCATGACTGTTGTGTTCAATGCTTGTTTACTTCCAGCACGTGCTGGGAACTTCCGTTTCTATATTGCTTTTGCTTTTAGCTGCTGTTTTGCTGGACACGAAGGGAAGCAGACAGGTTTTTTCCTTTGTTCCTGAACTATGCTAAAGAAATGCTGCAAATATGCTTACATATTTCTCTGTCCGCCACTTCTGCTGTGAGAAGATTTACTGTATTTTTTGCTCCATAAGATGCAGCTGACCATAAGATGGACCTAGTTTTTAGAGGAGGAGAACAAGCAAAAAAAAATATTCTGAACTAAACAATGGATGCATAATTTTTGTGGCTCATGCTGTGGCCACAGACATGTGATCTGATGGTGAATTTGGGGTGACTCAATGCAAAAATCCTGAGGACCCATGTGGATCTGTGCTTTGTAACCACGTTTTTGCACCATTGCGGCCCCACACAACAGTGGGTGCGTGATTTTTTTGGTGCAGGCTGTAGCCATGGACATGCTATGTGATCTGATGGTGAATTTGGGATGACTCAATGTAAAAATCCTGAGGATCCATGGGCTTTTACCTCCCCCCCCGGCAGCCTCCGCTAGCGTCCCTTATCTCCCTCCTGATCGCTTACTGATCAGCTGCTTCCTTTCAACACTCCCTTCCCTCTTATTTGCCTTAGTGTCTTTTCCTTAGCTGGATCAGTTTTTTGCTCCCCCTTTTCTTCTAATTTATCTCCTTATTGCTCTAGTCTTCCTGTTTCCGCCCTTTGCAAGTTTGCTGTCTTTACCACCCCCCTCCCAGGAAGCCTCCTTTATCTCTAGCGTCCCTTATCTCTCTTCCCGATCGACAAATGATCAGTGGCTTTGTTTCAACACCCGCTTCCCTCTTTCAAAAAAACCCCCCATGATCTGCTTTTTGCCCCTGGGCAATTCAGCTCCGGGCACCACGCATTCACTCCATAAGACACACAGACATTTCCCCTTACTTTGTAGGAAGAAAAAAGTGTGTCTTATGGAGCAAAAAATACGGTATCCACTCTGCTGATAGAGCGTGCATGGGTTTCTAAACGTATCTGAGGGTCTCTAAACGTACCTGTTCCAAGGGAGACCGGTGATCGTCCAGCTGCTGGCCGGTGGCTGGAGCCAGCTGGGGGCCTGCCTGATGCCCTCGTCTCCCCGGAAGTATCCCAACAAAAACATGCTGATTCCTGGACTGTCCGCGGGCCAGATTGGGCCGCATCCGGCCCCTGGACCTTAGGTTGCCTACCCCAATCTAGTCCAACTGCCAGCAATGCTGGAATCTCAGCTAAAGCATCCATGACAGATGGCCATCCAAACTCTGTTTAAAAACCTCCAAAGAATGAGAGTCCACAACTTCCCGAGGGAGACTGTTCCACTGTCAAACAGCTCTTGCTGTCAGTAAGGTCTTCCTGGTGTTTAGTCAGAATCTCCTTTTGTAAATTGAAGCCACTGGTTCGAGTCCTACCTTCCAGATAAACTGTCAGTTTGCATTTCTTAGTGCAGAAAGTATTGATCTGATGTGTAGAGAGCTTTCCTATTCTAATTAATTCAAGAGGGTTCTGGAAGCTTCTGGAAGCTTCTCTGTGTGAAAGCAGAAGGTTTCTGATGTTTGGGTTATTCCTTCAAAGAAGCTGAGTACAGCTGGCATAAACTGATTCTGTTCTCTCTTCTGTCAAGGTCATGCTGACTATAATAAGAGGCCAGAAGGAGCCTGGGCTTCACTTTCTCTTTCTGTCTCTTTTACTCCTGATGTGGTATTCTGTATACAGTGGTACCTCTGGATACAAATGGGATCCATTCCGGAGCCCCATTCGCATCCTGAAGTGAACGCAACCCGCATCTGCGTGTGTGCTGGTCGCATTTCACCGCTTCCGTGTATGCGCATGACATCATTTTGTCCATCTGCGCATGCGCGAGCGGTGAATCCTGGAAGAATTACAAGCCTGGTAGATGAAGGGAACGCAGTGGATGTAGCCTACCTTGATTTCAGCAAAGCATTTGACAAGGTGCCCCATGATATTCTTGTAAAGAAGCTGGTAAAATGCAGACTTGACTATGCTACCACTCAGTGGATTTGTAACTGGCTGACTGACCAAACCCAAAGGGTTCCTCTTCATCCTGGAGAAGAGTGACTAGTGGGGTGCCACAGGGTTCTGTCTTGGGCCTGGTCTTATTCAACATCTTTATCAACGACTTGGATGATGGACTCAAGGGCATCCTGATCAAATTTGCAGATGACTCCAAACTGGGAGGGGTGGCGAACACCCCAGAGGACAGGATCACACTTCAAAACGACCTTGACAGATTAGAGAACTGGGCCAAAACGAACAAGATGAATTTTAACAGGGAGAAATGTAAAGTATTGCACTTGGGTAAAAAAAATGAGAGGCACAAATACAAGATGGGTGACACCTGGCTTGAGAGCAGTACATGTGAAAAGGATCTAGGAGTCTTGGTTGACCACAAACTTGACATGAGCCAACAGTGTGACACGGCAGCTAAAAAAGCCAATGCAATTCTGGGCTGCATCAATAGGAGTATAGCATCTAGATCAAGGGAAGTAATAGTGCCACTGTATTCTGCTCTGGTCAGACCTCACCTGGAGTACTGTGTCCAGTTCTGGGCACCACAGTTCAAGAAGGACACGGACAAACTGGAACGTGTCCAGAGGAGGGCAACCAAAATGGTCAAAGGCCTGGAAAGGATGCCTTATGAGGAACGGCTAAGGGAGCTGGGCATGTTTAGCCTGGAGAAGAGGAGGTTAAGGGGTGATATGATAGCCATGTTCAAATATATAAAAGGATGTCACATAGAGGAGGGAGAAAGGTTGTTTTCTGCTGCTCCAGAGAAGCGGACACGGAGCAATGGTTCCAAACTACAAGAAAGAAGATTCCACCTAAACATTAGGAAGAACTTCCTGACAGTAAGAGCTGTTCGATAGTGGAATTTGCTGCCAAGGAGTGTGGTGGAGTCTCCTTCTTTGGAGGTCTTTAAGTAGAGGCTTGACAACCATATGTCAGGAGTGCTCTGATGGTGTTTCCTGCTTGGCAGGGGGTTGGACTCGATGGCCCTTGTGGTCTCTTCCAACTCTAGGATTCTATGATTCTATGAAGCCACCACACACCTTCACATTATTAATATCACTTTTGCCATGACTCATATCTATTTGCCATCAAATGCCCAGGTAAAATGGAACGTTATTACATTTCTCCTGAATAAGAGAGATTTACCTCACCAGGAGTTCTTTCTGCACATGGATCCCAAGTCTGAAAAGGCCCTGTCCCAGGTCAGCACTAACCATGCATTATGAACTGTTAGCATGAAACATTTTAAAGAATTAACAATTAAAATAAATGAATAAACAATAGGGGGTATGAAGCACTGATAAGGGAAATGGAAAATACAGTGGTACCTTGGGTTAAGAACTTAATTCGTTCTGGAGGTCTATTCTTAACCTGAAACTGTTCTTAACCTGAAGACCACTTTAGCTAATGGGGCCTCATGCTGCCGCCGCTCCGCCGCCATGTGATTTCTGTTCTCATCCTGAAGCAAAGTTCTTAACACGAGGTAATATTTCTGAGTTAGCGGAGTCTGTAACCTGAAGAGTCTGTAACCTGAAGCGTATGTAACCTGAAGCGTATGTAACCTGAGGTACCACTGTAATAATAATACAGTTGTGCTGGCGCGACAGAGGCAACAGGGATAGCTACAGGCACATGGGGTCGACCCGCCCAAAGGTGGCAACTGTGGGAGAAAATTCATTTCTAAGGGATCAATACAGAGGCTCAAACCAGATTATCAGACTTTTATTGAGTAATGCATTACAGGACAGAGTTCAAAAGAGTCTGTGAGAGCCCTCCATCATCTTGGCTGTTTCATCCTCTAGCCAGCTTTCTCCTGCCCTTTCTGCCACCCAGCACCTCACCATCACTTCACCCAAACATAGTCCTTTCAAACACTTATTCAACCCAAGCAGTCAGTTAGGCTCCCTCTAAACTGGCCCCCTCCCCACCCCCCGGTATAAGCCTTAATGATCATGAGATTTGTTGAATTTCTGCATCGTGACATTTTGGAACCAGGCGATGAGTCAAATAGATAACATTTCTGACCCAGTCAAAACAAAACAAATTCCTTCCAGTAGCACCTTAAAGACCAACTAAGTCAGTTCTTGGTATGAGTATCTGAAGAAGTGTGCATGCACACGAGTATCTGAAGAAGTGTGCATGCACACGAAAGCTCATACCAAGAACTGACTTAGTTGGTCTTTAAGGTGCTACTGGAAGGAATTTGTTTTGTTTTGACTATGGCAGACCAACACGGCTACCTATCTGTAACTGGAACTATTTCTGACCCAAACTCTGGAGGTAGCCTTATTGAATTTTCATACAAATGAAAGCCAAGAGCTGGTGAACAAACATTTAACTGTAATTTTGTTGATGGGAGCATGTCTTAGCATGGCTAAGGGCAAGTTCTGGAAAGACCTCAAGGGAGCTCCCGTAGCACCCTGCTCCCAGAGAGCTTAGCAAATAACCCTCGTGGAGAAATAAACACAAAACCTGAAACTAACCAGAGGAGTAAAACACAAGGGGGCATTCGCCAGAGAATGGTGGAACTTCATTGTATTCACAAACACACTGGAAGATGAAAGGCGTACGCCCGTTTGTGGGATAGTGTAACAAACAGCTATATTTATTTGCTTCTTGCTATAATACAACTTGCTTCTACTGCAAGTGAATAACTAGGTTTGCGTGGTGGTGTCTCCAGGAAAAAACCCCTGAAAGAGTTGATTAGGTGTTAATAATTTCTGTTGCTCCAGTATAAGGGGCACCAGCTTCTGAAATGGTGGAAAATCACAATAAAGAACACGGGGTGGGGAATGAAAAATATCCCTGAAAACAGTTTCTAATCTAATTCAGATACACAACAGGATAAACATCTCCAGGGAAAAGACTTGTTGAGAAAAGGAGGACTTCAGCGGGCGCAGAAATGGCACTAGGGAGGGTATCTTTATGATACATGATGGAAGGAAGTTTCAAAAGGTAGCTGGCACCATTCCCACATTGTGCAGAGTGGATTCCAAGGTATCCTGGCCCCAGCTGCATAGGTCTTTGTTCACCTTGAGATGTAGACAAGTTCTAGGACGGTCTCCACCAGCTCCTGTCCCTCTGTTTCTCAGGTTTCTCTTGCCACGTTATTTTTTGAGGAAACGGTATAAGAGGAAAGGGACAAGAACAATAAGCTTGTTGGCCAGAATAAGTCCGATAAAAAGATTGAAGGACAGCAGAGAATGATCTGCAAGGGAAAAGACAGGAGATTAACCACCAAGAAAAGCTTTGGCCCAACAGCAAGGGGAGCCTCTGTCCAAAGACTCTGGCAAGGTAATATTCAGAGAATATACAGATCAACTTGTAAGAGTTTACACAGAAATTCATAGCTGCCTTGCTCATTTCAAAGTTCCAAAGCACTCCGCGTGTCATTATTCCTATTAACAGTGCATTTTTTTAAAAAACAACAACAAACTGTAATATTCAGAGAACTTACAAAATGTTAAAGGCAGTAAGAGCAAGCTGCTCGTTCATAGGGCTGCTATACGTCTGAGTTTTCCTGGTCACATCTGGGATTCATTCTTTTAAAAATAGCGCTGAGTGGGGTAGGAATTTCTGGAAAAATGTCTGGGAAAACTGGGAAGTGGGCAACCCATGTCAAAAGGGAAGATTTCTTTGGCGAATTTCCTTAAAAATAGCTGAAAATCTAAGCGTTTAAAAAAAGCTAAACAAATTGTGCACTGTGATTGGAGAGTGTTGGGTGACTGGAACCTCCTCCTTTCCTGGTGTCCTCCTTATATGGTGTTTTTCTGCAACACTTTGGAGGCTGGCTTTTTGTGAGCCCGAGGTTAGCCTGAACTTTGAATTGATCCCGCTGCTTCAGACCAATCCAAAACTACCTTGAACCTGCAACCTTGGCATTATCAGCACCATGTTCTAACCAGGGGTCAGCAAACATTTTCAGCAGGGGGCCACTGCCCCTCAGACCTTGTGGGGGCCCCAACTATATTGGGGGGGGGGGGAATGAACGAATTTCTATGCCCCGCAAATAACCCAGAGATGCATTTTTTTTAATTAAAGGTTTTCTTGATTTACAAAAGTATGTGCAATGTCTCTCTCTCATATTTCCCCACCCCCCATGTAACATTTTTACAAATCAGTTTCATTTGTTGAGACATTAGGAAGAAAAGGGGGAAAGAGGTGGAGGGGGGAAGATGGGTGGGGGTCAGGTCAGGTGGTGATGTTTCTATTTTACTTAATATATGTAGGGTTTGGTGTCAGTGTTGCTTGTGCAGGTTCTTTGCTGTTCACTTGTGTTCCTTTGGTGCTGAGAGAGGTTGGGGTTGGCCTAGGGTGTGGTTGTTCATTTGTGGCTGGCTGTGGTGGTCTTTGTTTTCGTGTGTGAGTGGGGTGGGTGGGTGTTTTGGATCAGGTTAGCCATATTGATTCGTATGCTGTTGGTGGATTTTTATTGTTGTCTTGTTGGGCTGTGTGTGAAGAGATGCATTCGAAATAAAAGCACACATTCTCCTCATGTAAAAACACGCTGATTCTTGGATCATCTGCAGGCCGGATTTAGAAGGCGATTGGGCTGGATCCGGCCCCCGGGCCTTAGTTTGCCTATCCCTGCTCTAACCAGCTTGATCCAGGGTGAAAATCAATAGTAAAAAAGACTCCTTCATCAGCCCCCACTGTTCTTCATAAGAGAGAGATGCTCTTTGCCCCTCTCCCTCTTCCCTCAAATGCCCAAATAATTAACTGATCAATTAGGAAATCAGACCAGGCTGGGGGTGGAGTGAAGCCCACCTATTCCCATGGAATAAAGACCCAGGTATGTTGCGCTGTGGGTTAAACCACAGAGCCTAGGGCTTGCCGATCAGAAGGTCGGCAGTTCAAATCCCCGCAACGGAGTGAGCTCCTGTTGCTCGGTCCCTGCTCCTGCCAACCTAGCAGTTCGAAAGCACGTCAAAGTGCAAGTAGATAAATAGGTACCGCTCCGGCGGGAAGGTAAACGGTGTTTCCGTGCGCTGCTCTGGTTCGCCAGAAGAGGCTTAGTCATGCTGGCCACATGACCCGGAAGCTGTACGCCGGCTCCATCGGCCAGTAAGGCAAGATGAGCGCCGCAACCCCAGAGTCGGCCACAACTGGACCTAATGGTCAGGGGTCCCTTTACCTTTACCTTTATGTTGCAGGCATCCTGAGAAAGGGACTCCTCCAGGCCACACCTTTATCGGTCCCATTTTGCCCACTGCTTGCATTTTTCTCCCTGGCTGAAATGTGGCCTTGAGCTGCAATTGTGCCTCTTACTGGCCTGTTATATTTCACATTTTTATTATTTTCATTATTACTTTATTTGCATTTTAAAAGTTATTAGATTTATATACCGCCCGTCATCAAAAGATCTCAGGTTGGATCCCAAGTTTAAAATACAAGATTAAAGGACAAATAAATAGTTAAACCGGAAGCAACAAAATAATACCCCCCCCCAAAAAAAATAATAATTAAAAGGGTTAGAATATTAATCAGAGAAACATTTTGTGGCTCCATCCACTGTTCTTTCTTTTTTAAGTCTGACCTTCATTAGAGACCTATGCTCACAATATGGAACTTTTGTATTGAGGGGGAATTTTTTCCCTCCTTGGGGGCAAAGAGAATTTGAGGGATACTTACCAATCACGGAAACCTCAGTGCCCACTCCCGATTTCAATTCTGTTTCTTGGGATCCTGCCCTGTACTTGACACAGTAATAGGTCCCGGCATCCTCAGGTCGGATGTTGCTGATGCGGATGCTGAAGTCTGTTTCTGATCCGGGAACAACCCTGGTCACGCGGGAGGGATATGGTGCTCTTTCACTGTAAATGGTGGGCTGGTTTCTGCCCAAGCCCTTGTGCCATTTCACGCCTCCTGGTGGACCATTTCCACTTACTGTACACGTCAGAGTGAGGGTCTCTCCTACTGACACACACAAGGGTCCTGGGGCCTGAAGAACTTCAAAATCTTGGCCTTTGGCACCTGCAACAAAATGAATGGCTTGTATCCAACACTGTGTGCGAGTGAAACTGACTTCCACCCATGCGGCGGTACTTAATATTCTCCTCTTCTCCTTGCCGCCCCTGAGTGCCCTCAAAATCTGTTCTGGGGGGTTAGAGCAGGATTTAAGGGTCCACGAGGGGCTGCAGTGGAAGAAGAGGAAAGCGAAATCCCACTGCATGAGCAGATGTCCTCTCACATTTGTTTGTTTGTTTTCCAATATGCCCCCAATAACAGACAAATCAAAACAATAACAATTAATTCCCAAACTATACAATTATCAAAATGCCAATCAACTTCCAGTTAATACATTTCAGTTAAAGTGACCCCCTGCACGTTGGTTTGGGTGCATTTCCAATCTTATATCACTGCGTTCCATCATCTTAATTAATGTCAGTTACATTTCAGTTATAATAATAATCCCTTAGTCAACAGCTACATAATTAATGATTTCTATTCGTGATGTTGCAATATACACGGAAGTCAAACTATTATCTTTAATCTGCCCTGCATGTGAAACTGTTAGGTCCATGGATATACCTTCTGTCCATTTACAGTGTTTGTTGTTTTTGAATGGCGGTGAGGCAGGAATTACTCTGTCTTTCCAACACAGTCTTGACCTCCCCCTCCCCCTTCTTTCTTCATTTCAGATCACACGCAGTTTCCATTTTTGCCTGTCAATATCAATATTGCTCCAACGTCCCTTCCTCACTTGCAAATATATTTTTATCTTATATCTTATATTCTGGAGAGGGTTGCTTAATCATAAATATATAAAATAAGTAAATGATGGGCTTCCCTCTCTCCAAAAGACTCTCACACCGAAGAAAATCTTATCTCAGTTCAAACCTTTGATCCATGTAGCTGGTATATTCCGCAGTATGTTGTTGCAACCCTTTCCCATCATGCGTTGATACTTTAAAGCCAATTAAAAGGCAAATTAAATGAAGAACCTCTGTTTCTTAATGGTGGCGTTGGAGGGTTTTCGCCAGGCGAAGTGCTTTTGCACTCAGTGCCTCCCTGCCTCTCGCATTCCATGCTGGAGCGAGAGCCAGGTACCGAGAAGAACTGTGAGTGAAGCAAATTCCCTGGGGGAGAATTTGCAAGGATGATTTATCCTCAGCCGTCCTTGTTTTTTGTTTGCTGACGATCCCCCACTGTCGTGGGGGCTGCCTCCATCAAGGCAGGCAGGACCGGAAGCCCACAATGATGCATTTAATTCAGGGAATGAAAATGGGGAAACAGAGGCAAGATGAAGGACAACACAGCCCTGCTCACCTCAGTTCTTCTCAAAAGCATTTCACTAGAGGTGCATGATTTATGCAATTATTTCATCTCCAATACACATGGCACTCCTATTTCAGATTAGCTGGTAATAATAATTTTTACCTCCCCTTTTTTCTGTTTTTTAAAATCTCTCTCATTTTAGCAGCTGTTACCAAGTACTGCCAAATACTACTTGCTACTGCATCCCTTCTTTCTCCCAAATAGTGTTCCTTATATTGAGGGAGGTGATTATTTAATGCTGCAAATATATTGATGTGAAATGTTCAGCAAATAATTGAATATTCAGATAATAAATCAGCATGAAACCTGTTCATAGAGGATAATTGATTTTTTGGGAGAATCGGGGGGGTGGGGGGGTAGGGAATGGTTTCAACGCTAATCACAGTCCTCTAGCATGGATATTTTGTTTGAAAAGCTGGAAGTCAGTGATAAAAAAACAACAGAACAAAGACAAAGATATAAATTCTCCCCAATACTGCCTTGTGTTTTATTATTTGTTACATTTAAAGCAGTAATGGGGAACATTTGGAAAGGGGGCATTCAAACCAACCAAATGAGCTTTTCAGGCACAGTAGGAGATAAAAAATTCTGACTTGCAAAATGCAGGAAGTGTTGCAATTCTTCTTCGAAAAGAGGCAGAAGAGAGAATCAATGTCCAATTTCTGATTTTCATGGAAATGCAAATTCAATAATGCAAACTCTGGAGACTTTGTGATATGCAAAGTAACTTTAGGTAAAGGTAAAGGAACCCCTGACCATTAGGTCCAGTCGTGACCGACTCTGGGGTTGCGGCGCTCATCTCGCTTTCTTGGCCGAGGGAGCCGGCGTACAGCTTCCGGGTTATGTGACCAGCATAACTAAGCCACTTCTGGCGAACCAGAGCAGTGCACGGAAATACCGTTTACCTTCCCGCCGGAGCGGTACCTATTTATCTACTTGCACTTTGACGTGCTTTCGAACTGCTAGCTTGGCAGGAGCAGAGACCAAGCAACGGGAGCTCACCCCGTCACGGGGATTCGAACCTCCGACCTTCTGATTGGCAAGTTCTAGGCTCTGTGGTTTAACCCACAGCGCCACTTGCGTCCCTTACATCATTAAACACTGGTTTCCCCAAATTTTCCACCTTTGGGCGTGTCCACCACAAGTGCTTTTAGCTGCCCCCTCTCTCCAGCACATAGATGTAGTATGTTTCGAGAACATGTTGCAGAAACACCCTCCCACACACAATAAAACAGTAGCCTGCGGGGCCCTTTAACAAGGAGGAAACAAATAGCACTGTGGATATGAGGAACACATTGGTGCAAGGCAAGACAGAACCCATGTCAGAAGACCGAGTAGGTGGTCACGGGAAAGTCACCCTGCCTGAGATGGTGTTGTTCATCTGGGACAAGCCAGTTTCTAATGTCTCTAAGAGAATTTAAATCAAGCATATAATAAAGGACCATGGCTTTTGAAGGAGGCAAGGTCTATTTCTGCTGGCTCTCACATCAGGCTCAGCAGTGTTAGGAACCTGCAGGGGTGTCTGCTGTCGGACCCTAGGGCAGCCTTGCCCTTGTGCGCTATGTCCTTGCTTGGCCACTTGCCCTCTTGGACCAAGAAAGGAGGGGCAACTTCCATTCCCTGTCCAACTTTCAGTGCTTTTTGAATATCTATACTGGGTTCTGTCAATAAGCATCACATGAACATATATCAGCAATATCTGGAGGACCACAAGTTCCCCATCCCTGGAGGATAGGAGTCTAAAGGAAAGCTCATTTGCTAAGATTTAGGAGGAGGAACTAACAGCTTTGCCCTTCCTTCTACAGAGCATCCCTTACTTTGCCTCACACTATTCTCTATTATTATGATTATTAAGTCACAAATGTGACCCAAAGCTACATAGAAACACTCTCTAATCGCTCAGATCAATTACGAGAAACACAACCATCAAAAATATCTACAAATACAAGGTGGGTCTTACAGATCCTGTTCCACTAAAAAAAAGTCTGAAACCTTACAACTTCAAGGCCAAAAGCCCGGGTCACAAAGCAGAGCATTCCACAAATGGGGAGCCACCACTGAAAAGGCCCCTCATAACATAGGCGCTCCCGTAATAGAGGCACACAGAGAAGGACCTTGGATGACTGCTGCAGGCTCCCTATATTTTCTTGCTACACTGAGGCTCACCAACCTGGTGCCGTCCATAGCCAATTCCCATATATCTTGGGGGCACCAGAGTGGCAGATTCTGGAAAGCTATGGGTTATACTGGACTTTACTGTAGCTAAAACCCTGAGCAAGCCTGCAAGTTCAGTGTCTACCTTTAAACACTCACCCAGCATTTGCAGGAGAAGGAGCAGCAGAAATGAACGAGGGGGCCCAGAGAACGATCTTGAGGCAGTCATCAGGAGGGCAGAAAAGAACCCCTTCAGTGCTCTGTCTGGCATCATCTCATTTCCCGTCAGATGTTGCCTCTGTAGAAGTAAGGGCAAAGCTGTTAGTTCCTCCTAAATCTTAGCAAATGGACTTTCCGTTGGACTCCTATCCTCCAGGCATGGGGAACTTGTTGTCCAGATATTGCTGATATATGCTCATGTGATGCTTATTGACAGAACCCAGTATAGATATTCAAAAAGCATTGAAAGTTGGACAGGCAATGGAAGTTGCAACTCAATGTGCTTTAGGTTGACACTGGGTTTCAGGACACTGACTGACCAAACCCAAAGAGGGCTCACTAATGGTTCCTCATCGTCCTGGAGAAAAGCGACAAGTGGGGTGTTGCAGGGTTCTGTCCTGAGCCCATTGTTGTCCAGTGTCTTTATAAATAACATGGATGAAGGAATTGGGGGGATGCTTATCAAATTTGCAGGTGACAGCAAACAGGGAGGGGTCGCTAATGCTGCAGAAGACAGAATCGAGATGGCCTGAAACTTGCACCTTCGTGGGGGCCCCTTGACAACCAGAAACAAGATCTGGGTAAAGTAAAGGTAAAGGACCCCTGACCATTAGGTCCAGTTGTGCCCGACTCTGGGGTTGCTGCGCTCATCTCTCTTTACAGGCCGAGGGAGCCGGCGTTTGTCTGCAAACAGTTTTTCCAGGTCATGTGGCCAGCATGACTAAGCCACTTCTGGCGCAACAGAATACTGAAACCAGAGCAGTGCATGGAAACACCGTTTACCTTTTGTGCTGGTCCCGGGGGGGGGGCGGGGGAGTACCATGCGGCGTGGTCCGTGTCTGGTCTGAGGCTGGGAGTTGGGCGTGGTCAGGAACTCTGGCAGAAAGCAGGACAGGGTGCTGGCAGGAATAGGTAACCAACGATGTTGCTCCCACAACCTGGGACTGGGAGGGCTGGCCTTTATCTCCTCTGAGGCATAGGGCAGTCCTGGTCCACAGGTGACTCGCCTCTCCTGGCCTGGAGGCAAGCACTCCTCCTGCAAGGACTTAGTTCCCTCCGCCTCTCTGCTCTGAGCCTCTGCAGCTCAGGAGAGGCTGGAGGGTTACTGGACCCAGAGGCAACCTCACCTTCCCCTGACAGGGCTGGGAGAGGAACACTTGCAGGCAATGGATCCTCGATCACCTCCGGAGCTAGAGCGGATTCAGCTGGTGTCTGCTCCTGAGGATCCGGCACAGGTGAGGGCTCTTCAGGTTCAAGCCCCTGCCCCGGCTCAGCCGGCCCTGGAGGTGGGGACTCCTGTGCAGGCTGGGATTCCTCAGGTTCAGCCTCTGAATCAGATTCCCAGGCCATCACACCTTCCCGCCAGTGTGGTACCTATTTATCTACTTACACTGGTGTGCTTTCAAACTGCTAGGTTGGCAGGAGCTGGGGTCGAGCAATGGGAGCTCACCCCGTTGTGGGGATTCGAACCAGCAACCTTCTGATCGGTAGCCCAAGAGGCAGACCACAGCCGATCAGAAGGTCGGTGGTTCGAATCCCTGCGACAGGGTGAGCTCCCATTGCTCGGCCCAGCTCCTGCCAACCTAGCAGTTTGAAAGCACACCAGTGCAAGTAGATAAATAAGTACCGCTCTGGCAGGAAGGTAAACAGTGTTTCTGTGTGCTGCTCTAGTTCGCCAGAAGCAGCTTGGTCATGCTGGCCACATGACCCGGAAAAACTGTCTGAGGACAAACACCGGCTCCCTTGGCCTGTAAAGCAAGATGAGCACCGCAACCCCAGAAAAGTCTGAGTAACCACTGTTATTTTCTTCAATGGGGTATTTTTGTGAACTCAGTGTTATTCTTCTAGGGTCTTGACCTTTGTTAAAAAAGGGGGGGTTACATTGGTCACAGCAGAGCAGCCAACTTAACATGACTCACCTCATTTATGTGCTAGTGACTCTCAAACTTTGGGATTGTTGAAATATATTAACCGCCTCCCCCCCCCAAAAAAAAAATTAGGGGCCTTGAAGCCGAAGCGTCATTAGTTTCAATCTTCCAGCAGATTTCAGTGGGTAAACTCAATTAAATGATCCCCAAATCAAAACTGTTATGTACTGAAGTTCTCACCCTGGGCCAGCAGGGGGATACTGTAGATAGTTTTCACTCAGGTCCATATATGCAAATAAGGGATTGAAAGTGACGTTCAGTGGTTGGATAGTTACAGAAAGCGTTACAGTTGCATTGTAGTGGAGCTCTATATAAGAAGGGTGGCTGAACCCTTCAGTTCAGTTCAGTTCTGGCCTGTGAATAAACAAGAGCTGTTTGAAGAATCGCTGTGTCGTCTGATATGTTCACCCACAACTTAACACTGGCCAGCAGGGAGAAAACTGTAGATTGTTTTAAAAAACACTTTCTGAATATTGTCCCAGTGACTCCTATGTCCTTTGCCTACCATGGAAAACCAACCCTGCTGGATGTTTTGTCTACATTAATTGCAGTGCACTGTCAGTGAGCCGGCTGGTCTCCACCACTGCCATGTGACTGTAGCTCAGCAAACAGTGATTGAACCACATTCTGAATCCAGTGAGACTCGGTTTCCTGCTGTGACTTCCTGTTTGTGCTTTGTGGGTCGAACCCAGAAGCCGCAAGGCAGTGGAATTGCCCAAAGTGGAGCTTGGTGATCTGTCAGCAGCAGCCTCTTCCATGCCACATTCGAGTGGCCGGCGCTGAAGGTGCCCTTTCAAAACAGCCAGTGTCTCAGATGGCTTTCAAAGGCCCCCTTGGGTGCCTGTTTCTCAGTGCGCTGATGGGCCAGTTTTCAAAAGGAATGGAAGGTGAGTACACGGCCACAGTGTGAACTTCATAGGAAAGTTATACTGAATAAGTGAGACCAGCAACGCTGTTCCCCGTCTGAGTTACAGCCAGCCAGACATGCCCTTTAGTGAGAAACTCCATTCCATTCCTTTCCCCCTGGTTTTCAGACAGCTTGCGGTGACCACTTAGGCTGCTCCATCCTAATAGGGTTGCTTTTTTGTGTGTGTGTGTGTGTGTGTGTGTGTGACCTTCTTAGTGTGGTGTAGTGGTTAGAGTGTCAGACTAGGACCTGGGAGACCAGGGGTTGGATCCTTTTTCCTTGGAGGTTTCTAAGCAGAGGCTGGGTGGCCATCGGTCAGGGATGCTGTAGCTGAGATTTCTGCATTGAAGGGGTTAGACTAGATGACTTTTGGGGGTCCCTTGCAACTCTCTAATTCTGATTCCATGATGAAAAACCATTCAACCTCTCTTTCAAATCAGAACCAGTGAAGGCGGTGAAGGTCCTGTGCGAGTGTCTGGAGGCGGTTGGAGGATGGATGGCGGCTAACAGATTGAGGTTGAATCCTGACAAGACAGAAGTGCTATTCTTGGGGGACAGGAGGTGGGCAGGTGTGGAGGACTCCCTGGTCCTGAATGGGGTCACTGTGTCCCTGAAGGACCAGGTGCGCAGCCTGGGAGTCATATTGGACTCACAGCTGTCCATGGAGGTGCAGGTCAAATCTGTGTTCAGGGCGGCTGTCTACCAGCTCCATCTGATACGCAGGCTGAGACCCTACCTGCCCACGGACTGCCTTGCCAGGGTAGTGCATCCTTTAGTTATCTCTCGCTTGGACTACTGCAATGTGCTCTACGTGGGGCTACCTTTGAAGGTGACTTGGAAACTACAACTAATTCAGAATGCGGCAGCTAGACTGGTGACTGGGAGTGGCCGCCGAGACCACATAACACCAGTCTTGAAAGACCTACACTGGCTCCCAGTACGTTTCCGAGCACAATTCAAAGTGTTGGTGCTGACCTTTAAAGCCCTAAACGGCCTCGGTCCAGTATACCTGAAAGAGCGTCTCCACCTCCATCGTTCTACCTGGACACCTAGGTCCAGTGTCGAGAGCCTTCTGGCGGTTCCCTCACTGCAGGAAGCCAAGTTACAGGGAACCAGACAGAGGGCCTTCTCAGTAGTGGCACCCGCCCTGTGGAACACACTCCCATCAGATGTTAAAGAGAAAAACAACTACCACACTTTTAGAAGACATCTGAAGGCAGCCCTGTTTAGGGAAGCTTTTAATGTTTAATAGGTTATTGTATTTTAGTGTTCTGTTGGAAGCCGCCCAGAGTGGCTGGGGAAACCCAGCCAGATGGGCAGGGTATAAATAATTTATTATTATTATTAGTAGTAGTAGTAGTATTAGTATTAGTATTAGTATTAGTATTAGTATTAGTATTAGTATTAGTATTAGTATTAGTATTAGTATTCTCCCATTCAGTCCAATCTCCTTTAGTCCTTCCTGCTTGTTTAGTTGAATATATTAACATCAATGGACTGAGCAATTCCCATTATTTAAATAACCATAACTTCTATTACATTTTGTAGAGCATTTTAGTAGCATCTAAATAATAATAATAATAATAATAATAATAATAATAATAATAATAATAATGCAGGTGATATCAAAGTCACACTCTAAGTAGATGCACTGATGTCACCTGACTTTAATAACTTGAGCCTATACTGATTACAGTGGGTCTGCTCCATGTCTTAGTTGAATCTCTCTCTTACAATTCTGTGAATGATTCTTTAAGTGTCTCAATCACTGCAAATCCTCCTATGTTATGCTTTAAATCTATTCGTTGTTGTTATTGTTTATGGCTTAAGTACCTGAAAGAATGCTGGAGTGCTTGCGGAAGATAAGTGTGCAGCAGGATAATGGGTAGATAAAAGAAGCAATTATTTTCCCTCAGAGAGCAACTAATTTCGGTGGCGATTCCGGCAGGATTAAGAGCTGAAGTCCTAAACTCCACATTACGAAGATGCAAAGGCCTCTCCGTTTGTCTTTTGCCTCTCGATTAGCAGCTCGAGATAAGAGGACTCCAGAAAGCTGCCTTAGATCATCTGGTCTTAGGTCCTCTAGTCTATCTAGCCCAGTAATGTCTACACTGACTGTCAGCTGCTCTCCAGAGGAAGAACATGTGAAGAGTCTGCTGGACCAGGTTTGTGGTCCATCTGGTCCAGTATTCAGTGATGAGAGAGCTATTGATGGCTTATTACCTTTAAAGCCCTAAACAGCCTTGGTCCAGTATTCCTAAAGGAACATCTCCACCTCCATCGTTCTGCCCGGACACTGAGGTCCAGTGCCAAGGGCCTTCTGGCAGTTCCCTCACTGTGAGAAGCAAGGTTACAGGCAACCAGGCAGAGGGCCTTCTCGGTAGTGGCACCCGCCCTGTGGAACACCCTCCCACCAGATGTCAAAGAGAAAAACAACTACCACACTTTTAGAAGACACCTGAAGGCAGCCCTGTTTAGGGAAGCTTTTAATAGGTTATTGTATTTTAGTGTTCTGTTGGAAGCAGCCCAGTTGGAAACCCAGCCAGATAGGCAGGGTATAAATAATAAATTATTATTATTATTATTATTATTATTATTATTATTATTATTACTACCCTGATGCTCCAGCAGTCTCTTCTTATCCTGTTCTGACAATGACCAACCAGATACTCATGGGAAAGTTAGAGGAGACCCATAAGCCATGTCTTCCCTGGGACTTGGGTTGTCAAATTCTTATTGGCCCCTGCAGCCTGAAATTTAACAGGTGAAGCTCTTTCAAGCCATGGAGGTATGTGATGGAAAACACTTATCACCTGATTGTAGTTATGGTTGTTGATGATGATGATATAATTTACTGTATTTTTCTGTGTATTAGACAAGGTTTTTTGGCTCAAAAATTGTGTCAAAAAATGGGGGCCATCCAATACACGGATAGTGGCATGGGGGGGGGGGAGAAGCGGCGTGCCTGCCTGCCAGCCGGTTGGCAGAAGTGAAACTTCCTCTGATGCATGCGGGAAACAATCTAGGGAGTGTTTCCTGCACACAGCTGGGGGGGGGGGGAGCTCAACAACTTTGGGCCATCTCCCCTCATTTTCTTAAAATCAAGTCTCCCAAAATAGGGGGGTCTCATACATGAGGGGGACGCAGGTGGCGCTGTGGGTTAAACCACAGAGCCTAGGACTTGCCGATCAGAAGGTCGGCGGTTCGAATCCCTGCGACGGGGTGAGCTCCTGTTGCTCGGTCCCTGCTCCTGCCAACCTAGCAGTTCGAAAGCATGTCAAAGTGCAAGTAGATAAATAGGTACCGCTCCAGCGGGAAGGTAAACGGCGTTTCCGTGCGCTGCTCTGGTTCGCCAGAAGTGGCTTAGTCATGCTGGCCACATGACCCGGAAGCTGTACGCCGGCTCCCTTGGCCAAGAAAGCGAGATGAGCACCGCAACTCCCAGAGTCGGCCACGACTGGACCTAATGGTCAGGGGTCCCTATACCTTTACCTTTATACACGAGGGCGTCTTATAGATGGAAAAATACGGTATATGCCACCCATCTGACTGGGTTGATCCGGCCACTCTGGGCGGCTCCCAACAAATTATTAAAAGTACAAGGCACCGGAAAAAGTTTTTAAAAGGAAGAATGTGGATTGGAGGTCCATGTTTGTCGAGAACTTGCTATCTGATGAACTCTACGGGTTTATGGCTGCCAGCTGAATTTGTGACCTCCTGGCTCCATTGAAAAACACCGTTCAGATTATTTGTGGCGGTGCCTCAGTTGTGTCTGCGTGGGCTTGAGCTCTGATGGCTCGTCCACAGATGAAAGCGACCACTTGACACGGCACAGTCATCAGAGATGACCGTTCTATGTGCAGAAACAGGACTCCGAGATTGAGTTTCTGAAATAGATGCCCACACGGTTTGTGCTGGGCTTTCGCTCCTACGTACGTTTCCCTAAGATGTTCTATATCCTCACTAACCACTTGATACAGCTGGAGTGGGCAACCTGTGGCCCTCCAGATGTTGCTGAACTCCAGCTCCCCTCAACTCTGGCCATTGGCATTGTTAACCAAGAAATCTGAGGGCTCCCTTGGACAAAAAACAAGGACACCAGCCAGGAATACCAGAGCAAAACAGCAGCCAGTAGGCTTGGTCTTTGTTGAAGACTGTCGCGACAGGACTCCCACCTGCCACAAGGTGGAACAAGATGGAAGCCCCCAACAAAAGAGCCCCCAAACTGTTATTAGCTGCTAATCCCCATGTTACACCCCCCAAACTACATCACTCATACATCGCGGTTACATCATGAAAGGGGAGGTCTGGTGGCCGTAATCTGAGCATCCTGGACCCTGCCCCATGGTTCTCCTTGCCCTCCACCAAACACCCATCAAGTGTAGCAAAAGAGATATTTACACTTCCCTGTTTCCCAGCCAAATTAATCACACCCTTTTGTCTTCATCTGGGGTTGTTATTTCTGGAATGGCTACCTGTCTGGCACTCAGGTATCAGGATGCCAGGGATTATCACTCAGGCAGAGGGGCTGCTGAGTAGCTGAGCTCACATGTCTATATGAATTTCTGAAGTTTTCCCAGTGAGCCAGTACATAGAGAAATTTGTCAGCGAACTGTTACATTTGGTATTGTGCAGCAAAGGCCCTTTGAATAGATAGGAAGAAACTGTGACCAAGTGTTCTGTGGGGACAAACCACAAAAGTCAGAAAAGCGATTGTGCTGGTTTTGGTAGTGGGCTCCATGTGCTTGATATCTGCTGGAGGGGCAACCCCCCAACCTATACATAAATTCCTGCAACAGCATTGCTGGCTAAGGCTAGTGGAAGTTATAGTCAGGGCTTTTTTCAGCAGGAACTTGCCAGAACTCATTTCCGGCACCTGTCAGGTGGGCGCATTTGCCATGATAAGAGAACAAAGGACACACTCACAGTGAGTTCCAGACCTCTTTTTCTAGGAAAATAGCACTGGATATAGTTCATCAACATCTGGAGGGCCAAAGATCCCTCACTCTTGTGCTACAGGCAAAGAAATTTGCACGCCTGATGCAGCATGACTCTGACAAAGGCCTAGTTCCTTATTTCACCCACAAACTCAGACATGTGGACCTTCAAAAGAGGAAGCATCAACACATCAGCTGCTGTCATTTTCGTTGGAAGCTGCTTTGCCCAAGCAGAAAGGTTAGATCCAAGAAGGAAAGAACAGATGTAAGCCTGGTAGCCTGGATAACGGGTCTTCAACGGATGGGAAATCTATAGTCTATTTTTAAAAGAAAACAATTACTGCATTTTTCGCTCTATAAGACACACCAGACCATAAGATGCACCTAATTTTTGGAGGAGGAAAACAAGAAAAAACAGCGATCCCTCTTGCTGTTCTGGCTTCTGGGATAGCTGCGCAGCCTGCATTCGCTCCATAAGAGGCACACACATTTCCCCTTACTTTTTAGGAGGGAAAAAGTGAGTTATAGAGCAAAAAATACGGTAAATCGTATTATAGTTTCCTAGTTTTTATAGCGGGTTTTTTTACCACATCCACAGGTCTGCAGACTTTGGGTTGCATTAAGCAGGTGGCCGGATTGCTAGTGATGGTGCTAAATTTACCGTATTTTTCGCTCTATAAGACGCACCCGACCATAAGCCGCACCTAGTTTTTAGAGGAGGAAAACAAGAAAAACAATATTCTGAATCAAATGTTGTTGAAGAGGCTTTGCACGGCTATCCCTGAAGCCAGAACAGCAAGAGGGATTGCTGCGCAGCAATCCCTCTTGCTGTTCTGGCTTCAGCGATAGCTATGCAGCTTGCATTCGCTCCATAAGATGCACACACATTCCCCCTTACTTTTTAGGAGGGAAAAAGTGTGTCTTATAGAGCGAAAAATATGGTAATTCTAGTAGCCAGCAGGGAAAGCTCCTTCTGAGGCCCCCCTTCGTGTGCCTCTTCCTCGAGAGGTGCCGAGGGTGGCAACATGAGAACAGGGCCTTCTCTGCAGTGGCTCCCCCTCTGTGGAATGCTCTCCCCAGAGAAGTTCGCCTGGCGCCTTCATTATACACCTTTAGGCGCCAGGCAAAAACATTCCTTTTTAACCAGGCCTTTGGTTGATCTGATTGTATATATACCCTTTTAAAATATGGCTCTTTTGGGGGGTGTGTGTTATTAGTTTGTTGTTTTTATTTTCATTATATATTTTGTGGTTTTATATTTTGATTTTGTTCTGAGACCTCTGGGTATAGGGTGGTATATAAATTCAATAAATAATAATAATAATCCACCATGGGAAAAACCATTCCCTCCATTTCTGATGTTCAAGCTATGTTGGTGCCCGTGTAGCCAAAATGCTAACACCCAAGCACAATGCGGAGGGCTCTGGAACTGTGGAATGGAGCAAGGGACTGGAAAACTGGGTGGAAAGCAGAACTTTGCACTGTAACATTTTGTCACAGCCCCCATTTAGGATGGGATTCTCTCCTGCAGGAGGCAGTGATGGCCTGTTGTTGCTTAGTCATTTAGTCGTGCCCGACTCTTCGTGACCCCCTGGACCAGAGCATGCCAGGCACTTCTGTCTTCCACTGCCTCCTGCAGTTTGGTCAGACTCATGCTGGTAACTTCGAGAACACTGTCCCACCATCTCGTCCTCCGTCGTCCCCTTCTCCTTGTGCCCTACATCTTTCCCAACATCAGGGACTTTTCCAGGGAGTCTTCTCTTCTCATGAGGTGGCCAAAGTCTTGGAGCCTCAGCTTCAGGATCTGGCCTTCCAGTGAGCACTCAGGGCTGATTTCCTTCAGAATGGAGAGGTTTGATCTTCTTGCAGTCCATGGGACTCTCAAGAGTCTCCTCCAGAACCACAATTCAAAAGCATCCATTCTCCGACGATCAGCCTTCTTTATGGTCCAGCTCTCACTTCCATACATCACTACTGGGAAAACCATAGCTTTAACTATACGGACCTTTGTTGGCAAGGTGATGTCTCTGCCTTTTAAGATGCTGTCTAGGTTTGTCATTGCTTTTCTCCCAAGAAGCAGGCATCTTTTAATTTCGTGGCTGCTGTCACCATCTGCAGTGATCATGGAGCCCAAGAAAGTAAAATCTCTCACTGCCTCCATTTCTTCCACTTCTATTTGCCAGGAGGTGATGACCTAGATGGCTTTAAAAGAAAAGTGGACAAATTCCTGGAGGAGAGGGCTATCAATGGCTGTTAGGCACAATGGCTGCGCTCTGGTTCCACAGCTGAAGGCCAGAGGCATAACCAGGTTCCCTTGTGCCCTTGAGCCATATTGGTGCCCTGTATCCCTTGTGCTCCTCTGCTGAGGTTCCTAGTGTTGAGATGCTTCCAAGGAAATGGGGTCAATTTGCAGGCCCCCAGCTGGCTCCAGCCCACCGGCCGGTAGCTGGGCGATCTCTGGTCCTTGGCACACCATGAAACAGCGACCCACAACCTCAGAACTCTTCAGAAGCTGGAGCCCGCAACGGAAGGGCAGAAAGAGGCATATGTAAAGCGTATTTAAAGGTACCCCTGCCCGTACGGGCCAGTCTTGACAGACTCTAGGGTTGTGCGCTCATCTCACTCTAGAGGCCGGGAGCCAGCGCTGTCCGAAGACACTTCCAGGTCACGTGGCCAGTGTGACGAAGCTGCTCTGGCGACCCGGCACCAGAGCAGCACACAGAAACGCCATTTACCTTCCTGCTATAAAGCGGTACCTATTTATCTACTTGCACTTTGGCGTGCTTTCAAACTGCTAGGTTGGCAGGAGCAGGGACTGAACGACGGGAGCTCACCCCGCCGCGGGGATTCGAACCGCCGATCGGCAAGTCCTAGGCGCTGAGGTTTTACCCACAGTGCCACCCGCGTCCCTTAAAGCGTATTTACAAGCAGTTTATTCAGGACAAAGGAAAAACATGACTTCTCCCTTTCATGGAGAAGTCAATTCAAAGTGTTGGTGCTGACCTTGAAAGCCCTAAACGGCCTCGGTCCTGTATACCAGAAGGAGCGTCTCCACCCCCATCGTTCTGCCCGGACGCTGAGGTCCAGCGCCGAGGGCCTTCTGGCGGTTCCCTCATTGCGAGAAGCAAAGCTACAGGGAACCAGGCAGAGGGCCTTCTCGGTAGTGGCGCCCGCCCTGTGGAACACCCTCCCACCAGATGTCAAAGCGATAAACAACTACCTGACATTCAGAAGACATCTTAAGGCAGCCCTGTTCAGGGAAGTTTTTAACGTGTGATATTTTACTGTATTTTTGGTTTCTATGGAAGCTGCCCAGAGTGGCTGGGGAGGCCCAGCCAGATGGGCGGGGTATAAATAAATTATTATTATTATTATTATTATTATTATTATTATTATTATTATTATTATTATTATCATCATCATCATGTCCAAGCAAGCAGCATAAAGCCAAAGCCATACACAAAACGGAAGTTCCCAGCAAGCAGTGCTGGACTGTAAACAGGCATATGACACACAACAATCATGCTTGTTCATTTTAAGGTGGAACGGAATATCTTAACACCCAGAGCATCCTATGCGCCTGTCCAGAGACTGGGCAGCTTCAATCCTGACAAGTCTTTGTCACAATCAGCGCTGCTTCTGTTCTGCCACAGTTCAGTTTCCACCAAACACAATGTTCTTCATCTCACAGTCTGCTATTTAATGTAATGTGCATAAACATTTACGTCATACAGTGGTACCTTGGGTTACAGACACTTCAGGTTACAGACTTCACTAACCCAGAAATATTACCTCGGGTTAAGAACTTTGCTTCAGGATGAGAACAGAAATTGTGTGGCGGCAGCAGGAGGCCCTGTTAGCTAAAGTGGTGCTTCAGGTTAAGAACAGTTTCAGGTTAAGAGTGGACCTCTAGAACAAATTAAGTTCTTAACCCGAGGTACCACTGTCTATGCAAGTTACGAAGTTAACACAATTACAGTGGTGCCTTGGTTCTCAAACTTCGAAACCCCAAAAGTAAGTGTTCTGAATTTCAAATGTCAGCTATTGTTTCTGCGGCACCTGCACCAATCAGAAGCTGTGCCTTGGTTTTCGAACATTTTGAAAGTCAAACGGACCAGAACGGACTTCTGGAACAAATTAAGCTTGGCGCTTTTGTTTTTGAGGTTTTTTTCAGTTAATTTGTATTTGTGACTGTGTGAAACCCAGTTCAGCTACCAATTGATTGATTGATTGATTGATTGACTGATTGATTGATTGTGTGACTGTGGAAATGGATAAAAGCTCCCCACCCAAGCAATAACTATCATGAGTGCAGGTAAGAAAAAATAATAATTTTAATTTTCATCTTTACAATACTGTCTTATTTATTTTATAGTACAGTACATTGATTATTGCTTTCATTTTGTAGATCAATGGTCTCTTTAGATAGTAAAATTCATGTTAAATTGCTGTTTTAGGGGTTGTTTTTAAAAGTCTGGAACGGGTTTATCCGTTTTGCCTTACTTTCTATGGGAAAGCGTGCCTTGGTTTTGGAATGCTTTGGTTTTGGAATGGACTTCCGGAACGGATTGAGAACCAAGGTACCACTGTAATAATAATAATTATACCTATTATTTCCACACCATTCATTTCAGCATAAAGGAAACACTTATTTACATGTCAAGAGGATGTCATCAGTTATGTAGTAATTTGCAGCCTGAAAAAAGCAGGATACTTGGTGGATTGATTTCTATTCCAGACATGGGGAAATGCCAGAAATTTTCACTTCTGCTGCAGCAAACTGAGTGGGAGGAATTAGTAGGTTTTGGGATTCTCTGTGTCACGATGAGACATTTGTGGGTCAAGGCACTTCTTATTCCGGGTCTTCAGAACACCAGCACCAAGGGGAAGAAAGCAGTGCCTGAATTTAACATTGGCCGGCCTTTTCCTTCCTTGGTTATTTTCTTCTTCTTCTTTAAATAATATTTATTAAAGTTTCAACAATTACAGAAAGAAAAAATAAACATACCACATTAAACAAAAACAAAACACCACACCACAATATAAAAAAGAGAGAGAAAAACCCCCAGAGAAATAAAACCCATTAAACAAAAACAAAAACGCAAAAAAGAAAATGCATCAAATCTCCTCATTACTAATCTTTCATTAGCTTATTTCCTTGACCTCCTCACACCTCCCTTTTTTGTATTCTAGGTCTATTATCTATTTCAGCAAATCCTTTCCCTCTTTTAAATTTTTTGTCCTGTAAATTGTCTTAATATAATGTAGCTTTACTTTTCCTCCTTTCACCAATTAGCAATCAGTTATTCCCAAATCCTTTATATCCTTCCTGCTAAAATCATATAATATTGTTCCAACATCCTTCTAACAGATATTAATTTTACAGTGTTTCTGTAAATAGTCTTTTCCACTTTTTGTTCTGTAATTTATCTTAATATAATGTAACTTTACTTTCCCTCCTTTCACCCCTTGGTTATTTTCAACGTGGTCTCATTCCAGGGAATGTCCACCACAGAACACCAGTGGTTGTTGACCACAGCTGAAGAACAATTGCTCTCACAAAATCAAAAGTGTCAAAAAGGTTGTCTGGGGAACGAGCTGTCACAACAGACTGCTGTGTGTCTTTCTTTTCAGGTGTTGCGAAGGAGCCGCAGTTACAGGTGTACCAGCCAAAGAATGCTATCTCAGTACAAATAGGAGATAATCTCACACTGGAATGCCGGGTGACTGGGGAAGGTCCGCCAGGACCTGTGAGGTGGTTCCTGGGTGAAGGTCCCACAGAGAAGGTTATCTATGCAGGTGCTGGAAGTTTTGAGAGAATAACAAGAAATAATGAAAAATCCAACGAAGATTTCACTATTGTCATCCATAATGTTACCTGGGAGGATGCTGGTATTTATTACTGTGGAAAGATAAAGTCACACTATCGAAAAGAAGACGTCATACTACGTGGGGGTGGAACTGAGGTGGTTGTGACAGGTGAGTGGTGGAAAACTAATGGAATTTCTTTTTTAAAAATTTCAAGTCCTAGTTGGTTTCATTGGCTAAAGCCTTTTTAATAACTGTTCTGGTATTTCCCCCTTATTCCCCCATAAAAGACACGACATAACACAGTCTTCTATAAAAGTATAAAAAGGTTTACTCACATATCATTCTGTTTACAATAGGATCCCAGAAGGCAGACTTAGGTTAGAAAACTAACATATACCTAGAAACTATCTCATAAGAAGACAGTCCCTTTGTCCTCAAAGAGCATCTTTGGCTAAGCAGATGTTGCTTCTTCAATGCATGTAGTCAAAGAGAGAGGTGGCTGCCCTGCCCTGTGCTTTTGTCGTTACCTGCACAGGTGAGGCCACGCCCACCTCTAGTCACATGCAGAGGAAGTCTGTCCCAGCCCAGAAGGAAACAGGAAGTTTATCTGCTGGCTGGACAAACATTCCTCCCCGTGTGTAAACATTTTCACTCTAGGAATGTTGTACTTGACTGCTCTTGTGTTTCACATCCCACACAAGGAAGTTCGGTTTTCAGTGTCAATTATTTTCTGGTCCTAACTTTCTGTCTTACTCCACCACGTTCATTTAGATTTGCCACCTCCCAACACTGCCCCAGTGGTTGCCGGGGTGAGCGTCCTCCTCCTCGCTGCCTTGCTCCTCGTGGCAGTTTACATCTACGTAAAGAAGAGGAAAGGTGAGTTTGGCACCTATGTTTGCATGCAACTGGCCCCTCCAGAGAGCCAGTGTGGTGTAGTGGTTAAGAGCGGTAGTCTTGTAATCTGGTGAACCGGGTTCGATTCCCCGCTCCTCCACATGCAGCTGCTGGGTGACCTTGGGCTAGTCACACTTCTCTGAAGTCTCTCAGCCCCACTCGCCTCACAGAGTGTTTGTTGTGGGGGAGGAAGGGAAAGGAGAATGTTAGCCACTTTGAGACTCCTTCGGGTAGTGATAAAGTGGGATATCAAATCCAAACTCTTCTTCTTCTCCTCTCCCTCGAGTCAGCGGAGCAGAATAAATCATTTCCATATAGTCTTTGAGGGCCCTATATTTCCACCCCACCCCAAATTTCTGAAAAATGTGGCACCCAAATGTCGGACTGGTCACTTCTGCTCAGACTAGCCTACCTTGCGGGATTAGGCTAGGGCCCCATCTGCACGATACATTTGAAGCAGCGTCATACCACTTTAAACAACCAGGGTCCCCCTGCAAAAGAATTCTGGGAAATGTGGTTTCTTCTGGGTGCTGAGAGTTGTTTGGCGGCTCCTAGTCCCCTCGCAGAGCTGTAAAGCAGGGGTGGCCCAGCCCGTTTTATGGCAAACTCAGCGACTGCCCCGGGCAGCAAAAGCCTTAGCTATGCCACTTACTGTAAGTATCTCTTTTTTCCTTCTTTTAATAATTTCAATGGGGGGGGGTGACAAGAAATTTTCTGCACTGGGTACCATCTGCTACACCACTGGTTTCACTGCCTGAAGCTCAGTGGGAAGGTGCCACGGCTCCTCTCTACTGAAACTGGCAAGGTTGCGAGAGTTCCATGAGATCTTGACGGAAGCCGTTGTGTGACCTTTTGGGGTGGCACCCCATGGGATTTTGCAGCCCAAGGCATCTGCTTCAGTTTGCCTCATGTACAGTGGTGCCTCGCAAGACGAAATTAAGCCGTTCCGCGAGTCTCTTCGTCTTGCAGTTTTTTCGTCTTGCGAAGCACGGCTCTTAGCGGCTTAGCGGCTATTAGCGGCTTAGCGGCTATTAACAGCTTAGCGGCTTAGCGGCTGTTAACGGCTTAGCGGCTTAGAAGCTTTAAGAAAAAGGAAACAAACTCGCAAGAACTTGCAAGACGTTTCGTCTTGCGAAGCAAGCCCATAGGGAAATTCGTCTTGCGGAATGACTCAAAAAATGGAAAACTCTTTCGTCTTGCGTGTTTTTCGTCTTGCGAGGCATTCGTCGTGCGAGGTACCACTGTATAGTCAATTTGAAACTGATTTTCTGGGTTTTTTCTCTCCTCTGCATTAAATCCATTCACATCCAAGATCCGCTGGTGAATCTGGTAAAAGCACAATTGTCAAAACAAATGCGGATCTTGCATGTGAATGGATTTAATGCAGAGGAGATGGGAAAAAATGAAAATTCAGGATATTAAAAACAATATTAAAGAAGCTATAGAGACAATAGTGACAGCAATGGGAAACCTCCCACCTCCAGCTGAACTAGCCAATCCAAAGAATCAGTTTCAGTTTGCCTCACGGGTAGGCTGGCCCTGATTCTCAGATTGTTTTAACAAACTACAATTCCCAGGATTCCTTGGGAGAAACCATGTCTATTTGAAGGGCTATGATACTGCTTTCAATGTATAGTGCACATGCTGTTGGCATGTGATGTGTTCATCATGTGCTTAAATGTGCTTGACTGATGCATACAGCGTAGTTTGATGCTGGCGTTTGTTTTTCGGTGTTTGCTCTGAATTAAAAACAAAAGTGAGAGCTGGACCATAAAGAAGGCTGATCGCCGAAGAATTGATGCTTTTGAATTATGGTGCTGGAGGAGACTCTTGAGAGTCCCATGGACTGCAAGAAGATCAAACCTCTCCATTCTGAAGGAAATCAGCCCTGAGTGCTTACTGGAAGGACAGATTGTGAAGCTGAGGCTCCAATACTTTGGCCACCTCATGAGAAGAGAAGACTCCCTGGAGAAGACCCTGATGTTGGGAAAGATGGAGGGCACAAGGAGAAGGGGGCAACAGAGGACGAGATGGTTGGATAGTGTTTTCGAGGTTACCAGCCTGAGTTTGAACAAACTGCGGGAGGCAGTGGAGGACAGAGGTGCCTGGCGTTCTCTGGTCCATGGGGTCACGAAGAGTCGGACACGACTAAACGACTAAACAACAACAACAAAAACGAAACACCAGCCTGCTTAGCCAGGTTGCTTTTATTCTGAAGAGAAGGGAAAGCGTCACTGTGTGGCCCTGATCCAGAACTTGCCTCAGATGCGGGTTGTGGCCAAACTCTGAAAACTTTCAAACTTTGAAAGTGCTCAGAACCCCTTTGGGGATTGCGAAGGAGAAAAGAAGGGATCGTTTTCAGCAGGAAACTGGTTCAGAAACCAGAGTCCACAACTGCTTTTTCTCAAGAATAAGAAGCAGCCCAAAAGAGAGTGCTTATTTTAAACACACAACTGACACCACGTGCAGTTTGTGTTGGGATGCTGCCAGGGAGACGGGACAACTGGCCGGCAGCCGGGTGATCTCTGGTTCTCAGAACAACATCAAAACTGTGACTCAAGCCTCAGAAACCTTTAGAGACTTAAGCACGCAAGCCAGCAGAGATAAGAACTCTTTGCAACGGAAGAGGTAGACAGAGACATGTGTAAGCATATTTACAGCATTTATTCAGCAGCAGGACAAAGGGAAAACATGTCTGCTTCCCTTCGTGTCCAAGCAAAACAGCAGTACAGCAAAAGCAATATACAACGGAAGTTCCCAGCAAGCCTGTGCTGGAAGAAAACAGGCATGTGACACACAACAACTCCACATATCTGTTCCTCTTAAGGCGGAACGGAACATCAATATCCTAACATCCTCCCCCTTTCCGTGTAACCTGTAGTACCTGTGGTTCAACCCAATTGCAACCTCCACATAAACCTTCAGTTGTTTTCTGTTAACCACCTTAGACAACAGATCTGCAGGAATTTCGTTTCCTGGCATGTAGGACAACTCCACATATCTGTTCCTCTTAAGGTGGAACAGAACATCAATATTCTAACAGTTTGGCCTCCAGACTTGAGGCCCCCTGAGCCAACTCCTTGCTCATCCATGAGCCTCACTGGGCAGCCATGAGCCAGCTGTTCTTTTCAGCCTGGCCTACCTCGCAGGGTGCTTGAGAGGATGGCGTGGCATCTGAGAAGGGAAAGTTCAGAACTGCTAACCCCAGGATCCCAGGAAGATCAGAAGGGCATAAATGTAGTAAAACTAGTTAGCATTCAATGTTTGAAAGCCAATTTACTGTCTCTTCTCTTCTCCCTTGTATGTATCTAGGCAGAAACCAAGAGACGGCAAGGTCTGTATATATTTTTTAAAAATGCAATTTCATTAACTTTTCCTAGTGTTTGGGGAGATGAGTATTTGAGTCACAGCAATTTGGTCAATGGTGGCAGAAGTGTGTCCATCTGTCTGTAAGTACAGAAGTGTGGAGTGACTGAGAGAGATTCACAGATGTAGCTCCCCATATATACATGCCAAGATCCATTGGTGGCAAGGTTCCGCAAAAAGCAGCTTCTAAAATCACAAATTGGATGGGTAAACTTGTTGTTATGAGTTTGTGGGTGTCAGGGTTTTTTTGTTGTTTTTTTTGAGGGGGAGGGGGAGCAGGCTGTATGCAAGACCGTTCTAATTCCTGGATCCAGCACGGATTCAATTGCTGGAATAGCCAGCCTGAGTGATGAGCCATTAAGAGAACAAAAGGAAAGGGGGCTCTGTGCCAGAAGTCAAATGGGTGGGGCCCCTCCTCCAGTTCTTAGTAGGACAAAGCAGGAGTTTGAGAACACAGTTTGCTGTTATGTTATGTGTCAGAGACCAATGGCTGATTTCTGTTTGAAGCCAAGTCTGCAGTTTTGGGGAAAGCAATACCCTTTTGGGGTGATGCTGTGAAACCCCCCACTGCAAGCCCAGGTTATACAGGTGAAACTCAAAAAATTAGAACATGGTGGAAAAGTTCCTTTATTTCACTAATTCAACTTCCAAGGTGAAACTCATACAGTGGTGCCTCGCAAAACGAAATTAATCCGTTCCGTGAGGCTCTTCGTATAGCGGTTTTTTCGTCTTGCGAAGCAAGCCCATTGACAGCTTAGCGGATTAGCGCTATTAGCGGTTTAGCGGCTTTTAGCAGATCAGCTGATAAGCGGCTTAGGGCTTAGGGGGAGAAGGGAAAAAAACCCCGCAGGAACTCGCAAGACATTTTCGTCTTGCGAAGCAAGCCCATAGGGAAATTCGTTTTGCGAAGCGCCTCCAAACCGGAAAACCCTTTCGTCTAGCGGGTTTTCCGTCTTGCGAGGCGTTCGACTTGCAGGGCACCACTGTATATGAGATAGACTCATGACATGCAAAGCGAGATATGTCAAGCCTTGATTTGTTCTACAGGTGAAACTCGAAAAATTAGAATATCGTGAAAATTTTCCTTTATTTCCGTAATTCAACTTGAAAGGTGAAACTAATATATGAGATAGACTCATGACATGCAAAGCGAGATATGTTGAGCCATGATTATTGTGATGATCATGGCGTACAGCTGATGAAAACCCCAAATTAACAATCTCAGAAAATCAGAATATTCATGGAAATCAGCAAAACAAGGATTGCAAATCGAGCAAGATTGGACCTCTGAGTAGAAGCATATCTCGCTTTGCATGTCATGAGTCGATCTCATATATTAGTTTCACCTTTAAAGTTGAATTACTGAAATAAATGAACTTTTCCATGATATTCTAATTTTTTGAATTTCACCTGTATATACAGTGAAACCTTGGTTTTCGAGCGTCTTGGAAGCTGAACGTTTCGGAAGCTGAACGCCAAAAACCCAAAAGTGAATGCTTCTGTTTTCAAATGTGCCTTGGAAGTCTAATAATAATGATGATGATGATGATGATGATGATGATGATAATAATAATAATAATAATAATAATAATAATAATAATAATAATAATAATTTATTTGTACCCCGCCCATCTGGCTGGGTTTCCCCAGCCACTCTGGGCAGCTTCCAACAAAGATTAAAAATACATTAAAATGTCACACATTAAAAACTTCCCTAAACAGGGCTGCCTTCAGATGTCTTCTAAAAGTCTGGTAGTTGTTTTTCTCTTTGACATCTGGTGGGTGGGCTTTCCACAGGGCGCCACCACCGAGAAGGCCCACTGCCTGGTTCCCTGTAACTTGGCTTCTTGCACTGAGGGAACCACTAGAAGGCCCTCGGCGCTGGACCTCAGTGTCCAGGCAGAACGATGGGGGTGGAGACGCTCCTTCAGGTATACTGGGCTGCAGCTGTGTGTTTTTCCATTTTCTCAATGGAAATTGGCAACAGCCCTTTGTGCCTTGGTTTTTGGACGTTTCGGAAGTCGAATGGTCTTCTGGAACAGATTATGTTGGAAAACTGAGGTTCCACTGTATATGTAAATTAACGATATATCATAAAGACTCCACAGTCTCCGCTGTGCCTCATTCTGAGGAACTCCTGGAATCATGCACCACTGAGAGATTGGGGTGGCAGGCAACAAATCCAAATTTTAAGAGCTCTCTCTCTCTCCCTCGCACACACATTTTTCCAATTAGCCCCAAACTAGACACTTTAAAAGGTTCAAAAGTGCTTTGAAAAATGCAAATTCCTTGAGGCTTAATAAATCTTAGCCCAAGTGCCTATTAAGAGGCAGCAATGGAGAAATCAAATAGAGTCATGTCCAGTACGTTAATAATGGATAAAATGCAGCTCATTTGCCTCCATTATTTTCATTGCGTAAAACTCCAGGCTATAATTCTAGCGGGCTGTTTAGTGTGTTTGAGGTTTATTTAAAGATCAACTCTGACACGGGTTTCACTAAGTGAAAGACAGCAGCTCCCACCCAGCTGGGGGGGGGGGGGTTTGTTTCGCTATGCTCATTTCACAGAATCCCACATGGATCTTGTGCACAGATATAGAAGCTGAGTTCCAGAATTTAGGAAGCAAGGTCTCCCTGCCCTCCTAGGGGTGGAGATATATTGCAACAGAGGGTCCTCAAAGGACTCTGACATTTCGGACAGGCGTGGCAAACCACCAGTGCCCATTTTTCCTCCACATGGCATTTTTCCCCCCTGGTGGCAGCAGCAAGATCTGTGGCAGACAACATTGCAGCTGTGGGCTGGGTGGAGGAGATGGCAGAGGGCAGTTGCGCCTGTCAGGAAATCAGCCTACACTCGAGTAAGACCCTGGCAGAGACACATGCCCGACTGGCATGTTCTCTCCCTCCTGGTCGATCGTTCGGGAGCTTCATAAGCTTTCTTCAGCCCGAACATCACAGCGACCGATGCCAACTGACACCAGCACACTTAGGGATCCGCAGAGTTTGTGCATCATGTGTAACAGACCTCAGCAACTCAGCATTTTGGCTAATCTACTTTATTTACATATAAACACACACAGAGCACTGCAACGTGGCTCCCTCTCTCTCTAGCATCAGACAGCAAAGAGGAAAAGAACAAAGGACAATAGTCCCACTTCACGGAACATGGTAACACAAACATCCTGTCTCTGTCACTTCCCACTCTGTGGAGTCAAAACATACACCGTCATGTGAAAGACAGAGGAGAGATGGCGCTGTTAGAATTCCTGCTATGCAGATATGCCTACCTGGGCTAAGTGCAGAAATTCAAAGTGTTAAGTTTTGGGTGAACATATCAGACGACGCAGTGATTCTTCAAACAGCTCTTGTTTATTCATAGGCCAGAACAGAACTGAACTGAAGGGTTCAGCCAGCCTGCTTATATAGCGCTCCAGTACAACATAACTGTAACAACTTTCTGTAACTATCCAATCACTGAATGTCACTTTCGATCCCTTATTTGCATATGTGGATCTGAGTGAAAACTATCTACAGTACCCCCCTGCTGGCCCAGGGTGAGAACTTCAGTACATAACACAAAGGATGGGGAGGAAAACACCTGCTGCTATGCCACACCTGAATATAAGAAGAGTCTCGCTGCTACTTCAGGTCTGTGGCCCATCTGGTCCAGAATCCTGTTCTCACAGTGGCCAACCAACAGGAAAACCAGCCAGCAGGACCTGAGGCCTTGCCTCTCCTGTGGTTTCCAGCGATGGCTTTTCAGAGATATGTTGCATCTGATAGTGAAGGGGGAACAAAGCCCTCATGGCTAGCATGGACCAGCCAAGGAATAGGCTCGACTTTTGTGTCTGTCTCCATATATAATCAAGAATTCCCCTTGCTGATGATTTTTCCTCAGTGTGTTTTTTCCATCCCCAGGCCTGAAGCTCCCACCCAAGAGAACACAAGACTTCCTAAACAGGTATGAAGAATAATATTGGTATGCACTCTCCTCCCCCTTCCCTAAAGAACCAGGAAGTCACTGGGACAGCTTTTTTCAGGATGAGTTCCCTCAGGAGGGAAGAGGGCTGAAAACATTGGTGTGTTTGTGTAATGTCAGTTTATTTGCAAACTGTAAGATGAGAAGGAGGGGAAAGACCATGTTTATTTGAATAAGCATCAGAGTACCCAAAAGCAAACAGAAGGTCTTTTCTTCTCCCCAGGGTTTTTTGCCTGTGGGCTGCAAAAACTCCAAGCATCTCTCTCTCTCTCTCTCTCTCTCTCTCTCTCTCTCTCTCTCTCATGCATGGCTAAGCTGAAACTGTGTCCTTGAGCAGGTGTGTTTGTGTGTGTGTGTGGGGGGGTGTCCTATGGCACCCACCCCAGGGCCTCTGAGCAGCCTCCAGCTCTCACAGACCCATAAGCAATCCCCCTGAGTTACTGATTTATACACAAGGCATTGCATGTTTTGAAGAAGCAGTGGAAAGCTCTACCTCTCTTTCAAATCAGAACCAGTGAAGGCGGTGAATGTCCTGTGTGAGTGTCTAGAGGCAGTTGGAGGATGGATGGCAGCTAATGGATTGAGGGTGAATCCTGACAAGACAGAAGTACTGTTCTGGGGGGACAGGAGGTGAGCAGGTGTGGAGGACTCCCTAGTCCTGAATGGGATAACTGTGCCCCTGAAAGACCAGGTGCACAGCCTGGGAGTCATTCTGGACTCACAGCTGTCCATGGAGGCGCAGAACGCAACAGCTAGACTGAAGACTGGGAGTTGTCACCAAAAACACATAACACCGCTCTTGAAAGACCTACACTGGCTCCCAGTACGTTGCCGAGCACAATTTAAAGTGTTGGTGTTGACCTTTAAAGCCCTAAACAACCTCGGTCCAGTATACCTGAAGGAGCGTCTCCATCCCCATTGTTCTGCCCAGACACTCAGGTCCAGTGCAGAGGCCCTTCTGGCAGTTCCCTCAGTGTGAGAAGTGAGGTTACGGGGAACCAGGCAGAGGCCCTTCTCGGTAGTGGCACCTGCCCTGTGGAACACCCTTCCACCAGATATCAAAGAGAAAACTACCAGACTTTTAGAAGACATCTGAAGGCAGCCTTCAGGTGGGCGGGGTATAAATAATAAAATTATTATATTATATTATATTATATTATATTATATTATATTATATTATATTATATTATATTATATTATATTATATTATATTATATTATATTATATTATATTATTATATTATATTATATTATATTATATTATATTATATTATTATATTATATTATATTATATTATATTATATTATATTATAATTATAATAATATAATGGAGGCTCCACAGACATGTTGGATTGCTCAGTTGGTTAGAGTGCGATGCTGATAATGCAAGGTTGAGAGTTCAATCCCCGTACGGGACAGCTGCATATTCCTGGAATGGAGCGGTTGGACTGGGTGATCCTCAGGGTGCCTTCCAACTCTGCAATTCTATGATTCTATGTTGTTTCCTTGGGGTGGGGGGGGGAGAACTGATGCAACTTTATGAATGTCTCATTTGTTTAGATGTCTCTTCTCTCTCTTCTGTCCCAGCTGGACAGCGAGATCCATACTGTTGGCTGTCCTCTGCAAGCTTCATTCACAAATCCCTGGAGCAGTTCAGGGGTCACAACTCAGGGCTCCAGCTCCCGGTAGCAACAGCTTCATATGAATGCAGCCATAGGTCTTCTTTAAAGCACACCTTCACCATTCTAACAGTCTTGGCTTCCCTCAAAGAATCCTTGGAACTGCCGTTTGTTACATATGGCTGCTGAGAATAGTAGCACTGTGAAGAGTCTAACAACCCTTGGCACCTTAAAAAAAATTATTACAGTTCCCAGAATTCTTTAGAGGAAGTGTTTAAGTGGTGAAAGGGTGCTTCAAAGGCATGTTGTGGATGTGACCTTAGCTGAACTGGGGCTGCGTGCTCATGAATTCTGAAATCCTGCTGCAAGAAAAGCCCGAGCATGTGGATATTCTTATTCCCTCTGATTTTAAATAACTTATTCTATCATGTTCCTATGGGGTACAATGCTGGTTCTGCTAGTTTTCAGGAGGGGCGAGACACCTAAACTAAGGGTTCCAGATTTTTTTTCAATGAATCCGGGGACGCTTTTCAACTTCAATGGATTTTGTATGGGGACTGATTTGTAAATCTGGGGACTGTCCCCAGGAAACAGGGACGTCTGGTAACCTTAACCTAAACCAAATTCCTGGAGAGTTATTCAGCTCCCAGTTTGGCTTTCAGGTCCTATCACTTTGAAACATCTATTTTTGGTTGGCTTGAGAATATGTTCTATTCCTCCCCCCCCCCCATAATGAACATAATTAAAACTACAATAAACAACAACAACAAAAGCCATAGCTGTCAACTTTTCCCTTTTCTTGCGAGCAATCCTATTCGGAATAAGGGAATTTCCCTTAAAAAAAGGGAAACGTTGACAGCTATGGCAACAGCTAGCCTCAGGGGGAGAAGCGTAACAACATCTTAAGATCAGAGCCTTTATTTTATGATGCACGTAAAGTCTTTAATGCAATAAATCTCTCCAGATGTTTCCATGGGTCTGGGGATGTTGTTTGGACTGACCATCTTGTCTTGCACAGGAGATGAATGGATGTCAGGTGTTGTAAAAGGATAAAGAACTTGTCTTGGCCTCCAACCTCGCTGATTTGGCAGGTCACGTTCTCGGCCAGAACAACAGACCACACCTGAGCATACCATGAATGACAGGCCTGTTGCAGAACATCCACATTTAGCAATTCCTAAACGATCTACAATCTTAAGGGCTAAAAAAAATAACATACTTTTTAAAAAAGAAGAAGCCAGAACTTTTAGGAAGCCTCATCCAGGATTATATCTTGCTCTTGGAGAGCACTGCAGCATATATTGTCCTGCCTCGAATGTTCTGAAGAAAAGAAATGAGACTTTTATTTTATTTTTTAATAAAAATTTTATTAGTTTTCAACATATCATTTTCAACAATAATTAAACATACTTTCATATCTAATCCATTTTTTTACTTCCATCAATCACATCTGAAAATTTTCCAATCTACTCACTTAATATACATTTCTTACTTCCACTATTACATTTAAATCTCATAACTAATATCTCTATTCTTTCTCTGCTTTGCAATGTTTCATACATTTCTCCTTACAAAACTTCTTGTAGTCCTACTAGTGTAATTTGTTGATTACAGTTGCTCTTCAAATAGTTCATATATTTCTTCCAATATTCTGTGAATCTCTGGTCCCGCAGGTTTCGAATCCTTCCTGTCATTTTATCCAATTCTGCGTAGTCCGTTAATTTTGTCTGCCATTCTTCTTTCATCGGAATTTCTTCTTGCTTCCATTTCTGGGCTAAGAATACTCTTGCTGCTGTTGTTGCATATAAAAACAATTTAACATCTTGCCTCTTAATATCCTCACCCATAATACCAAGTAAAAATGCTTCTGGTTTTTTAAAAAATGGATATTTCAACATCTTTTTCATCTCATTATATATCATTTCCCAGAAGTTTTTCTTTCTTACATTCCCACCACATATGATAACATGTTCCTTCTTTTTCTCTTTTCTTTTCTTTTCTTTTCATCCAGGGTGTTGTCAATAAAGAGATTGTCTATGCAGACCTGAAGGATCCCAGCAGCCTGCAAAGACCTAAGCAAAGGAAGACAGAGGAGCATTCAGAATACGCCAGTGTCCGTGTAGCTTAGTCTGTGGCTGCGAGAGGAACACTTTCCTGCCTGGACTCAAAAACCACCGACAAGAGATGAAACTCCATCAAACAGACCCTATCATGCAAATTAAAGAAATCTGGGTGTGCTGCATGGATTCTGGCTCAGAGAGGCATGGTTCACCTCCCTATTTGATCTGGCTGTTTTTGCAAGAAGTTTGAAAGGAAAGGCTGTTTCTTTTTTCATATGTGCCGGGAGACTAGTGACCGGCATCACTCTCCGGACATTGCACAGCTCATGGACACTGGAAATGGATTTCTACTGAGTCAGTCCACTTGTCCATTCAGCTCTCCAGGATTTCAGACAGAGCCAACTTGAGATGTGAGGGGGAATTGAACCAGAGCTGCCAACTTTCCCCTTTTCTTTCGAGGAATCCTATTCGGAATAAGGGAATTTCCCTTAAAGAAAGGAAAACGTTGACAGCTAACTAATTTGATTACCAGGCAAGCAAAGACGCGGGTGTGCTGGGGGTTGTTTCCCTAGGAGGCTGATGGAGAGACACGTGTTTTCTGATGCGCGCAGGAAGACGCACCACTGCAGAGAGCGAGGGGAGGCGGAGCAAAGGCGATTTCGAATTCTTTTCTCTTTTGCAGCCAAGCGCAACCCTCGCCCCGCGCAGGGAACCTGTCAGCGGCAACTGCAACCATCTAAACTCCTCGCTCCGTTTCCCTTTAATACATTGGCAAATGTTTCCTGCAGAACAGATTCCATTAAAATGTACCGACAACGCCGCCTCCAAGACCGATTTTGCTAACCAGCTGAGTGGCAGGACGGCAGCAAAAGAGGGAGCCGGGCGCGCCGGTCGGATTGAACTTGCGGCGCTGTTTCAAGAGCTATTTAAATAAAATAATAACAACAATAATAAATCTTTTTGTTACGTGACACTTGCGATCCCAGGGCAGCTGCGGCTTCCTTAGCCTTCGAGCGACCCCTGCAGTTCAGAGCGCGCAATCTCCAGCTCCTCCGCTATCCTCCTGCCTGCGCTCAGGGGCGGTGGCTTCCTCGCATCTTAAGCGCCTTGAAACTGTCTCCTTGTAAGCTGCCTTTCTCTCCCCCCACCGCCCCCGGGAGCTTCTCCTCGCACCCTAAGTGGCCCGGATCCCCCTCCGTTTGCGATCTGCTTGGCGTTCAGGGCAGCAGATGACGAAAGAGGGCTGCGCGCTTTTTAGTTCGCAAAAGGGAGTTGGTGAGGATCACGAAGGGCCATCTGCGCCACCCAACGACCCCTGCCTTCTAACAAGTCAGACCTTTGGTCCATCCAAACCATTATTGTCTGCACTGACTGGCAGCTGCTGTCCAGGGCTAGAGGCACGGGTCTCGCCCAGCCCTACCCAGAGATGCCCAGGGCGCTAGACTCGGCTATCTGGGTTGGTGGCCATCACTGCCTCATGTGGAAGTGAGTTCCCCAGTTCAACTGTGCATTGTGGGAATAAGGATTTTCTTCTATACAGTTCCTTCCAGTAGCACCTTAAAAGGTAAAGGGACCCCTGACCATTAGGTCCAGTCGTGGCCGACTCTGGGGTTGCAGCGCTCATCTCGCTTTATTGGCCGAGGGAGCCGGCGTACAGCTTCTGGGTCATGTGGCCAGCATGACTAAGCCGCTTCTGGTGAACCAGAGCAGTGCACGGAATGCTGTTTACCTTCCCGCTGGAGCAGTACCTATTTATCTACTTGCACTTTGACGTGCTTTTGAACTGCTAGGTTGGCAGGAGCAGAGACCAAGCAACGGAAGCTCACCCCGTCATGGGGATTCAAACCACCGACCTTCTGATTGGGAAGTCCTAGGCTCTGTGGTTTAACCCACAGCGCCACCCCCATCCCTTGCATTACTCTTTGGTTTATTTAGCCTAAAACATGTATGCAAGCTCAAGTAGTTCTTTGTAGTTAAAAGGATTCCTCGGATCTGACTTTGTCCCATGTGGGGATTTTTTGAAATGCTCAGAGGAAATCTGATTGGTTCTTACAAACGCTGTGTTAAAAGTTCTTTTGTTAATAAAAGGGAGCTGGCCTAGGGTGTGGCATATTACTATTTTGCACTTCCTCTCAGAGTCTTGCTGGTTAAGCTCGTATCTATTTTATTAATCAGGGTCCAGTCCTTTCCTTTGCCTTCAGAAACCAACATTGTCAACTTCCATCTTTGCTGTCTCCTAATCGCCTTTTCTGTAAACCAAAAAGTCCAAAAAGCTGCATCCTTTCTCTGTGTATATATACGAGAGTTCCAGTGATTATTTGGGGCTTCAGGGCCTACTAACCTAAATTGGAATCCAGGGATACACAAACACGTTTTTTAGTGCTTCGAAATTTTGAGCAAAGAAGGAACTGGGAGCTAGGAAGCAACTTCAGCATCATGAGATGCCGGGGTCTGAAGCAGAGACTTTTCTCATGCAAATCAGTTGCTTCGCCACTGAGCCCCAGCCTATGCAACATGCATGGCAGTACATTTTTGCAACAGCAGATCCAGGAACACAGGGGGGAAGTCCCGCTGAGCTCCACCGCCTATGTACTCCGAAAAACAACATGATATGCAACAAGAAAGGAGTCAGAACAGTGCAAGCAGAACCATTAGGTTGTTAATTTTAAAGATTTAAACCCTGCCTTTCAATCAAATGGTCCCTATGCTGCCTTGCTCCAGATTTTAAAAAGTCAATACAGGAATATCAAGATAACTTGTGCGCAGCCTCCAAATCTATGTTGATTATATAAAAATAATAGTTGTATATACTTAGTGGCCGGTTATATATACTTAGTAGCAGGTTACAGTGAAATATGAAAATCAGATTTTAAATGCATATGTCACACAAGAGAGAATATTATTTTTTTGATTTTATTAATCTATGGATTGCTTTATAGATGAGTCTCCAAGGTGACCAACAGCAAAAGAAATAAAAACAGCTTTAAAAGCACTACAGAATATGACAAGCACAGATCAGTGTTTATTCTGCCTTGGGTTTTTGTTGTTTTTGTTTTAAAAAGCCTAAGGCAGATACTAAAAGCCTTGTGCAGCAAGCTTCTGGTATTTTTGAGAATTTAACGCTCCTGAAGAAGGCAGTGACCTACTGTGTGTATACAGGATATTTATTATCGTTATTATAATTAAATAAATTTGTCTACCGCCTTATACCCCCAGGTCTCAGGGCGGTTCACAACATAAAATCACAATGTAAAATCACAAAATACGTAATACCCAATAAACCCCCATCTCTCCGACACATTTTAAAAGGGCATTAGATGTCATTCACCCAAAGACCTGGTTAAAGGGGAACATTTTTGCCTAGTGCCTAAAGGTGTATAATGAAGGCGCCAGGTGAGCTTCCATGGGGAGAGAGCATTGCACAAACGGGGAGCCACCGCAGAAAAGGCCCCGTTCTCGTGTTGCCATCCTCCAGATCTCTCACAGAGGAGGCGCATGAAGAAGGGCCTCAGAAGATGATCTCAGGGTCCGGGGAGGTTCATGTGGGTAGAGATGGTCCTTGAGGGATTGCGGTCTTGTGCCGTTTAAGGCTTTATAGGTCAAAACCAGCACTTTGAATTGGGCCCGGAAACTAATTGGTAGCCAGTGCAGTGGGACCAGGATCAAACCAGTGAGCAACTTGGCCACTGAATTCTGCACTAACTGAAGTTTCTGAACTACCATATTTTTCTGTCTATAAGACGCCCCGATGTATAAGATGCCTCCTACGGTGATGCCCCGCAAGACAAACGCCTCGCAAGACGGAAAACCCGCTAGACGAAAGGGTTTTCTGTTTTGGAGGCGCTTCGCAAAACAAATTTCCCTATGGGCTTGCTTCGCAAGACGAAATGTCTTGCGAGTTCCTGCGGGTTTTTTCCCCTCCCCCCCTTTTCCTAAGCCACTAAGCCGCTTATCAGCTGATCCGCTGATAAGCCGCTAAACCGCTAATAGCGCTAATCCGCTAAGCTGTCAATGGGCTTGCTTCGCAAGACGAGAAAACCGCTATACGAAGAGCCTCACGGAACGGATTAATTTCGTCTTGCGAGGCACCACTGTATTTTGGGGGACTCTGATTTAAGAAAATGGGGGGATGGCCCCCGTGTATAAGACGCCCCCAAATTTTGGACATTATTTTTTCAAGGGGAAACCTAGTCTTATACACAGAAAAATACAGTATCTTCCAAGACAGCCTTACATAAAACGCATTGCAGGAATCTAATCTCAAGGTCAGGTTGTGAACGTGATCCATGCGGGAAGCACATTCGCAACCCGCAGCGTTCGCAACCTGCAGTGCCACGTCTGCACATGTGTGGTTGCGATACGGCGCTTCTGCGCATGCACAAAGCGTGATTTAGCACTTTTGCACATACGTAAGCGCCGAAACCCGGAAGTATCCTGTTCCAGTACTTCCGGGTTCGGCATGGTGCGCAACCCAAAATCGCACAACCCAAAGTGTCTGTAACCAGAGGTATGACTGTATAAGGATACAGCCGTCTCTCAAGTACCCTGGTCCTGGGCTGTACAGGGCATTACATGTTTGCACCGACACCTTGAGCATGTCCTGGTAGCAAATTGGCAGCTCGTGGAAATCCTGCCGTAGCTGAATCCTGTGGCTCAGCTTCAAGGGTCGCCCCACAAACAGCGCATTGCAGTAATCCAGTCCTGAGGTTCCCAATACATGGGCAATTGTGGTCAAGGAATGGCTGCTGTTGTCTTACCAGTTAATTCTCATAAGAGGACTGGTAACCACTGAAGACACTTGCACCTCCAGTGACAGAGATGGGTCGAGGAAAACTCCTCTAGACCACAGAGCTGTTCCTTTGGGGAGAGTGTGGCCCCATAGATCCAGAAATAGATTGATTTCCCAGACCTGGGAATCACTCACCCACAGAGCTTCCCGTCTTGCTACATTTCTTCTCCAGAACCTGCATGCATCTCCTCCGGCCTCCTTGCTGCTCAACTGCCCCAGATCTCTCCCGAGCGAACCCCATCTGATATGGGGCCTCCTTGACCTGATCTGCCAGCCCTATTGGCTTCCAACGCTCATCATTCTTGATCGTTTCCTCTGCTGGCTGGAGCTGACGGGAGTTGGACTCCCAAGAGCATTCAGAGGGTTACAGGCTCCCCATCCCTGTTCTCGTCTAGTGAGCTTCATGAGAGCTTCAGAGAGACAGTGTGGTGTAGTGGTTAGAGCGTTGGAGTAGGACCTGGGAAACAAGGGTTCAGAGTTCCGTTTGGCCCCGAAGCTCGCTATTTCTGTCCTAGGGGTCAGTCCACTTCCTCTCAGCCTAACCTACCTCACAGGGTTGCTGTGGGGACTAAATGAGGAGGGGGAGAATTATGTACAGCAATTCGTGGTCCTTGGAGAACACGCTGGGATTTAAATGCAATGAATAAATAAATTAGGGTTGGACCAGATGACCCTTACTGGTTTGCCCACTGAGAGATCGGCTGGGTAACATTTTATTAGGGAGCAAGTTCCCTTACTCTTCCAGACTTTTAGAAGACATCTGAAGGCAACCCTGTTTAGGGTAGCTTTTAATGTTTAATAGATTCTTGTATTTTAATATTCTAATATACCCCAGACAGATGGGCGGGGTACAAATAAATAAATAAATAAATAAATAAATAAATAAATATAATACTACTTCCAAAAATGTGGCCTGTGTTGCTTTTAGAGTGACAAATTTTAGGAAGGAAACTTTGTGGGCATGATAAGATAAATTCTTCAGGGGAGCGAGCTCTTAAATGTCTGTTATTAATAATTTCAACTATGTAATGCATTTTATTTTGTTCCATGTCTCTTGGGGATTTTTTTGTAATGGCTTCGCCTACACAAATAAATAATAACAGTTAAATAATATTTGACTGCTTGACTCTTGGGAGTCCCTTCCAATTCCCCAATTCAATTATTCTGTAGCTGAGCAGGGATTTGAACCCATGTTCCTCTCCAGCCCCGGCCTGACAACTTAACTACTATGATGGCTCAGTCTCTATCTTCCCAGCTCCAGACAAATTCCTTGACCTTTTAAAATACTACATTGATTCTTCCTTTCTTTTATGCTTTTTCACTCTGCTGCTGCCATGTTTTTATTGCAAGGCACTTTTAATATGTCCCCCCTTTCCCCCTCAACGGCTAGCTTATTTTGATTGTTTTCCGCATTTTCCTGTGCTGCCCCAGGGAGCATTGACAGTAAAGGGTGGGTGGGATGCGATATGTCAAGCTGCGAAACGTGCGAGCTATTCGTGGCCCAATTTGCTCGTCTCTCGGCTTTTTTCTGCTTGCTTCTGGTCATCTGGCCAAAGACCTCGGTCGGTGCCACCCTTGGCGCACGGACACACCCTGCGCACCCCCAGCAGGCCGCTGCGCTTTCAATGCAAGTTTCCAGCACCAAAACTTTCTCCACGTCGATTGCGACCCCCGAAAGCAATTTTACCTCGCTCGGTTGTTATTTCCCACGTGGGTTCCCGCAAAACAGTTCGGGCAAAAGAATTGCAATTGCTACTGTACATCCTGACACTCTTGCTCTGGCCAGCAGGTTTCTGTTTGGAAACCTGCGCTAGAGAAAATACCATCTCCTCCTCCTCCTCCGCTACAAATGAGAAACACACTATTCTCCTCCATTTGTCTGTTGCTTTGTGTAGTTCCAGCACTGCCGGAAACACTGAATGGGAAAAGCTGTTGTGCATTGAGGCCCACAAAAGACACCCTGAGAGCTTTGTATTGTTGATTTTTGTGGAGGGCAGGATAACATTAGTTTTCTTCCTCCTTGGGGAAAAACGGTTCATTTTCCACATTTCTGCAGACTTTTTAAAAAAATCACCATCATTGTTGTCTGCTATAGGCACAGCGTGGTATAGTGGGTGGAGCTGGGCTGGGAGAACCTCACAGCTCTCAATCAAGCCACGCAGTTCACTGAGTGAAATAATAATAATAATAATAATAATAATAATAATAATAATAATAATAATAATTTATTTGTACCCCACCCATCTGGCTGGGCTTCCCTAGCCACTCTGGGTGGCTTCCAACAAAGATTAAAAATACATTAAAATGTCACCCATTAAAAACTTCCCTGAACAGGGCTGCCTTCAGATGTCTTCTAAATGTCATGTAGTTGTTTATCTCTTGGACATCTGATGGGAGGGCATTCCACAGGGAGGGTGCCACCACTGAGAAGGCCCTCTGCCTGGTTCCCTGTAGCTTTGCTTCTCAGCTTCGTCTACCTCACAGGGTTGTTGTGAAGAATGTGTGTCAACCTAAGCTCCTCGGAGGAACGGTGGTGGGATAAGGGAGCCGGTGTTGTGGTTTAGAGCCAGACTAGGGCTTGGGAGGCCAGGGTTCGAATCACTGGGCAGTGGCAGAGCATATGCCCACACTGCCTAGGGTGGGCATGCTCCCGAGGGGGGTGGGGTGTAGTGGGTGCCCTCCCAGGTGCACCCTGCAGCCAGGGGCGGAGCAAGCCGCCCACAGGGGTGGAGTGAGCCGCCGATGGCAGACATTCGGCACACTGCCCACCCACGACTCCTAATAATAATAATAATAATAATAATAATAAAAAAAAATTTTTATTTATATCCCGCCCTCCCCAGCCGAAGCCGGGCTCAGAGCGGCTATCAACAATAAAAGCAACACAGTTTACATAAAACCACAATCAATTAATTGAAATGCATTCTAAAATCAATTCATGCTAAAATCAATTCAAAATCAAATTAATGGCAACCATTGGGCTAGAGTGCTATGAGGATTACCGAAGGAGGGGGTCAGGCTGTGCCTCGGCCAAAGCCCTGGTGGAACAGCTCTGTCTTGCAGGCCCTGTGGAAAGATGTCAAGTCCCACAGGGCCCTAGTCTCTTGTGACAGAGCATTCCACCGGATTGGGTCCATGGCCAAAAAAGCCCTGGCTCTGGTTGAGGCCAGCCTAACCTCCCTGTGGCCTGGGGTTTCAAGATGTTTTTATTTGCAGACCATAAGGTCCTCTGTGGGACATACCAGGAGAGGCGGTCCCGTAGGTACAAGGGTCCTAGGCCATATAGGGCTTTAAAGGTTAAACCAGCACCTTAAACCTGATCCTGTACTCCACCGGGAGCCAGTGCAGCTGGTATAGCACCGGGTGAATGTGATCCCATGGCCAAGACCCCGTAAGGAGTCTCGCCGTGGCATTCTGCACCCGTTGGAGTTTCTGGGTCAGTCTCAAGGGCAGCCCCATGTAGAGCGAGTTATAATAATCCAGTCTGGAGGTGACGGTTGCATCGATCACAGTGGCTAGGTCAGGGCGAGAGACGTAAGGAGCCAACTGCTTAGCTTGGTGGAGATGAAAAAATGCCACCTTTGTTATAGCTGCAATCTGCGCCTCCATGGAAAGGGAGGTGTCGAAGATTACACCCAAACTCTTAACAGACGGTGCTGGCACTAACTGCGTCCCTGCAAGAGATGAGAGTTGTCCCCCCAATCCGGTATTGTCCCGACCCAGCCAAAGGACCTCTGTCTTCAAAGGATTTAATTTCAACCGGCTCCCACATAACCATCCAGCCACAGCTTCCAGACATCTGGTCAGTGTGTCTGAGGCCGAGTCAGGATGGCCATCCATCAACAGATAGAGTTGGGTGTCATCAGCATACATGATATAAAGGACAATTTTGAAAGCCATAAGGCAGGAGGGAAGGAAGTCGATAGGCTCTAAAGAACCAGGGATGTAAAGTGGATTGTAACGATGTAAACGTATATTATCAAATGGAAAATAAATAAAAATTATATATATAAAAAGAAAAGAAGCCCCGGAAATAGGTGCAATAAATAAGTATGATGCAAATGCTATGAAAGTGAGGAATTGTGATAATTACAGGCACCTAAGCATAAGGCCAGGAAGGAGAAGAGGCCATCTGTGCAGGCCTATCACAGAACAGGAGTTGGAAGGGACCTTTCTTTGGAATCTGTAGTGCAAGATGCAACTGCAATATCCCTGAGAGCTGGTCATCCAGGCAGTGGTGTAGCGTGGGTTGTCAGCACCCGGGGCATGGCAAGTAATTTGCACCCCCTAACCCGTGGATTTGCGCCCCCTAACCCTAACCCCCAGATGTTGCGCCCGGTGCGGCCGGCCCCCCCTGCACCCCCCACGCTATGCCACTGCATCCAGGTTCCAGCCAATAGTTCCTTTAGCGGTTTAACAACCAACCCCTCTTTCCGGGGAACTCTGAGAATTGTAGCTTTGTGAAGGGAACAGGGGTCTCCTAACAACTGTCAGCGCCCATAACAAACTATAGCTCCCAGGATTTTGGGGGGACTGTTCTGTACTAACCTTGGATCCTAGAACAATAGGCAAGTATGGTAGGATCGTAGAATGCAGCAGCTGATTGGCCTGCAGGAAAAGACCAATCAGGCTCCAGGAGGGAAGCAGAATCAGCCAATCAGACGGGACTCGTGTAAATAATGTATATAAAAGCCTGAGGTTTGGGGGGAGGGCAATTAAATCACTGTTTTACAAGCTGCATGAAAGAGCATGAAATCACTACAGGACTCCGAGTATATTTCAGTTCAAAGTGCTTTAAATGTATGGTGTGGATGTGGCGCTAATTCTGGTTTTGTCTTCCTGCTGAGTTTTGCGACAGCAACTCTAATGGACCAATCTCCATCCATGCAGAGCCACTAATGAACATCACTGAATTGTGGTTGTGAGTGCTTCTGGAGACCTGTGCCCCACAGCTTACAGAGGTGGGAAATTGTCCCCCTCGAGGGAAGCCTTGGCTTCACTTGAGCATTCTGCAGAAGCATCACGGATTCATAGAATTGTAGAATTTGGAGGGATCCCCAAATCTAGTCCAACCACCTGCAGGAATCACAGCTAAAGAATCCTAACATCCAACCTCTGTTTGAAAACCTCATATGAAAAGAGCTCACTATCTCCCGAGGGAGACCGTTCCACTGTTGAACAGCTCTTTACTGTCAGAGAGTTTTTCCAGATGTTTAGTTAGAATCTCCTTTCTTTGAATTTGAATCCATTGATTTGGGTCCTACCCGCTGGGTCAGCAATAAACCAGCTTGCTCCATCTTCCACTCCTTTCAGTCTCTTCTTACTCCTTCAACCGTTCCTCATAGGGCTTGGTTTCCAGACCCTTGATCATCTTGGTTGTCCTCCTCTGCACCTGTTCCAGCTTGTCAGCATCCTTCCTAAATTGTGGTGCCTTCTTAAAATGCGGTGGACATGTGAGAAAATGAAAAAGTTTTGGGAACTGATTTATAACGAATTGAAAAAGATATTTAAATATACCTTCCCGAAAAAGCCAGAAGCTTTCTTGGTAGGCTTGACAGGAGAGGAAATAGAAAAAGCAGATCAAAGGTTATTTATGTATGCTACAACTGCTGCCAGAACTTCGTTAGCGCAAAAATGGAAAGTACCAGAGTTACCAACATTAGAGGAGTGGCAGACGTGTTGGAGCTTCCGTACGACCGAGCTGTAATGGCTTTCCTCCGACATATCCTCGGAATCCATTGACCTCTTCTTCTTCTTCTTAACGGCCTAAGCCTTTAATGAGGCTTCAGGCATGCTCCCCATTATGCAGAGTATCCAGACAGCAGCAGAAGAGCCAGAAATATGTGCTACATCATTACGTTTATTTCTATCTACTCAGGACAGAAAGAATATGCGTCTGCTCTCTGTGAGAGACAGTGAACAACAGGAACACAAAACAGGAAACCAGTAACATCAACATCCGTCTCCCATCTCCAGTGAGACTTCCAACAATCTGGAATGTCAACAGAGTCTTGTGACTCCAAAAATCTGCACAGTGGCATAACAGAAATCTAACAAGATGAAGATGGTTGACTATGTGGAACTAGCAAAACTGACCTACAGGATCCGAAATCAGGAGGAAACAAAATTCCAAAGAGAATGGAGTAAATTTATGCATTATATAAATAATAACTGTAGAAACTTGAAGACTGTGGCAGGACTGCAATAAATCTTACGATGTAGACATCACTGGATATAATAAGAAACTGTGGAAAGGTAACTGAAGTAAGAAAACCTGTTGAAGGGGGGGAGGGAAGTCAGGGCTGGCAAAGAATGTGGGTAAATTGAACCTTATTGTATTTTGTTTGATTGATTTAAATGAAAAACCAATAAAAAGCATTGACAAAAATAAATAAATTGTGGTGCCCAGAACTGGATACAGGACTCCAGGTGTGGTCTGACCAAAGCAGAATAGAGTGATACTATTACTTCTAGCGTATAGTTCAAGCTATGGTTTTCCCAGTAGTGATGTATGGAAGTGAGAGCTGGACCATAAAGAAGGCTGATCGCCAAAAAATTGATGCTTTTGAATTATGGTGCTGGAGGAGACTCTTGAGAGTCCCATGGACTGCAAGAAGATCAAACCTCTCCATTCTGAAGGAAATCAGCCCTGAGTGCTCACTGGAAGGACAGATCCTGAAGCTGAGGCTCCAAGACTTTGGCCACCTCATGAGAAGAGAAGACTCCCTGGAGAAGACCCTGATTTTGGGAAAGATGGAGGGCACAAGGAGAAGGGGAGGACAGAGGACGAGATGGTTGGAAAGTGTTCTCGAAGCAACCAGCATGAGTTTGACCAAACTGCAGGAGGCAGTGGAAGACAGGAGTGCCTGGCGTGCTCTGGTCCAGGGGGTCACAAAGAGTCGGACATGACTAAACGACTAAACAACAACAAATTACTTATAGCTGCTCAACAGTCTTCCTCTCGTTTCTCCATGTGTGATATTACGTGGGGTGGGCTCTGTTGATGCTGAGAATGCCTTCCCTCCCTCCCGTTTCTGATGGCCTGGGATTCGGACTCGGATGCTGAACCTGAGGAATCCCAGCCTGCACAGGAGTCCCCGTCTCCAGAACCAGCTGAGCCGAGCCTGGGGCCTGAGCCTGAAAGGTCCTCACCTGTGCTGGATCCTCAGGTGCAGGCACCAGCTGAGTCTGCTCTGGCCCCTGAGGTGATGGAGGACGCATTGCCTGCAGGTGCTCCACTCTCAGCCCCGTCAGGAGAAGCTGAGGTGGCCTCTGGGGCCGGTAACCCTCCAGCCTCTCCTGAGCTGCAGAGGCTCAGGGCAGAGAGGCGGAGGGAACTAAGTTCCTGCAGGAGGAGTGCTCGCCTCCAGGCCAGGAGAGGCGAGTCACCTGTGGACCGGGGCTGCCCTATGCCTCGGGGCAGATAAAAGCCAGCCAACCCCAGTCCCAGGTTGTGGGAGCAATGTTGTTGGTAGCCTGTTTCTGCCTGCACCCTGTCTTGCTCTTCTGGCAGAGTTCCTGACCTCACCCGACTCCCTTCCTTGGACCCCGCTTCAGCTTTGATGGACAGCCTCCATACCGCACCATTGACCTTGGACTGGACTCAGACCTCTCCTTTCGGTTAGCCCCCGGGACCAGCACACCTTTGCAACTTTTGGTGCTTTCTGCTTCCTGCCACCCAGAATGCCATTTCCATTCGCTGGCATTTTCCAGACGGGTGCGGCATCAGGAACAATGTGTAACCCAGGAGAGAGTCATGCGGAGGATCAGAGGGGATCGTGATGAAAATCGCAACTGAAAAGGAGAGAAGACGTTTCTGTGCGTGGGAGGGAAATAGTGGAATGACACACAATGCAACGCTTGGGCACCCACCCACCCTGGGAACAAAATTAATGCAATGTGCACGATTTACACTCACAATCCGAAAGGCTGAACGATGGACACAACTGCAGGAGGGCCTCTCCAAAACCAACGAATTCAATTGTTCAGATTGGGGGCATTGGGGAGCTCTGCTTCTGTCCCTTGCCAGGATTTGGGGTTATGGAATGAGCAGGAGGGCTCTATTCATGGTAGGACCCTCTCTCTGAAATGATCTCCCCTTAGAGATGCATCTGTTTGACCACTATGAGCAGGGCTGCTGGATGAGGCCCTAAGCTACTGAAGGTAATGGGGCCCTTTATATGTCCAGCTGTCCTTTGTCAACAACAAATTGTCACTGTTTTTTTGTGTTGCTATATGGTAATTTATGGACCTAACAGGTATCTCAAGCCATTTGCACATAACAAAATATGTATTTTATCAAAGTAATTGATATAGAAATGAGCAAACCAGTGATATTTTAGGGAGCAGGCTAGCAGGTGGGGCCCATTACTTACATCATAGGAGCCTACACAACACAAAACACTGTTGCTGTATGTAGGTTTTATTTTATTTGTTTTTTTATCTTATATTTTGGAAATGTAAAACGTAAATGTAAAGGAACCCCTGACCATTAGGTCCAGTTGTGGGTTGCGGCGCTCATCTCGCTTTATTGGCCGAGGGAGCTGGCATACAGCTACCGGGTCATGTGGCCAGCATGACTAAGCCGCTTCTGGCGAACCAGAGCAGCGCATGGAAACGTCGTTTACCTTCCCGCCGGAGCGGTACCTATTTATCTACTTGCACTTTGAGGTGCTTTGGAACTGCTAGGTTGGCAGGAGCAGGGACCGAGCAACGGGAGCTCACCCCGTCACGGGGATTCGAACCGCCGACCTTCTGATCGGCAAGCCCTAGGCTCTGTGGTTTAACCCACAGTGCCACCTGCATCCCTCAATCTCTATATATGGATATGCATTTGGATTGTTATAATTTTGCATTTGTAAAATAAAATAAAAACTATTTCAAAGAAAAAGAAAGGAGAACAAATGTGCATCTGTCTGCCATATGTTTGTCTGCGCATGAAGACTTTCCCAGTTGAACAGACCCCCGTCACTCCTTGAATGGGCGTACACACCATCTTCAGTTAAGTTGAAGGCACATTAGAGCAACAGGGAGAAAAATATGCCAAAGAGAGTTCGGGCGAGAATCTATTTGCTACACTAACACAAATTGCATTAAGACAGCCTTCAGTTCCATCGGTTTTAATGAAGGAGAACTTAGGATGCCGCCAGAAGTGGGATCTCTAAGCCAACTTTGATCAGAAAGAAAACTGACGTGATGAAGCATCTGAAGATCCCACAGGAACCGTAGTTCTCAAGTCACACTGAAGAACCTTGGAAGAGATTCAGCACTGTGGAGGGGGGAAAAAAGCAGAAAAAGAATTTACTCCTGAATTTTGCAAGACCTGAAGCAGCTGACATTTTTTTTTTTTTTTTAATAGCATGCAACTGCCAGACTGAGAAGGCCAACTTTGACATGTTGCAAAAGTCTGATGAGTTTTATAGAGGCAAGAAAACACTGGAAATGTATGCACTTCAGAGGAGGACTTAGAGAGAAAGCAAGACGTCTGGAGAACTTTTGCGAGGCCTGGAACTGGTGTAATGAGCCGCTTTTGCAGCTCCAGGCAGGTAATGGGTGCCGTTGTGAGAGCTCAGATTGTGATTAGTACTATGCAGAGACATAGAGTGGACACATGTGCTATTTTCCAGAAGAGAGTCATCTCCTTCTTCTGCAGGTAAACCAGCTCCTAAGTGCAAGATAACGATTTGCAGATTTTAATCCAATTTCTGTCCATGCCCCCAAAGGCTCCACTGCTTTTGGGATTATACTTAAAACTAAGAACTGGTCTGGCTGGTCTCTTCAGGAATAAGGGGCAGAATTTACAAAAAGGATCAGCTATCTGAATTAATAAAAAAGAATGGGGCTGTATGTTTGTTTTTAGATCTATTGCACAAATATATACCCTTAAAACACACAGAGATATTTTCTTCTGCCTGGGTATGGGGGGAATTGAATTCAGCTCACAGTTAGAGGCAAATCAAGCCAATCTGCTCCTTCCGAAACGATATCTGTACCGAAACATAGTCCTCCTTTGAAATCCGCAGTGTGCATTTTGCAAAGCAGTTCTCCACCCAAGGAGTGCAAAAATGCACACACTGTGGGGAAGTGTGAATAAGAATGCATGTGCTAGTGAAAAGAACCTACAGACATCCATTATATATTAGGCAAAAGATGTGTTTTGTCCATAATATTTTGTTAAGGTTGTTTCGTAATGCACTTGAAAATAAGCTAATCTAAATGCAATCAGAAAAAAAAGGAAAATGCAGTCTTCTCTCAAAGGTAGCTCTTAACCCTTGTCTCACACAGAAAGAGGTGGACCTTCCCAATGGGAGATCTTCATTTCCCTGCTTCTCACGCAGGGTTCTTCATTAAACAGGAATCACCTTCATGTGTATATAATCCCAATAAAGACTGGGAACAGAGGACTCCAAGGAAATCAAAAAAACAAACAAAGAATAAGGAAGATAAAAGAAAGAGAGGAATATGAGAGAGAAAGGAAAAAAAGAGATAAAATGACTTCCAATTTTCCATCTGTCAGTTACATACAAAAACATTATTCTAAATTTTCACTCTACGGTGACATCCAGCTGTTCTACCTTCTGCTAAGCAATACTTTCCCAATTTTCAGGCAAAATATGTTTTTGAAAAATGTGTGCATCAAGCAAAATTGCATATAAACACGTGTCTGATAGGAGAAATTTGCAGCAAAGTGCTGAAGAATTTTCACGAGGTGTTTTAAAAAAGAGAGAGTGTAAACTGATGTGGAAATGTGGAAAAGCTGGTGTTAGTATTGGAAAAGTGAGAAAAAGAATCCAGAACTGGCAGATTTGCCGATTCCTACTAGCCGCGATGACCACACTCTGCCTCCATGGTTGAAGACAGCAATGCTTCTGAACTTCCATTGCTGGAAACCACAGGTGGGGAGAGTGGTCTTGTTTTCGAATCCTGCTTCTGGATTTCCCAAAGTTTGACCACTGTGAGAACAGGATCCTGGACTAGACGGGCCATTGGTCTGATCCAGTAGGCTCTTCTCGTGTTCTTAATAATCTCCCTTACCCAACCTTGAAAAACAATGAAACCAATCCGACACCTGCAAATAATAATAATACAGTGGGACCTTGGTTCTCAAGCTTAATCCGTTCCAGAAGTCTGTTCCAAAACCAAAGCGTTCCAAAACCAAGGCGCGCTTTCCCATAGAAAGTAATGCAAAATGGATTAATCAGTTCTAGACTTTTAAAAACAACCCCTAAAACAGCAATTTAACATGAATTTTACTATCGAACGAGATCATTGATCCATAAAATGAAAGCAATAATCAATGTACTGTACTATAAAATAAATAAGACAGTACAGTGGTACCTCGGGTTACATACGCTTCAGGTTACAGACTCCGCTAGCCCAGAAATATTGCTTCAGGTTAAGAACTTTGCTTCAGGATGAGAACAGAAATTGTGCTCCAGCGGCGCAGCAGCAGCAGGAGGCCCCATTAGCTAAAGTGGTGCTTCAGGTTAAGAACAGTTTCAGGTTAAGAACGGACCTCCGGAATGAATTAGGTACTTAACCCGAAGTACCACTGTATTGTAGATGATAAAAATTAAAATTATTTTTTTTCCTTACCTGCACTGATGATAGTCATTGTTTGGATGGGGGGCTTTTATCCATTTCCGCATTCACACAATCAATCAATCAATCAGTAAGTAGCTGAACAGAGTTCCACACAGTCACAAAAACAAATTAACCAAAAAAGCCTCAAAAACGAAAACGCAAGATAAATAGCAAAAACAAAAGTGCCAAACTTAATCCATTCTGGAAGTCCAATTGACTTCTGAAATGTTCTAAAACCAAGGCACAGCTTCTGATTGGTGCAGGTGTCCTGGAAACAGTAGTTGACAGCCGCGTCGGACGTTCGGCTTCCAAAAGTCTTTTGAAAACCAGAACACTTACTTCCGGGGTTTTGGTGTTTGGGAACCAAGGTGTTTGAGAACCAAAGTACCACTGTATCCAATACTAGTCCTGCTCAGAGTAGATATATTGAACTTAGTGCCACAGGGTTCTGTCTTGGGCCCGGTCTTATTCAACATCTTTATCAACAACTTGGATGATGGACTCAAGGGCATCCTGATCAAATTTGCAGATGACACCAAACTGGGAGGGGTGGCTAACACCCCAGAGGACAGGATCACACTTCAAAATGACCTTGACAGATTAGAGAACTGGGCCAAAACAAACAAGATGAATTTTAACAGGGAGAAATGTAAAGTATTGCACTTGGGCAAAAAAACTGAGAGGCACAAATACAAGATGGGTGACACCTGGCTTGAGAGCAGTACATGTGAAAAGGATCTAGGAGTCTTGGTTGACCGCAAACTTGACATGAGCCAACAGTGTGACGCGGCAGCTAAAAAAGCCAATGCAATTCTGGGCTGCATCAATAGGAGTATAGCATCTAGATCAAGGGAAGTAATAGTGCCACTGTATTCTGCTCTGGTCAGACCTCACCTGGAGTACTGTGTCCAGTTCTGGGCACCACAGTTCAAGAAGGACACTGAGAAACTGGAACGTGTCCAGAGGAGGGCAACCAAAATGGTCAAAGGCCTGGAAACGATGCCTTATGAGGAACGGCTAAGGGAGCTGGGCATGTTTAGCCTGGAGAAGAGGAGGTTAAGGGGTGATATGATAGCCATGTTCAAATATATAAAAGGATGTCACATAGAGGAGGGAGAAAGATTGTTTTCTGCTGCTCCAGAGAAGCGGACATGGAGCAATGGTTCCAAACTACAAGAAAGAAGATTCCACCTAAACATTAGGAAGAACTTCCTGACAGTAAGAGCTGTTTGACAGTGGAATTTGCTGCCCAGGAGTGTGGTGGAGTCTCCTTCTTTGGAGGTCTTTAAGCAGAGGCTTGACAACCATATGTCAGGAGTGCTCTGATGGTGTTTCCTGCTTGGCAGGGGGTTGGACTCGATGGCCCTTGTGGTCTCTTCCAACTCTATGATTCTATGATTCTATGATTAGTAGGATGCTGAAGTAGAAGGTCCTTTGGCCTTCAGGCATGTGTAGCAAGGGGCCTCTGCATTTGGGGACTGGTCCTGGGTATATAAATTGAGGTGTTGCAAGTTCATCCCTGTTTCCAGCTGCGAAATGTCAGAGAGTGTTTGTTTCTGCTTCAGTTACATAATCCAGACACAATTGATTATAAGCAAGGAAATAAACTTGGCAGCAAGCATTTAATGACACCATTACAGGAAATGAGGGAAAAGGCTTTGATGATATCAATAACACGTTATTGATTTTAAAAAAGGATGAAATGGGCCACAATCACACAATGAATGGAAAGAATTTGCAAAAGGCATGATAGATGCGGGGAGTAATCAAAGGTATCATCATCAACTTGATTTATTTGTAAACCAATGTGGTTTAAGCCATTTAATCAAAAGTATCTCAACAGGGTGGCCTGGTCATAGAATCATGGAATAATAATAATAATAATAATAATAATAATAATAAGGATCATCCAGCCCAACCTTTGCACATTTATTGATTTATTTTATAAAATTTACACACGCTTGATTGTTGTGAACCTCAGAGAACTTTACAAAGAGGTGAAACAATAAAATCGAGAAAAAATTCACAACCGTACCTTAAAATATACAAAAGTTAAAATGGTAAACCAGATTAGAATTACACCAACATTCTAAGCATCTGGGTAGGCTAGTCTAAGCGAGAATGTTTTAGGTAGGCACCAAAAAGAGAACGGTGAAGGCGGTTGCTTGATCGCAATAGACAGGGACTTCCAAAATGCTGTTCACACCATAACACAGGAGTAAGGAATCAGATGCTTCTAGACTCTTCTTTGGTGATCACTCGTAGGTGTGTAAGATTGTCTTCCATGAACACAGTCTTAAAAGTGAGTCCTTAAGTGATTGTGGAGTAGGGCGGTTCATAAGTTATTACTTTTTAAAATACCTGCTCCAAAGCTCTTATCTTGCTACACTAGGGATTATATATATATATATATATATATGAAATTTCATGCATATCAGTTAATATCTTGACCCTGCTCCACTGAATTGAAATTTCAGCCTTCACGACATAGGAAAACGGCCAAGTAAACAGCTATTTTTGTGGCAGAGGGTCAAGATATTAACTGATATGGATGAAATTTCAGATATAGCTATGTAATCCCTAGTGTAGTAAGATAAGAGCTTTGGAGCAGGCATTTTTTTAAAAAAAGTTTTTTTTATGAACCGCCCTACTGTGGAGGCCAATTCTGGATCCACACGTCCTTCCACAGTGGGGACATTGGTTTCCAGGCAGGAGTTGACCACGGTGTGGATTTGCCAAGCGTGCCTTCCTCTTAGCACGTTTCTCCCTTGCGTCCTGAGTTCAAATGTTTTCAAAGCCCATGACACCTTTGGTAAAGGCTCTTCTCCAACTGGATCGCTCACAGGCCAGTGTTTCCCAGTTGTCGGTGTTTATACTACATTTTTTTAGATTTGCCTTGAGAGACTCTTTAAACCTCCTTTGTTGACCACCAGCATTACACTTTCCATTTTTAAGTTCGGAATAGAGTAGTTGATTTGGAAGACGACAATCAGGCATCTGAACAACATGACCAGTCCAACGAAGTTGACGGTGAAGAATCATTGCTTTGATTTTTTTTTTAAAATAATTTTTATTAATTTTCATAAACAAAAAACACACAAAGAAAAACATTCACAAACAACACATGACTTCCCCATACCTCCCCTTCACTGCACCCTTGTTTCCAATTTTTTAGCAATCCTTCATTCCATTTCTATATTTAACTTCCCTCAGGTTCTCTTAACTTAAACATTTACAGCTATAATTCTCTGTTTCTTACCCCTTGACATTTTATCAGTCTAAAATTTTACAGCAGTTCTTAAGATATATTTTAAATTTTTTCCAGTCCTCTTCCACTGTCTCTCTCCTCTGATCACGGATTCTGCCGGTCATCTCTGCCAGTCCCATAAATTCAGTCACCTTCGTCTGCCATTCTTCCAGAGTAGGTAATTCTTGCATCTTCCAATACTTTGCCAAGAGAATTCTTGCTGCTGTAGTTGCATACATGAAAAAAGTCCTATCTTTCTTTGGTACCAATTGGCCGACCATACCCAAGAGAAAAGCCTCCGGTTTCTTTGCAAATGTCCACTTAAGGATTTTCTTAATTTCATTATAGATCATTTCCCAGTAGGCCTTAATCTTTGGGCAGGTCCACCAAAGGTGGTAGAAAGTTCCTTCAGATTCGTTACATTTCCTTTTTTTAAAAAAAATAATTTTTATTAATTTTACAACATAAACAAAAAAACAGACAAAACATAACACGACTTCCCCAAACCTCCCCTTCACTGCATCCTTATTTTAAAATTTTTTAGCAATCCTTCATCCCTTTTTATATTTAATTCTCTTTAAGGCTTTTTTTAAATTTCAATTTTTACAGCTGTAATTCTTTATATCCAATCCCTTGACATCTTAACATTCCGAAATTTTACAACAATTTTTAAGATAGATTTTGAATTTTTTCCAGTCTTCTTCCATTGTCTCTCTCTTCTGGTCACGGATTCTGCCGGTCATCTCTGCCAATCCCATAAATTCAGTCACCTTGGTCTGCCATTCTTCCAGAGTAGGTACTTCTTTAGTCTTCCAATACTTCGCCAAAAGAATTCTTGCTGCTGTTGTTGCGTACATAAAGAATGTTCTATCTTTCTTTGGAACCATTTGGCCCACCATGCCCAAGAGAAAAGCCTCCGGTTTCTTTATAAATGTCCACTTAAGGATTTTCTTAATTTCATTATAGATCATTTCCCAGTAGGCCTTAATCTTCGGGCAGGTCCACCAAAGATGATAAAAAGTTCCTTCGCATTCATTACACTTCCAGCAATTGTTATTGGGCAGATGATATATCTTTGCAAGCTTGACTGGGGTCATGTACCACCTATAGATCATTTTCATTATATTCTCTTTCAAGGCACTACATGCCGTAAATTTAATACCTGTGGTCCATAACTGCTCCCAGTCAGCAAACATAATATCATGACCAACATCTTGTGCCCACTTAATCATAGCTGATTTAACCGTTTCATCCTGTGTGTTCCATTTTAGCAGCAAATTATACATTCTAGACAAATTCTTAGTATTGGGTTCTAGCAATTCTGTTTCTAACTTTGACCTCTCCTTCTGAAATCCTAGTTTCCTGTCCTGCTTAAAGGTTTCATTAATCTGGTAATAATGTAACCAGTCTCGGACTTTAGGTTTCAATTTCTCAAAGCTCTGTAGTTTCAGGTTTTCACCATCATATTCTATAATTTCACAATATTTTGGCCAATCTGAGTCCATGTTCAGTCTTTTTACCGCCTTGGCTTCCATTGGTGACAACCACCTGGGGGTTTTACTCTCTAACAAATCTTTATATCGATTCCAAACATTATACAGTGCTTTCCTGACAATATGGTTTTTAAAGTTTCTATGTACCTTTACCTTGTCATACCATAAATATGCATGCCAACCAAAGTTATTATCATAACCTTCCAGATCCAAAATATCTGTATTCTCAAGAAGTAGCCATGGTTTCAGCCAGCAGAAAGCTGCTGCTTCATAGTAAAGTTTTAAGTCCGGCAGGGCAAAGCCCCCTCTATCCTTTGCATCGGTCAGAATCTTAAATTTTATTCTGGGTTTTTTGCCCTGCCAGACAAATTTAAATATATCTTTCTGCCACTTCTTGAAACAATCCATCTTGTCTAAAATTTGCAGTGTCTGGAACAAAAATAACAATCTCGGCAATACATTCATCTTGATGACAGCAATTCGGCCTAACAAGGAAAGTCTCAGCCTAGACCATATATCGAAATCTTTCTTCACTTCCAACCAACATTTCTCATAATTATCTTTAAATAAGTTCACATTCTTAGATGTTAAGTTCACCCCCAGATATTTTACTCTTTTTGCAATTTCAAAACCGGTTTCTCTTTGGAAGCTATCTTTTTCTCCCATCGTTAGATTTTTTTCCAACACCTTTGTCTTATGTTTGTTTAATTTAAAACCTGCTACTTGACCAAATATTTCAATTAGTTCCAAAACTCTTTTTGTACTGGCTTCTGGCTGTTGTAATGTCAAAACTAGATCATCTGCAAATGCTCTTAACTTATATTGTTTAGTTCCGACCTGTATTCCTTTAACCAGCTGGTCCCTTCTAATCATGTTCAGGAAAACCTCCAGTACCGATATAAACAATAGGAGGGATATTGGGCATCCCTGTCGTGTCCCTTTCTCTATTGGAATCTCGTCCATAACCATACCATTTACAATTAGTTTAGCCTTTTGCTCAGAATATATTGCACCTATACCATTTTCAAAATTTTTGCCTACCCCCATCCCTTGGAGATTCCTCTTCATAAAACTCCAACAAATGTTGTCAAAGGCTTTCTCTGCGTCTACAAAAATCAACACTGCCTTTCTATTTATGTCAGTTTCCAGGAGTTCTAAAATGTCTATAATGTTCCTCACATTGTCTGACAATTGTCTACCTGGTAGAAAGCCTGTTTGGTCCCCGTGAATCTCCTCTAGCAAAACTTTTTAAAATCTTTTTGCTAAAATGTCTGCAAAAAATTTATAATCCACATTCAGAAGTGATATAGGGCGGTAGTTCTTAACTTGATGTTTCTCAGTTTCTGTCTTCGGTATAAGTGAGATGAATGCTTCCTTCCACGATTCGGGAGCCTTTTTCCCCTCCAAGATTTGGTTACAAACTTCTTTCAATGGTTGTACTAGCCATTCCTTCAGTGTTTTATAGTATTTCGCAGTTAGTCCATCTGGTCCTGGTGATTTCCCTAGTTGCATATCCTGAATGGCACTCTCTATTTCTTGGTCTGTAATTTTCTCATTCAAACTCCTTCTGTTTTTTTCCGAAATTTTCGGTAGGCCGTATTTTTCAATAAATTCTTCTATCTCTTGTTCATTTTTTGGCCCTTGTTTGTACAATTTCTTTAAAAAACTCTGAAAACAGTTACTTATCTCATTTGGTTTATTAATAAACTTCCCATCTACTTCGAGTGATGTCACCGTATTCAACTTTTGTCTCTTTTTCAATTGCCATGACAGTAGCTTCCCACATTTATCTGCTGACTCAAAGGTCTTTTGCTTCATTTGTTTTATTTTCCATTCTATTTCCTGATTCATCAGTTCCATATATTGTGTTTGATAAAACTTTATTTCTCTTAAAATCTCATGTGAGTTAGGCTTAGATCTCAGTTTCTTCTCCCCTTCTTTTATTAGGTTCCAAATTTTCTCTTTCCTCTCATTCAGTTTTTTCCTCTTTATTGAATTCTGTTGTATAAGGAAGCCACGCATCACGGCTTTGCTTGCGTCCCAAATTACTCTTTTTTCGACATCTGATCTTAGGTTTATCTCGAAGTAGTCTTTAAGTGTCTTTTGGGCCTTTTTACAAATTTCTTCATCTCCAAAAAGAGTGTCATTCATTCTCCATCTAAAGGTTCCAGCTGTTGTCAGTTTCATTTCCATCTTCACGGCATTATGGTCGGAACAGGTTTTTGGGCAAATTTCTGTTTTTTTAACCCTTGATGCCAAATTACTAGAAATCCAGATTTGGTCGATTCTAGTCCATGTCATTTTTGCTTCAGAGAAAAAAGTCCCCTCCCTTTCCAGAGGGTTCCTAGTTCTCCAAATGTCAATCAGGTCCATGGTGTCAGTCAGTTCAAAAAAAGTTCAAAAAAAGATTCGTTACATTTCCAGCATTTGTTATTGGGCAAATGATATATCTTTGCAAGCTTGACTGGGGTCATGTACCACCTATAGATCATTTTCATTATGTTTTCTTTCAAGGCACTACATGCCGTAAATTTAAGGCCTGTGGTCCATAACTGTTCCCAGTCAGCAAACATAATATCATGACCTAAATCTTGTGCCCATTTGATCATAGCTGATTTAACCGTTTCATCCTGTGTGTTCCATTTCAGCAACAAGTTATACATTTTAGACAAATTCTTAGTATTGGTCTCTAACAATTCTGTTTCCAATTTTGACCTCTCCTTCTGAAATCCTAGTTTCCTGTCCTGCTTAAAAGTCTCATTTATCATTGCTTTGACACTGGTGATCTTTGCTTCTTCCAGTACACTGGCATTAGTTCGCCTGTCTACGACTCCTATCACGGTTAACCGTGAGTCATGCAGACTTGCGCTGATGGGAGTTGGAGTCCAACGATATTTGGAGGGCCGCAGGTTACTCAGCACCAATCACCACTGTCCTACCAGCTCCATATCTCATCGTCTCCACCCCCATCGTTCTGCCTGGACGCTGAGGTCCAGCGCCAAGGGCCTTCTGGCAGTTCCCTCCCTACGAGAAGCAAAGCTACAGGGAAGCAGGCAGAGGGCCTTCTCAGTGGTGGCGCCCGCCCTGTGGAACACCCATCAGATGTCAAAGAGATAAACAACTACCTGACATTCAGAAGACATCTTAAGGCAGCCCTGTTCAGAGAAGTTTTTAATGTGTGATATTTTAGTGTTTTTTGGTTTCTATGGAAGCTGCCCAGAGTGGCTGGGGAAACCCAGCCAGATGGGCGGGGTACAAATAATAAATTATTATTATTATTATTATTATTATTATTATTATTATTATTTCAAAGCATAACTCTCTATACCTGATGGATTCTGTTCCAAGATCGTGGACTGAGCCTAAATTATTACAAAAAGACATTGAATACATGAAGGACATTTGGATAGTAAACATAAAGTAACGGCTCTCCTAATACGTCCGCTTGCCGCAATATCCAAATCACCCTCTTGCATTCAACTCCCCCCCCCCTTGTAATAATATAAGCTGCAGATTAATCAATCTACAGGTTAAGAATGTCAAACCTGAGAAAAACGCCAGCCTAAACAAAGGGAAAGGTCCTTTGTTATTAAACAGTTGCAAGCTGCAGGCATCGTGCAAAGTTAGTGTTGGCATGCACACATATTTTGGCAAAGTCTATTCATTCCTCGCAAACCTGTAATTAACGTTACCCTGAGCCAGCTGTGTAGGGAAAACATCAGAAAATAATGAGATGCCTTTGAAATCCAGGGATTCTTTTCCAGACATGGAATGCCACATCTTGATGTCTGGCAACGACCCCAGTTTGCTGGGCCTGAGGGACTATGTTGCCTCAAGGCCTAACTACCCATGATCAAACGACAGTGTTCAAAGTGTAGCTGAGATCATAGAGCAGCTACTAAGGTAGGCCGTGGATTCAAGGACAAATTCCTACCTGACAATATTCATACCTTTGCTTGCCGCATCAATGTAAAATGGCAGAGGGCCTTCTTGGTAGTGGCGCCCACCCTGTGGAATGCCCTCCCACCGGATGTCAAAGAAATAAACAACTATCTGACTTTTAGAAGACATCTGAAGGCAGCCCTGTTTAGGGAAGCGTTTAATATTTGATGAATTATTGTATTTTAATATTTTGCTGGAAGCCGCCCAGAGTGGCTGGGGAAAGCCAGCCAGATGGGCGGGGTATAAATATATTATTATTATTATTATTATTATTATTATTATTATTATTATTATTATTATCCCTTCTGGGCCAGAAGAAAAATCCACCTAGTCCAACGGCAACCTGCTTTCCACAGTGGCCAATACTGTACACTTGCTCCCTAGCACTCAGGAGTCAGAGATAGACTGCTCCTGAAACTGGAGGTTCCAATTAGGTTATGCAGAGTTAGCCAAACTGACGGGAAGAATTCGGGACCAGGATGATCAGAGGTTTCAAGAAAGTTGGAGTAAATTTATGGTGTTTATAAAAGACAATTGTAAAACTTTAAAAACACTGACAGGACTGAAATAGCTCTTACAATGTATGGCAGATATAAGGTTAAATAAACAGAATATATGATATAAGAAAATAAGGGATACTTGCTGAAGGGATGGAGGGGAGTTGCAAGCTTGGCAGAGCTAAAGTATTTATGTGATTTATTGTAATGCATTATAAAAGTATGTATAAGGAAAATAATAAAAAATTATTTGGGGGGAAAAAGGAATGCCTGCCTCCCTTGCTGTTATTTGCATAAGGGAGATGGTTCTTGCTGTGTGTGGAAGGCCGCAGACTCCAGAGAGGCAGCTCTGAATCTGCATGAGGTGAAAACACCAGGTGGCCACATATTTAGCTGAAAAGGGGGCTTTCCAGAAAACGAAATGAATGGGGAATGAATGGTATGCCAGGAACCACACGCAAATTGCATCACGGTCAGAATCCCCATCTGACTTGGACCCTGTGAAATAAAAGCAGCAGGAAGTGCTTCTTTGTGCAATGTGCAGATTATGGGATTCACTCCCACCAGAGGCAGTGATGGCCTTCAAAGCGGAGTGACTTCAGAAGAGCATGAGACAGATTCACGACGCAGGAGAGGACTGCCAACGGTTAGGAGCCAGAGTGGCTGTGTCCTGCCTCCACGGCAGGGGCCAGAAATGCTTCTGAATGCCATTTGCTGGAAACTCTACAAGAGGCGAGGGTGATCTTGTGCTGGAATCCTGCTTGTGCGTTTCCCAAGATGCTGGTCTAGATCATGAATAGGCAAACTAAGGCCTGGGGGCCGGATCTGGCCCAATCGCCTTCTCAGTCCGGCCTGCGGCTGGTCCAGGAATCAGTGTGTTTTTACATGAGTAGAATGTGTCCTTTTATTTAAAATGCATCTCCGGGTTATTTGTGGGGCATAGGAATTCGTTCATTTATTTTCTCTCCAAAATATAGTCTGGACCCCCACAAGGTCTGAGGGACAGTGGACTGGCCCCCTGCTGAAAAAGTTTGCTGACCCCTGGTCTAGATGATCCATTGGCCTAATCCAGCATCAGAGCTCTTCTTACGTTCTTATGTCCAAACTGGAGTAGAAGAGAAGAAGAAGAAGAGTTTGGATTTGATATCCCGCCTTTCACTCCCTTTCAGGAGTCTCCAAGCGACTAACATTCTCATTTCCCTTCCTCCCCCACAACAAACACTCTGTGAGATGAGTGAGGCTGAGATACTTCAAAGAAGTGTGACGAGCCCAGGGTCACCCAGCAGCTGCTTGTGGAGGAGCGGAGACGCGAACCCGGTTCACCAGATTACGAGACTACCACTCTTTTTTTTTTTTTTAATAAATATTTATTAAGGTTTTTAAATATAAATGCACACATAATAAACGATCTTACTTCTATTACAACAATTTCATCACTTCTTTGGACTCCCTCACGTCTCCCGCTCCCATTTACATCGTTAAAAATTTTTTTTCCAAACAAATTATCAACTTGTTTACAATCTCATGTCCACTCATTCAAATATAATCTAGCACTTCTTCCAAAAAATTTTATATTTTCTTTAGTCTCACTTATCATCAAATTTAAATCTAGTTTAGTGGTGGCCAGTTTTTTATAATCTAGCATCCTTCTTAACATTCAACCAAATTACAATGTTTTTGTAGATACATCTTGAATTTCTCCCAGTCTTCCTCCATCTTCTCTTCTCCCAGATCACGGATTCTGCCGGTCATCTCGGCCAGTTGCATATAGAACGAGACTACCACTCTTAACCACTACACCACACTGGCTCTCCACACTAACATGAGTAACTGAGACAACCCCAAAATGGAGAGATTTATCACTGCTCCGATAAAAGTCCCCTTGGAGATTCTTTAAAGCAGGGGTCAGCAACCTTTTTCAGCTGTGGGCCAGTCCACCGTCCCTTAGACCATGTGGTGGGCTGGACCACCGGTATATTTTGAAGAAGAAGAAAAATGAATGAAATCCTATGCCCCACAAATAACCCAGAGATGCATTTTAAACAAAAACACACGTTCTACTCATGTAAAAACACCAGGCGGGCCCCACAAATAACCCAGAGGTGCATTTGAAATAAAAGGACGCATTCTACTCATGTAAAAACACGCTGATTCCCGGACCGTCCACGGGCCGGATTGAGAAGGCGATTGGGCCGGATCCGGCCCCTGGGCCTTAGGTTGCCTACCCCTGCTTTAATGTTTTGGGGTTTTTTTAAGTGCCAGGAAGGAGACCTGATCTTTGTGCTTCTCCATCATCTTTCATGAGTTCCTTAGAGAGGCATGAGCTGCTTTCACCTCCACGCAGATGCATTGTGAAGGCGAGGAGGCACCCCAGGTCTTTGCTCCAGGTCTCCTCCTGCCTCTTCCCCGCAGACATGAATGCGCGACAGGGTTCAGCACCTGTGAAACCCCAGCTGCCCGTTCGCCCTCTTCCTCTGCTCCGAGGCCTCAAGTTGTTCCAGCGCTGTGATTCAAGAAACTCAATGTGTGAACAAACAGCGTTTAAAAAATGCATTGCAGGAAGGGAGCTTGACCTTTCGCCGGCCTCCTTGCAAGATGAAAAGCGTCATCCGAAGCAACACGTGATCGATAAAGCCATGAGCCCGGTGGCGCTGCTTGGCCCATCAAATTCTGTGAGCTTAAATGCTGAAATGGAGGCACAGTCATGACTAAGGATTGCAGGGTGGGGACAGAGGGAGAAAACAGGGGGGAGAGCAGCCGGGAAGCCGCAGAAAGGAGAGAGAGAGAGAGAGAGAGATGTTTTCCAAGATTTGGCACTGCGATGGGTGGAGAAGGTCATCTTCCTTTCTCGGCCGCCTACGGAGCACAGCTCAACGGAGGCAGATGGCATTTATTTATGCTGAGCGGTGCTGACATGTTCCATATTCAACAGCAGCAGCAAAACATCACCTCGGTGCTTCGGAGGGGTCTTAAGATCAAGGAAGTCAGGCTGCAGGGGGAGCCCTGGAGTCTCTTTGGGAAACAGAAAGGGGGGAAGACTGGCATCTTGGAAGCGAGATGGGAGGGGGTTGAGGAGAGGGCGGGGGAGAGAGAAAGAAGGAATAATGGGGGGGGGGGGATTTAACGCTGGCATTTTTATGTCACCCTGGCAGATGCCAGCTCTGAGGAAGACCCAGCATTGCTCTGTTGCAACGTGGAGAATCATGCCAGGCCTAACCTGTGCAACTTTCCTAAAAGATAACATGGAACAGAAATGTGATCTTTTTTTTGGAGGGTCAGCGAAAGAATTGGCAAGCCTCTGTGCAATACAGTGGTACCTTGGATTACATACGCTTCAGGTTACAGACTCCGCTAACCCAGAAATAGTACCTCGGGTTAAGAACTTTGCTTCAGGAGGAGAACAGAAATTGTGCTCTGGCGGTGCAGCGGCAGCAGGAGGCCCCATTAGCTAAAGTGGTGCTTCAGGTTAAGAACAATTTCAGGTTAAGAACGGACCTCTGGAACGAATTAAGTACTTAACCCGAGGGGTACCTCTGGATGTGAACGGGATCCATTTCAGAGCCCCGTTCGCATCCTGAGTAGAATGCAAGCCACGTATGCGCATCTGTGCGTGTGCGGCTCATGATTCGCCGCTTCTGCGCATGTGCGTGACGTCATTTTGAGCGTCTGCGCATGCGCGAGTGGCAAAACCCGGAAGTAACGCGTTCTGTTGCTTCCGGGTTGCCGCGGAGTTAAACCTGAAAACACTCAACCTGAAGCATATTTAACCCGAGGTATGACTGTACTGAACACTTCAACATCAGGCGGAAATAAATTCTCAGGCTCGACGTTTGACTCCCGAAACTGTTCGGAAACCGAGGCACGGCTTCCTATTGGCTGCAGGGGCTTCCTGCACTCAAGCAGAAGATGCATTGGATGTTTGGCTTCCAAAAAAAGTTTGCAAACCGGAACACTTACTTCCGGGTTTGCGGTGTTCGGGAGCCAAAATGTACAAGTGCCAAGGCGTTCGAGAACCAAGGTACAACTGTACATCCTTTTTTTAAAAAAAAATAATAATCATTTTTATTGATTTTCCAATAAAAAGCATCCAATTAATATATCCAATCATAATACTCCAATTAAAATAAAAAACTAAAATGAAAAAAGACCAAATTATAGTCCAAATTATAATTATTAATTTTTCGGAGCTCCCCACGGTCTGGATCTCTGAAGCATACAGTGGTGCCCCGCAAGACGAATGCCTCGCAAGACGAAAAACCCGCTAGACGAAAGGATTTTCCGTTTTTCAAGGCGCTTCGCAAGACGAATTTCACTATGGGCTTGCTTCGCAAGACGGAAACGTCTTGCGAGTTTTTTCCCTCCCCCCCTTTTTCTAAGCCGCTAATAGCCGCTTAGCCGCTAAGCCGCTAATAGCCGCTAAGCCGCTAATAGCGCTAATCCGCTAATCCGCTAAGAGGGATGCTTCGCAAGACGAAAAAAACGCTAGATGAAGAGACTCACAGAACAGATTATTATCGTCTTGCGAGGCACCACTGTATCTCCACATCTCAGCCCTGCCTCTCCTCGTTGTTTCCATATTTTCCACATTTGACGCTTTATAATTCTCCGTCCCTGAGTCCACGATTCTCAATCATGTCAAACATCATGTACTTTCATCCGTCGAATTCAGCTTTGTTAACAACTGTGCTTCCAATCAGAAGCTGCTGTGCATGCACACGAAAGCTCATACCTAGAACTAACTCAGTTGGTCTTTAAGGTGCTACTGGAAGGAATTTTTTTATTTTGTTTTGACCATGGCAGACCAACACGGCTACCTATCTGTAACCTGAGACCTGGTTCACACATACATGTGCACTTCTGAGTGTCCCCACACCTGTTTGCCAAATGTGTGAACTGACTTCACTGGGTAGAATATATATATTTAAAAATAAATAGATAGCAAAGAAATCACAGTTGCTAGCCAAACCCCGGCCCCCACCTCTGCTTCAGACATTACCACACAAACATTTGAAGAAGTGAGAAACCACAGCTCACTCCCAAGCATTTCATCCACCAGATCACATGGTGTTTGAGTTTCCTTCAAAGGTGGCTAGTATACCCTGTATATGTGTATAGTTGCCTCACTGACTTGCCCAGAACTATCTATTCAATCTGTGGTGGGAGCTGTGAAAGAAATCAAGATCTTAACTCTCCCTGCCCCATTAGATCTCATGTCCTCCTGATTCTCAACACTTACAGAGAAGGGCCATTATGATGATTGTTTCTTCCAAAAGGCTAGCAGAACCGAGAAAGCAGATTTTATGAAGGCGGTGGAAGTCCTTTTATGCAAATAACCGAAAGAGGAAGGAGGTTTTTCGGCAGCAGAGATTAGAGGTTCTTGATGAGGTTGAACCTGGACGGAAGATGGCCCAGGTTAAAATAAAAATAAAGTGAAAACCCAGAGGGCAAAGGAAAACAATAGATGTAGCCTGATGTTAGAGCCAGCAAGGCACGTGTAGCCACTGGCATGCCAGCCTCCTGTCGGAGGCAGCGATTGTTTCTGTAGCTTATTAGTCACTCTGGGAAAGGGATTTGCAGGTTATTGTGGGGAAATCCTTTAAGCCACCAGCTGAGTCTGCCCTGACAGAGGAAAACACAAACAGGCGCCCAGGATGTAACCCTGCAAGGTAAGAGCACAGAGAGGGGAGAGGGGGTGCTGGTGGGAATGATGTTTCTTTCCTGGCGATGGGCGCACGACTTTGATGTGGCTCGTATGGCCAAGGAGAGCTGTTTCTCTCTCTGCGTGTGTTTCTTGTGGCTTCGGTGTGGTGGGCCTGGCAGGGCCGTGGCGTCGGAATGTCACTGCAGGTGGCCGCACAGGTGTGGAAAGGTGCGGCAGACCCTCCAAAGGTCCCTATTTTCCAGGGGCATCCCTGATATACAAAAGCCATCCCGGTTTCTAGTTTGATCCCAGAATGTCCCGCTTTCCCTTAGGACGTCCCTATTTTCATGGGAGAAATGTTGGAGGAGCTACCCGAGCCATCCAGAGGCGATCCTGTATAAAGGTAAAGGGACCCCTGACCATTAGGTCCAGTCGTGGCCGACTCTGGGGTTGCGGCGCTCATCTCGTTTTACAAGCCGAGGGAGCCGGCATACAGCTTCCGGGTCATGTGGCCAGCATGACTAAGCCGCTTCTGGCAAACCAGAGCAGCGCACGGAAACGCCGTTTACCTTCCCACCGGAGCAGTACCTATTTATCTACTTGCACTTTGATGTGCTTTCGAACTGCTAGGTTGGCAGGAGCAGGGACCGAGCAATGGGAGCTCACCCCGTCGTGGGGATTTGAACCGCCAGCCTTCTGATAGGCAAGTCCTGGGCTCTGTGGTTTAACCCACAGTGCCACCCATGTCCCTAATCCTGTATAGAGATGGTTAAAAAAATCAGTTTATTGTTTTATCATGTTTTTATATATGTTGGAAGCTGCCTAGAGGGGCTGAGGGAACCCTGTAAGATGTGCAGGGTATAAATAGTAAAATTATCAGTGTGGAAGGGGACGTCCCTATTTTCATCGGAGAAACGTTGGAGGGTATGGTGTGGGTGCAATGCCCCCCACATCGCCATGTGCCCCTGTGGGTTGCACAGACCACATGGGGAAATCGGGGAACGCTGTTGCGGTGGGAAAACCTTGAATCCATCGACACCATCCTCTTGAGCCCCATGAAGCCCTCTGCACTTTCTGACATGCTAGGAAGCGGAGTAAGAACTGCACCAGCTGTTGCTGCTTCCAGGAGGCTGCGGAAAATACTTTTCACCGTTGCTCTCCCCAACATATGCGTTTTGCTGCTGTCAGCCTCCTCTGGAGTAAGGGTATGGGAGCCAGGTTGTGTTGTGCAGCCTGGCAAGAGGACCCTTTCCCACTGTGGGAAGGGGGGGGGGTATTGTTTTGCTGTTTTGTTTTACTTGTTGTTGTTGTTGTTTAGTTGTGTCTGACTCTTCGTGACCCCATGGACCAGAGCACGCCAGGCACTCCTGTCTTCCACTGCCTCCCACAGTTTGGTCAAACTCATGCTGGTAGCTTCGAGAACACTGTCCCACCATCTCGTCCTCTGTTGTCCCCTTCTCCTTGTGCCCTCCATCCTTCCCAACATCAGGGTCTTTTCCAGGGAGTCTTCTCTTCCCATGAGGTGGCCAAAGTATTGGAGCCTCAGCTTCAGGATCTGTCCTTCCAGTGAGCACTCAGGGCTGATTTCCTTCAGAATGGAGAGGTTGGATCTTCTTGCAGTCCATGGGACTCTCAAGAGTCTCCTCCAGCACCAGAATTCAAAAGCATCCATTCTTCGGCGATCAGCCTTCCTTATGGTCCAGCTCTCACTTCCATACTGGGAAAACCATAGCTTGAACTATACGGACCTTTGTTGGCAAGGTTTTACTTATTTAGTTGTTATTAGCCTGTATTTTATTCTGTGAACCGCCCTGACATCTTATGAGGAAGGGCAGGATGTAAATCTAACAAATAAATGGGGGGGGGGGGGAATCAGCCAATGTGAAGAGGTGAGGAATGACAGGGGCTGTTGCTTAAGGAACCAGGAACCTCGTTCTGGGCCCACCAACTGAGCTCTTGAGGAGCCTGCTTCAAGGCACTGGGACTTGCCTCCTCTTGCAGAGATGAGGGGAAACCTTGCCATTGCTCATTTGCATGTTGATTTCCTGAGTTTTGTTTAAAAATTATTCAGTCCGTTGATGCGGCGCCGAAGAAAGGAGCAGGTGGCTACAAAGGCAGGAGAACGGCAAAGTTATACATCCATATAAATAGACAACTTGATGGGGACAAGTCTGGAGTGAATGACTAGAGGGTGGTAGCTTTATTTCCCCCCCCAGTATGGGATCATAATTGTAATAAACTGGGATAATTTTCTAGAAAGTCACATGTTCTAGAATCCAGCCTTTCTGTTATGTTCGACATGTCACTGGTGTGTTCATCACGGAGAAACCTTTGTTGTGGGACCATAGGTGGAGCCTGGAATAAAGAATCTCCATTGTGTCTCTAGAACAAGGAGGTTCTAGAACAAAGGAGCAACGCTGGCTTTTCTGTGGAACAGCTGCATTCTAGAGCAGCAGTCCCTGGCCTGGTTCCCTCTGGATATTATGGACTGGTGTGAGAATTGTAGTGCAACACATCTGGAAGGCTTTGATGAAGGGCTGTTCTTCCAAATAAAAAGCCCCACTGGCTTCTCTTAATAAATTGTCTGGAGCCACGTGTAAAATGACCCCCTTATTTGCAGTGAGATGGTTTTTAATTTCAGTGGTACCCCTGATAATGCTCTGCTGTGCCGCAACATTGACAAATAAGATTTTCTTTTTTCTGTAGGGATGTGGTGCCTAGAATAATGATGTTACAGCAGGGGTCACCAACCTTTTCAGGCCTCTGGGTGTATTTGGATTTTTGAGTGAGAGGTTGTGGCCTGTTCTCTCCCTGACCCCAAGTCTGAGACAGAAAGTGATGGATCATGAAAATGCTCACTTGATAGCCATCAGTATCTCCTACCCAAATTTGTCTAATCTGCTTTTAAAGCTGCCTGGGTTGGTGGCCATCACGGCCTCCTAGGAGAGAAAATTCCAGTGGCAGCTAATGGATTGAGGTTGAATCCTGACAAGACACAAGTACTGTTCTTGGGGGACAGGGGGTGGGCTGGTGTGGAGGACTCCCTGGTCCTGAATGGGGTAACTGTGCCTCTGAAGGACCAGGTGCACAGCCTGGGAGTCATTTTGGACTCACAGCTGTCCATGGAGGCACAGGTCAATTCTGTGTCCAGGGTGGCTGTCTACCAGCTCCATCTGGTATGCAGGATGAGACCCTACCTGCCCGCAGACTGTCTCGCTAGAGTGGTGCATGCTCCAGTTATCTCCTGCTTGGACTACTGCAATGTGCTCTATGTGGGGCTACCTTTGAAGGTGACTACAATTAATCCAGAATACGACGGCTAGGCTGGAGAGTGGAAGCAGCTGCTGAGACCACATAACACCGGTCTTGAAAAACCTACATCGGCTCCCAGTATGTTTCCAAGCAAAATTCAAAGTGTTGGTGCTGACCTTGAAAGCCCTAAACGGCCTCGGCCCAGTATACCTGAAGGAGCGTCTCCACCTCCATTGTTCTGCCCGGACACTGAGGTCCAGCGCCGAGGGCCTTCTGGCAGTTCCCTCACTGCGAGAAGTGAGGGTCTGCATGCCCTGTGGAACGCCCTCCCACCAGATGTCAAAGAAATAAACAACTCTCTGACTTTTAGAAGACATCTGAAGGCAGCCCGGTTTAGGGAAGCTTTTAATATTTGATGAATCATTGTATTTTAATATTCTGCTGGAAGCCGCCTTGAGTGGCTTGGGTAACCGAGCCAGATGGGAGGGGTAATAATAATAATAATAATAATAATAATAATAATAATTCCGCAGCTTAACTTCAGTGAAGAAATCCTTTCTTTTATCTGTACTGAATCTTCCAACTTCAGCTTCTTTGGACGTCCATGAGTTCTTGTGTCATGAAGGGGGGGAACGAATTTCCCCTATCCGTTTTCTTCGTGCCATGCATTATTTTATAAACTTGAATCATGTCAGCTCTTGCTCGCCTTTTCTCTAAACGAAAAAGTCCCAAACGGTGCATCCTTTCTTCATATGGGAGTTGCTCCACCCCCTTGATAATTTCGGTTGCCCTTTTCTGAAAACTTTTCACAGTTGTTGTTTTTTTAACCATACATTTACATTATGGCAGTGCTGATGCTGTGAGCTCCCTAGGTCACAGGCCCACCCACCTGTCCAGTTGCATCTCCACCTGCTCCTTACAGGTTGGCTTGGTTGGAGGGAAATGCCCCCATGGACCAGATTTAGAGCCATTCCTGGCCAAATTTGACCCATTCCTGGTCTATACTGACCAGCAGTGACTCTCCATAGTTTCAAGGAGATGTCTCTTTTATTATTATTATTTTTAATTTTATTGCAATTTAAAAATTTAGAGATCTTACAGTGTCTTTTCCCTTTACATAATCTATTTTTCTTTCTATACATATTCATCTGTTTCTCTAAATGCTTAACTTCCCTCTCCCTCTTAACAGCTTCATCTTCTCTCTTTATTTCCTTTTCTTTGTACTGTGTTCCAGTAGACCTTCAACCTTTTCTTTGTATGGAATATCTCCTCCAGTTAACTTTTCTTTTGTGAAATTTACTCTAGGCGCACCCAAGTGTGGATTTGGGGAACCATGTTTACTAATTTTTAAAACAATCCTGTTCATTTTTCACCCTTGAGCTTGGGTGCCTCTTCTAGTCCTATCTGGAAATAGCAGAGATCGAACCTGGAACAAAATCCATGCAGAGTGCATGGTCTCTCACTGAGCCAACCATCCAAATATCATGGGGAGAGGGTGAGCTGAGATAAATTATTCCCAAGAAGGATCTTGGTCTTCTCTGTCTTTGGCTGCCTCATTCCTTATTTTTCAGTGTCTAGTTATTATTTTCACAGGGCACCACTTCCACTTTGAGAGATTCTCCCACTTTCATTTGTTCCCGCCTTTTCGGCTATACTCAACTCCAGCTGCTGCTACTGTTTGTCAGCTGATCTTTAAACTTCTGATTTTACCGCTGTTTGAGCAGAGTTGTTTACCACCTTAAAGGTCCTGCTCAAGAGACAGGCAGGATCAAAAACATCTTAAACTAAAATAAGTGACAGCTTGACACATAAATTAACAACTATGGAGGTGAGAGGGATTGTGGAAATCTGGCACCCAACTGGTTTCAGCAGGACACTGAAATTTTTGCCAAAAATAGATAAATAGTGAGGCTTTGCAGCCAAAGTATCTTTAGCTCTGAAAACTCGTGCTTCAACTCAGAATGCAGATCAAATGAAAATTGCTTGCAGCTATTGCAGAGACTTCACTATTCTCAGGAGTTCCCTTATTCGTTTTCCTGGCAAAACCCCACCACCGCTAAATTAAGCACCAATCAACGCGCCTTGGTCAAAGAAGGAAGACATCGTAGCCTCAAGACCCTGTAAACAAACTGGGTGTTCTCCAATTAATGAGAGCACAGTAGCCAGGAGCACACAGAACAGTCACTACCGTGCTGGACAAAAACTTGCTTGTGTTGCGATGGGACCTCTTGGCTCTGAGAAAAAACACCAACTCTAAAAGCTTGCCTTGGGGGAGAGCCAGAGAAGCTGAGATTTAAGAGCTTGGCTGCCAGGGTGTTAATAATTCAAAGCCAGGCATCCGGGAGCCGAACCTGGAGAGATGGGAAACAGCTGGAAGAGCAGAAACTGGCACTTTCTGGAGATGCTTTGGCCTAGATTAGGCAGATGCCGACATAGAACAACCTGGGCTAAGGGAGGTGCAAACTGCAAAAGGAATAGATGGCAACAGCGTGCAGTTTGCAAGTTGTGCTGTGGATAAGCCCCCATGGATCATGACCCTATTTTCCAGGGACAGTCCCGGGTTTATAGAAGCTGTCTCAGTTTCTGATTTGATCCTGGAATGTCCCACTTTTCCTTAGGACGTACCTATTTTCATCGGAGAAATGTTGGCGGGTATGGAGTTATGCGACCCTGCAAGCCAAGGAGATAAGTAACTACACAACTCTTAGAAGACATCGGAAGGCAATCCCTTATAGAGAAGTTTTTGAATGCTAAATGTTTTATTATCGTATTTTTCACTCCATAAGGTGCACCTGACCATAAGACACACCTAGTTTTTAGAGGAGGAAAACAAGAAAAAAAATATTCTGAATGAAACAGTGGATGTATGATTTTTGTGGTTCATGCTGTGGCCACAGACATGAGATCTGATGGCGAATTTGGGGTGACCCAATGCAAAAATCCTGAGGATCCATGGGCTTTTACCTCCCACCTCTCAGGCAGCCTGCTTCCTTTCAAGACTCCCTTCCCTCTTGTTTGCCTTAGTGTCTTTTCCTTAGCTGGAGCAGTTTTTTGCTCCTCCTTTTCTTCTAATTTCTCTCCTTCTTGCTTCACTGTCTTTATCCCCCCCCCTCCCAGGCAGCCTCCTTTATCTCTAGCGTCCCTTATCTCTCTCCCCAACTGGCAAACGATCAGTGGCTTTGTTTCAACACCCACTTCCCTCTTTCAAAAAATAAAATAAAAATAGCATGATCTGCTTTTTGCCCCTGGGCAATTCGGCTCCAGGGACCACACATTCGCTCCATAAGATGCACAGACATTTCCCCTTACTTTTTAGGAAGAAAAAAGTGTGTCTTATGGAGTGAAAAATAAGAGTCGTCAACAGGCTCATCACAGCTATCTGCCAATCACCCATTCCCACCACCCTTCTGAGTAATACCCCTCCCCACCTTCTCACTATATAGAAGGGTCTGGAAACTTCTGTTTCAGTGTATCTGAAGAAGTGTGCATGCACACGAAAGCTCATACCAAGAACTGACTTAGTTGGTCTTTAAGGTGCTACTGGAAGGAATTTGTTTTGGAGTGAAAAATATGGTATGTTTTTATAGATGTTGGAAGCAACCCAGAGTGGCTAGGGCAACCCAGTCAGATGGGCAGGATATTATTATTATTGAACAGAACATCCCTATTTTCATCGAAGAAATGTTGCATGGTATGCATACAGGGAAAGAAGAAGGCATATGGGGCATCTAGGCTGGCTGAGTGCAAAAAAGACCCAGGGATGAAGATCAGAAGGATGGGGCAGAGCAGGCAGTGTGCCAAGAGGCAGAAACTTAAGGACCAGCTGGTGGGAAAGGAATCGAGCTGTAGAAAGCAGGGATCCAGAAAGTAAAGGGGCTTGGCTGGAGTCAGAAAAATGCAGCGCTGTTGCAGTCAAAGGAGCCTTGGGGCAGCAAGGGGCCAAGCAAAAAAGCAGGAGCTGAGTTTCACTTAACTGATTTGAGCTAACCAGACAAATCTCTGGAGCACAGGTTTTCTTCATTTCAGTTATATATTTGCTGAGCATCTTGGCCTAACGGCACTGCAGACCCCTGCATAAATATTAAATCGCTGAAGAGCGAAAAAAGAAGCCTTCCCCCCTTTGCGAGCGACGCCGTTGCTGTAGTGATTTAGGAAGAGTCCAGATGTTGGCTGAAAATCCTGCCTCTGGAGAAGCAGGATGAAATGGGCAGGCTGTGTGTGAAGAAAACAGGCAATGAGAAATCTATTTGAGAGGATGCCAAGGGGAGAGAAGCTCAGCTGCCGGGATCGATTCTCTGCTCTCTTCCCTCTTGGATAGATAGGTGTTTGTGGCTTGCGCTAATTGACTTAGTGTAAGAACATCAGGAGAGACCTGCTGGGTGAGACCAAAGGCCCGTCTAGTTCTCACATCCAGAAGCCCACAACAAGAACAAGAGATGCTCTTCCCACTTGGGTACCACTCTGTTCTGCCTTGGTCTGACCACACCTGGAATACTGCATCCAGTTCTGGGCACCACAATTGAAGAAGGATGTTGACAAGCTGGACCATGTGCAGAGCAGAAAACCAAGAAGATCAAGGTCTGATCCAACAGGCTCTTCTTGTGATCTTAAAGTAAAGGTAAAGGGACCCCTGACCCTCTGGGTCAACTGACCCCTGACCCTCTGACAACTCTGGGGTTGTGGCGCTCATCTCGCTTTATTGGCCGAGGGAGCCCGCATACAGCTTCCGGGTCATATGGCCAGCATGACTAAGCCACTTCTGGCGAACCAGAGCAGTGCACAGAGACGCCATGTACCTTCCCACCAGAGTGGTACCTATTTATCTACTTGCGCTTTGACGTGCTTTTAAACTGCTAGGTTGGCAGGAGCAGGGACTGAGCAACGGGAGCTCACCCCGTCGTGGGGATTCAAACTGTGACCTTCTGATTGGCAAGCCCTAGGCTCTGTGGTTTAACCCACAGCGCCACCCGCGTCCCTTTTATTTAAATATGTGCTTTATCAGAAAAGGCACAGGTAAATACATAATTTATCTCCACAAATACATTTCTCAATGAATGCTGAAATACGATGCATTTATACATTTTGTCGAGCTGAGGACTGTGCTGCAAAATTTGTGAAAGTACAAAATCCGAAGGATAATTACCTTCCAACACATGTGCAAGTCCAGGGTCTGCAAAATAGGTCAGCTGGTGTGAAAATGTGGATCAGACTAAATTCTCTGCCATCCTTAATTGCAACAGGGAAAGGCAGCACTTGTAGGAAACTGTGTGGGTTATATATTCTGGGGTTGGAGCCAACCCAATTATGACAAACGGTAGACATTCCATAGTCAAAATATTAGGTGGCACTCTGTACCCTTTGAATCTGGTAAGTTTAATGCCCCTTTGCCGCAAGTTAAGGGACGCTTGTCACCTGGAGAGCCAAAAGGGAAAAATCTGGGGGGGAGCATATGCCACAAGTGGGCGTGACCAAATGCAAAAGTGGGAGGGGCAATGGATGCAAGATTTACCTTTGTACAGCCGGCTAGTTTTACGATCTCATTGGCCTGATGCAGAGTATTCCCTTGAGCTAAGACATCTCCAAAGTTCCCTGGGAAGAGGGATTTGGGAAGAACTTTCTGATGGGAAGAGCAGTCCTAGAGAGGAACTGATTCCTTCACAAGGTGGTGGACTCTCCTCTGTTGGTTTTGAAGCAGAGGGTGGAGGGTCATCTGTCAGCGATTCATTATATGTGATTCCTGCCTCGCAGAGGGTTGCGCTAGAGGACGACCTCTACAATTCTATGATGTATTGTGAAGCCACTCTGGGGATTAAAATGTAGCGTGGGGGAAAAGGGGTTCCAATAATAATAATAATAATAATAATAATAATAATAATAATAATATATGATTTATACCCCGCCCATCTGGCTGGGTCTCCCCAGCAACCTTGGGCGGCTTCCAACAAAATATTAAAATACAATAGTCAGTTAAACATTAAAAGCTTCCCTAAAGAGGGCTGCCTTCAGATGTCTTCTAAAAGTCTGGTAATTGTTGTTCTCTTTGACATCTGGTGAGAGGGCATTCTACAGGGCGAGACCGAGAAGGCCCTCTGCCTGGTCCCCTGGAGATGCTCCTTCTGCCACCACCGAGAAGGCCCTCTGCCTGGTCCCCTGGAGATGCTCCTTCAGGTATACTGGACCGAGGCTGTTTAGGGCTTTAAAGGTCAACACCAACACTTTGACTTGTGCTCAGAAACGTACTGGGAGCCCTCAGTCCCTTTACAAACTACAGCTCCCAGAATTCTTTAGGGGGGTGGAAGCCATGACTGTTTAAAGGGGCACAATGGTGCCTTAAATCTCTAGTGCAGATTCATTCATTACATTTATATCCCACCTTTCCTCTGGGTTGCTCAATGTGGCCTACAGACATCTCCATCCAGCACTGCATCCTCACAACAACCCTGTGAGGTAGCTCAGGCTGAGAAGGAGTGACTGGCCCAAGGTCACCCAGCTGAAGTGGAGATTTGAACCCTGGTCTCCCAGCTCCCTGTCCATGTGAAGGCCTGGGACTTGGGCTCGGACTTGGAACCAGAGGAGTCTCAGTCTGCACCGGATCCTTTGCCTCAGGCATCATCTGAACCAAGCCTGGGGCCGTATCCTGAAGAGCCCCAGTCTGTACAGGTTCCCCTGCAACAAACCCCCGCTGGGCTGAGTCAGGGGCCTGAGCCTGCCCTGGCTCCAGATGCAGGGATGACCTCGTTGCCTCCAGCTGGGCCATCACTTACAGCTGCTCCACTACCAGTTGGGTCAGAGGAGGCTGAGGTCTGGGTCTAGTAACCCACTGACGTCTCCCAAGCTGCAGAGACTAAGGTCGGAGAGAAGGAGAGACCTGAGTACTCGCAGGAGGAGTTCTCACCTTCGGGTGAAACAGGGAGGTGAGTTGCTGGGGGTTCAGGACTGGCCATTACCCCAACAAAGATAAAAGGCTGTCGGACCCCGCCCCAGGTTGTGGGAGCAACATTGCTGCATGCTAGATCCTGCCTGAGACCCTGTGCCTGACCTAGCCTGGTTTCCTGCCTCGTGTCCTGCCTTGACCCTGTTGGACTGACTCCTAGCGGAACCTTTGGATTTTTGACCGGTCCTGGACCACAGTTCTTGGGTTACAGTATGGCAGTCTAACCACTACACCACATTGGGACCCAGGTGTCCTGAGCAAGCCTTCCTCACCTACATGGTCAGCAGTGGGGACTTGTGAGTGCCTGGAGGAAAGCTCCAGAAAGAATGGATCCAAACATCTTTTATTTTATTTTATTTGGCGAAGCAAAAGTTCCCCTAGGCCTTCTCTCTGAACAAGAGATGCTTTCACCCGTCGCTCCTCTTTCTGATCTCAAAGCCAGGCTGGCTGACACCTCTTTGATATTCCTGCCTCGTGCCTGGCTGAGCATCCATTCCCACCTCCCTTTATTGCGATCCCCATCTCTCGGCAACGGTGGCGTGCGTGAAAAAGCACCGTCCTCGGAACAAAACAAGGAGGGGGGTCAGCTGTGCTTGTAGCTCATGGCCGTGAGACACAGCTTGGCTCCAACGAGAGGAGGAGGCTGAAAGGAGAGGGGCCGCCCTCAGCATCTCGGCACCTTTGGTCTACCAAGAAAGAGGAACAGAGCGCTCCGTTGTCAATGAAACACCATTGTCCATCAAATGTCACTTAGAGGTCAGTTGTCCACTAAATGCCATTGTCGCTGCCACTATGTCCTTGCAAAGGCGCACAGATGGACAGTACATTCTTGCAGGGCTGCCAAACAGAAGCGCCAGCCTGGGCAGGTGGAATCTGTATCCCAACTTGATGCAGGGTGACCTTCAGATGCTGTGGGAATACAGCTCCCTTGGCTCCCAACCTGCAGATTCAGTGAGAAGGGATGATGGGAGTTGTAGTTCTTTCTTCTTCTTTGGTTCTCACTCCTAGCTGAGGAAGATTGTCTTCCATGAACACAGACTATATCAAGTCAAAAAATAGAGGCAAGGCCCTTACCCAACAGTGTTTGCTGAAACTTTGCAAGTCCTGGAAAGATGCCTGGATATTCTTCTCCTTCTTCTTCTTCTTTGGCGATCACTCGTAGCTGAGTAAGATTGTCTTCCATAAGCACAGCTCTAACAATGAGTCCGTAAGTGGTTGTGGAGGCCAATTCTGGATCCACACATCCTTCCACAGTGGGGACATTGGTTTCCGGACGGGAGTTGATCACGGTGTGGATTTGCCAAGCGTGCCTTCCTCTTAGCACGTTTCTCCCTTGCTTAGTATAGCGTCTTTAGTTTCCACAAGATGGCTTTTGTTCCAGTAGTTTGTATCCATTGAAGATAGGGGTTCCATCTGTTCCTTATGGTGGTGGACTTGACCTTCCATGTTGTTTCCTGTGACATGACTGCAACAATGTCCGACTGAATAAGTTCAAACAAATAACTATTCCATGCCTTTACTGTCCATTTTTTCTCTATCTGTCCATTTTCCTCTATCTTTCCAACCTAAAGCTATCATTGCCTTTCCCGCTAATATCATAGCTTTGAAAGTAAGCTGGTCCCCTTTCTCTATAGCTCTATAGTTTCCAAGTATACCATGGTCATGAAATCAAAGTCTATAGAAACTTCACTTTAAACAGTTCATTAATAACCTTTAGGATTTTATTCCAGATTTCCTTTACCTCTGGGCATTCCCAGTACGTACGGGAAAAACATCCCTTAGCTTGTATGCAGCCCTCTTTATGCCCCAAAGGGGCAGTTCCTTTTTCGGATGCGCCATCCCTGTGCCATTCAAAGCCCAATGCTAGCTGCTACTCTGAAATCAGAATATTGGAAAGCATTCAATTTAGCAGGCCAGGTGGGGAGAGGTAAGCATTCTGACTTTCTGCGAGTGCATTTGAATTAGCTGGCTTTGCCTGAGCGTGTTTCACTCAGATCTGTTACACCACTTCTGTGCAGCAGTTGCTGACCTCTCCGTCTTGTTAGCAGTGAATTAGTCAGTGGCTCACTTTTCTGAACGTCCTTCTTTCATAGTGGCAAACCTGACCCTGGTCAAAGCAGATGGATTGATTCGGGAGTGTGGCTGGCTGTGGCTGCTCCAGGGGCACCAGAAGCCCGCCAGCAAAACATTCCCAAGAACTTTCCCGGCGAGAGACGGAAGAACACCCAGCACTCCTGAAGCAACCCGGAGGTCTTGCCTGAAGCCTTTTCTGGCCGGATTACAGGTCTCTGGCTCCAGTGTGCAAGGAAGTAAATCATTAGCACAATGCGTGGCGCCAGAGGAAGGTCTTGAATTTGGGACTTCTGGCTGGGATGTCCATGGGTCCTACTTTACAGCGGGCAGTCCTCTCTCTTGGAACGGGTGTTCTCTTTTAAGTGAGGATGCTTAAAAAGAAATAACCATTTCAAACAGTGGTTCCCAAACATTGGGGGAGCCACCACCCTAGCTTGGTTCCAGAAACTCATCCCCTACCCTATAAATTCAGAATAGGGATCTGCACAACCCACTAAGGAAGACAGCAGCATGATAAAATTCAAAACAGTAACTACTGGTTGCCTATTTGTAAAAAAAAATGAAGATCATGGCCACTGGGCCCATCACCTCCTGGCAAATAGAAGGGGAAGAAATGGAGGCAGTGAGAGATTTTACTTTCTGGGGCTCCATGATCACTGCAGATGGTGACAGCAGCCACGAAATTAAAAGACGCCTGCTCCTTGGGAGAAAGGCGATGGCAAACCTAGACAGCATCTTAAAAAGCAGAGACATCACCTTGCCAACAAAGGTTCGTATAGTTAAAGCCATGGTTTTCCCAGTAGTGATGCATGGAAGTGAGAGCTGGACCATAAAGAAGGCTGATCGCCAAAGAATTGATTCTTTTGAATTATGGTGCTGGAGGAGAATCTTGAGAGTCCCATGGACTGCAAGAAGATCAAACCTATCTATTCTGAAGGAAATCAGCCCTGAGTGCTCACTGGAAGGACAGATCCTGAAGCTGAGGCTCCAATACTTTGGCCACCTCATGAGAAGAGAAGACTCCCTGGAAAAGAGCCTGATGTTGGGAAAGATGGAGGGCACAAGGAGAAGGGGACGACAGAGGACGAGATGGTTGGACAGTGTTCTCGAAGCTACAAACATGAGTTTGACCAAACTGCGTGAGGCAGTGGAAGACAGGAGTGCCTGGCGTGCTCTGGTCCAGGGGGTCATGAAGAGTCGGACACAACTAAACGACTAAACAACAACAACAACTATTGGTTGCACATTTAATTCATTCAACAAAACTGATGAACTTGATTCACTTTTCAAAGTCTAAAAGTCATTTACACCTCCAGCGCCCCCTGCTGCCTGCTTAGTGCCTCCCTGGGCAATCCCACTGCCACCAGGGGGCAGTACTGCCCACTTTGGGCATCACTGATTTAGATGGAATAGCAGAAGGGGGCAGAGGATTCAGTTGCCCACCCACAGGGAGTCCCTGGACAGGAGAGGAAGCAGGGACACAGCCGTCTGGTCACAGCCTTGTCCACAATGGGGGAGTGCACTCCATTTCTCTTTAGATTCAAGTGATTATGCCCAAATTTGTCTTTATGCCTATAAATTAGCTCCTGCCAAATTGCATGCAAGTATGTGCCTTTCTTTTTGGCGATGTGTACGAATACAGTGGTGCCTCGCAAGATGAAATTAATCGGTTTTTTCATCTTGCGAAGCAAGCCCATTGACAGCTTAGCGGATTAGCGCTATTAGCGGTTTAGCAGCTTTTAGCGGATCAGCTGATAAGCGGCTTAGCGGCTTAGGAAAAGGGGGGAAAAGGGGGGAAAGCCCACAGGAACTCGCAAGACATTTCATCTTGCGAAGCAAGCCCATAGGGAAATTCGTTTTACGAAGCGCCTCCAAAACGGAAAACCCTTTCGTCTAGCGGGTTTTCCATCTTGCGAGGCGTTCGTCTTGCGGGGCACCACTGTATTAAGAAGAGTTCTACTGGATCAGACCCAGAATTCTGTTCTCACAACCAGCCTTTTGCGCGGCCTTGAATTTTGCAGTGGAGTCCTCCACCCCAGGGCTGAATTTAGGTTTGATGAGGCCCTAAGCTACTGAAGGTAATGGGGCCCTTTATATGTCCAGTTGTCCTTTGTCAACAACAAATGGTCGCTGTTTTTGTTGTTGAATATATGCTATATTTATGGACCTAACAGGTATCTAAAGCCATTTGCACATGGTGCCGTGCAACCAGTCCATGCAGAATGTAGGTACCCTATATATAGAAATGAGCAAACCAGTGATATTTTAGGGAGCAGGCTAGCAGGTGGGGCCCATTACTTACATCACAGGAGCCTACACAACACACAAACACTGTTGCTGTATGTAGGTTTTATTTTATCTGTTTTTTATCTTATATTTTGGAAATGTACATCCAGGTTTTTTCCCTTTAATTTTTTTTGGGGGCCCCAAGAGAGTGGGGCCCTAAACTATAGCTTGTTTAGCTTATATGTAAATCCGGCACTGATTCAGGCCAGATTGTGTACTGCAGCTTTTAGCCCAGTAGAGATCAGATGGCCAGAGGAGCCAAAGAGGTTCATATTCCTTGGAGCCTTTGCTAAAAAAATAAAAATAACTGAACCCCCAGCCTGCCTAGTGGTCACAGTGCTTTGACACAGAGACATTTTTGGTGCTACGATTTGCAGCTGATTTTATGCTTGCCTTGCCTAATTGCCTGTAGCTGTGGGTTTTGCATTTCTTTTGATTTCAGAAACTCTGGCATCTAAACGGAGCCTGAGGGTGGAACTGGGGCTAGTCGAAGCAGGGAGGCAAAGTATAGTTAATGGCAAAATCTTTTTGGTTTCACACTTCCAGGGCTGAGAGAAACAATAATGAGCTGAATCTTGGAAGGGACAGTTTCCAGTCTGTGTGACTTTTCCATGTCTTCATATGTTCTATTTTTTACATTACAGTGGTACCTCGGGTTACATACGCTTCAGGTTACATACGCTTCAGGTTACAGACCCCGCTAACCCAGAAATAGTGCTTCAGGTTAAGAACTTTGCTTCAGGATGAGAACAGAAATCGTGCTCCGGTGGTGCGGCAGCAGCAGCAGGCCCCATTAGCTAAAGTGGTGCTTCAGGTTAAGAACAGTTTCAGGTTAAGTACGGACCTCCGGAACGAATTTACTTAACCCGAGTTACCACTGTAATCTGTGAATTAGTATGATTTTTAAATCCACATGAAGATTGAAATACAAATTTAAATAATCATTTATGAATGCATTTTCTACCCATTACACCTTCGTAAGAAATTGACCTTTTAGAGCACTTAAACGTTGGAACTCCCTGCCTATTGACATCAAGTGGTCGGTCCTCTGGTTACGAAGTTTTCGGGATATGGCTGGGCCTCCGGAACGGATCCCGCTTGTAACTGGAGGTACCACTGCATCAGGCTTACTCATTATACTCTGATTGGCCTCTGTTATTTCCTCTTACCGATAGGAGACCCACTTAAGGATTCTATACAGGCTCTTGGATACCCCATAAAGGAGCAGTTTTTTCTTATAACAACGGACAAAGCAGAAGGGTTTTTTGGGGGGACGACTACACCCAGAAATCATTGCAGCATTTTTGGTTCAGCCTGGATAGGAAGCTGTTTTAGACTGAGTTAGACCATTGGTCTGCCTAGCTCAGTGCTGACTACACTGACTGACAGAGGTTTTCGGGGGTCACAGAGAGGGGGCCTTCCCAACCCTGCCTGGGGATGCAAAGGATTGAACTCAGATTCTCCGGCAGATGATCCACACTGAACTACCATCCCCACCTCTGCCACCAGGGTTTTCAGAAATAGAAAGGTGTGGCGATTCGGGGAAGGCTTAGGGTGAGCAAGTTCAGAGCAGAGCCACAGGAGAGCATCCGAAATGCACAAAGAGTTTTTCCTCTCCTCGTCTTCCGCGGCTCGAGTCGAGGAGTGCATCATGATGCTATTTAAGGTCTACCTTAAGATATTCCTCACCTGCCAAGGCAGCCTCTGGGGCCGAACTTCTCGTCTCCTCGCTTGCTTCTCTCGTTTCTCCCTGCCTTTCCCTGAGCGGGTGACAGGTGCAAAGGCTTCTGCGCTTCCTCTAACTTATTCCGCACCACAGGCCAAAACCCGGCTCTCGTGAAAGGAAACCATAACAAAGGGCAGCGCTCTGGAGGCTGCACCAGCCACGAGGGTCAGCCTCTTCCCTGAACTTTTGGTTTTTGGATGCAGTAGATGTGCATGCATTCATATTTAGCTTAGGGGCTTAAGATACTCAACATTTGCCTCCCCCACTCCTTCCTTTTTATTTTGCACAAACACAGGCTGGGAAACCCTTTGGAAGCAGGGCTTTGAGTCAGAAAGAGGACACCAGGATTTCCACCCTTTCTGTCCTTGCAAAGAGTCATTGGCTTTGACCTCGAGAGGGGGGAATGACGCAGAACTAAAAACAGCAGAGGGACCTGCAGTATTTGCAGAGCATAAATGACATTTTCTGGAATCGGATACGGCCCGGTGGGTGCTCTGCAGTCCACAGCGAATTTGGGATTCCAGGAAGAGAAGTTAGTTGCAAGGATGTCTCCACCCCCATCGTTCAGCCCAGACACTGAGGTCCAGCGCCGAGGGCCTTCTGGTGTTTCCTCGCTGCGAGAAGTGAGGTTACAGGGAAATGGGCAGAGGGCATTCTTGGTGGTGGCACCCGCCCTGTGGAACACCCTCCCTTCAGATGTCAAGGCAAAATCAAATCAAATCAAATCCGTTTATTGTGAGGACCATGCCTGTGCACAAAAATCAACACTACAGTAGTTAAAAATATTAAAATTCATTACATACTATGCCAACAAAACCTTCTTTCCACAAAATAGAAAAGGAGGGAAAACAAGCAGCGAGTTAAACAGACGGTGAAGGGGTCTTTACATTGTCGTCCATGAATATTTCCCTGGCTTTCATGGCCTTCATCACAAAGACCGCTACCACATGGGTAATGCGTGGGTTTGCATCAACTAACAAAAATTTTACTCTATCTTCAGGACTGGTTATAGAGTTGGGTATAATTTGCAGCAATGTGTCTCTAAAGCCCGAGTAAATGGGGCAATAGAGGAAGTAATGTGTAAGATCCTCTTTAGTTTTCATAAGGCAAGGACATAAACAATGTTCTACTGGGGTTTTTGTGTATCTATCGGTCAGGTAAGCAGTTGGCAATGTTTGAAACCGTGCCATAGTGAAAGCTCTCCGAAGGGTGGGATCGGTGATATCCACCAAGTAGTTGGCACAGATTTTGATTGCTTTTACTCGGGGGAACCAGTAGGAAAACCCAGAGTTTTTTATCTTGGTGGAGTCCAAAAAGGCGTCTTTTTCAAAGATCCATTCCCGAACTTTATCAGGGCTCCACAATTTGAGAGTATTAAACTCAGGTAGGTTGTATCTGGATAGAATGTCTAGTAGGTTTTTATGCCAAGTGGTATTATTTTGTAATGATACAAAGGCTTGTTTAGCCAATAAGGTGTTCGGGGCATCTATGAGGTTGGTGAAAAAGCGCAGGAATCTCAAGTGGACCCTGGCAGACACAGAAGGTAATCCTACTTCCACTCTTAGGAGAGCTGCCGGAGTACTCTGAGGGAGGCCTAGAATTCTTCTGAGATAAAAATTTTGGAAGATTTCAAGCCGTTCTAACAGCTTCTGATTCCAACCCCAGAGTTCTACTCCGTACAACATCTGTGGAATCACTTTTTCAACAAAATTTTTTAGTGCCGGGGTCACCAGTTGCCCACCCCTCGAATAGAAAAAGCTGAGCAGAGCACCAGTTGTCCTACGTGTTAGAAGGGCTACAGTCTTGAAGTGGGCAAGCCAGCTAGATGTGGCTTGGAAAGTGATACCAAGATATTTAAAAAGGAGACATTGTTCGATTTTGTGTGCATCTAGAGACCATCTAAATGCATGTCGAGCTCTAGTAAACACCACAATTTTTGTTTTATCATAATTTATCTTTAGAGAGTTTGGGGAACAATAAGCTGCGAGCCCCTCCAGCATGCTGAGTAGGCCCCTTCGACAGATGTCAAGGCAATAAACAACTATTTTACTTTTAAAAGACAACTGAAGGTGGCCCTGTTTAGGGAAGTTTTTAATGTCTGGTGCTGTATTGTTTTTAATATTCAGTTGGAAGCAAACCATAGTGGCTGGGGAAACCCAGCCAGATGGGCGGGGTATAAATACAGTCATACCTTGGGTTTAATAATAATAATAATAATAATAATAATAATAATAATAAATTTTATTTATATCCTGCCCTCCCCAGCCAAAGCTGGGCTCAGGGCGGCTAACAACAATAAAATAGTACAACATATGCTTCAGCTTGAGCGTTTTCAGGTTACGCTCCACGGCAACCCAGAAGTAACGGAACGCGTTACTTCCGGGTTTCGCCGCTCGCGCATGTGCAGACGCTCAAAATGATGTCATGCACATGCACGAAAGTGGCAAAATGCGACCAGCACACGTGCAGACATGCAGTCACATGTTATCCCGTTTGCATCCAGAGGTAGCACTGTAATATTATTATTATTATTATTATTATTATTATTATTATTATTATTATTATATCTGACTCCCGCTGGGCGATGAAATAGCCAACAATAAGTCCCCACGCTAAAGGCAGAAGTGGGTGAGCCTGTTCACATTTAAAGGCAAACGCCCCCAATTTGAGTTTTCCAAAATGAAACGCGAACCAAAACACAGCCCTCTTTTGAAATCCGCACTTCTTTCAGTTTCTCAGAGCAGTTCTCCGGCCAAGCACTGAGTGCCCCAAATGCAAATGCTGGCATGTAATAGTGAAAATGGCAGACAAAATGCATTATATTAGGGGAAATAGCTTTGGAAAATTGCGTATAGCAGGCAACCTTGCACCTCAAAATGCGCATAGTAGCATACATGTGTGCAAGAATGCTGATGAATTGTCTCAAGAACTTTAGAAAACCTTGCAAACTGATGTGGAAATGTGGAGACCTGGACTCAAGGCTGGGGGAAAAAATGAGAAACTTGATTTCTCAAGAAATTAAGAAAACTCCAAAGCCTTGAAAACCTATGGATTCAAATTATTACAAGAAAGGGCATTCGGACTAAACATTAGGAAGAACTTTCTGTCAGTAAGAGCTGATGCAAAGATAAAGATGGAGATTTTTATCACACATGGTGGACATGTGAGAAAATGAAACAGTTTTGGGAATAGATTGATAACAAATTGAAAAAGATATTTAAATACACTTTCCCGAAAAAGCCAGAAGCTTTCTTGCTAGGCTTGATGGGAGAGGAAATAGAAAAAGCAGATCAAAGGTTATTTATGTATACTATGACTGCTGCCAGAACTTTGTTAGCCCCAAAATGGAAAGTACCAGAATTACCAACAATAGAGGAGTGGCAGACGAAGATAGTTGATTATGCGGAACTAGCAAAACCGACCTGAAGAATCTGAAATCAGGAGGAAGCAAAATTCCAAAAAGATTGGAGTAAATTTATGGAGTACATAAATAATAACTAGAAATTTGAAGACTCCGGCAGGACTGAAATAAATATTACAATATAGATAGTATCGGATACAATAAGAAACTGTGGGAAAGTAACTGACATAAGAAAACCTGTTGAAGGGAGGGAAGGATGTCAATGCTCAGCAGAGTGTGGGGAAAGAATGTGGGTAAATGATTGTTGAATTTTACTGTATTTTGTTTGTTTGTATTAAATGGAACACCAATAAAAAGCATTTTTTTTTAAAAAAAGGGAGCTGATGACAGTGGAATAGACTTCCTCGGAAGGTGGTGGACTCTCCTTCATTGGAGGTTGGGTGGCCATCTGTCAGTGATCTTTCAGCTATGATTCCTGCATTTCAGAGGGTTGGACTAGATGACCGTAGGGGTCCCTTTTCAACTCCACTATGATTCTAAGGCAGGTTTTTTGGAAGTGTGGGGTGCACCTCATCTTGCTGGGAGGAATTTGCATGAAGTTAAAAGAGAGAGGGTGGCGCTGTGGGTTAAACCACAGAGTGTAGGACCTGCCAATCAGAAGGTCAGCGGTTCGAATCCCCATGACGGGGTGAGCTCCCGTTGCTCGGTCCCTGCTCCTGCCCACCTAGCAATTCGAAAGCACGTCAAAGTGCAAGTAGATAAATAGGTATCACTTCAGTGGGAAGGTAAACGGCGTTTCCATGTGCTGCTCCGGTTCGCCAGAAGCGGCTTAGTCATGCTGGCCACATGACCTGGAAGCTGTACGCCGGTTCCCTTGGCCAATAAAGCGAGATGAGCGCTGCAACCCCAGAGGCGTCCGCGACTGGACCTAATGGTCAGGGGCCCCTTTACCTTTACCTAAAAGAGAGAGGAATCTTCAGATCCTTGCACTGTTTCCCTGCTCTTTGTGCTGGCCTTTCTTTTGAACTTAGGCGGATATTCTTAGGGTGCAGCTTTCACTTCCGGTCTCCCCCTTCACCTCTCCTTTGGACCTTCTGGGAAGCAGACATCCTTTGCATCTATCTCTGCTGACAGCCAAGGAACAAGCATCTTGGATCTCTCACCAGTTAACTAGGAAATTCTTCCTATCGGAAAGTACATTTCCAATAATAAACCTCTTTCTTGCCTGTGTCTGTGTGGCTGGAACAAGGTAAACCTGCCCTCCCAGCAACGATTCAAAAGCCATCAGCTTCAAGCTGTGTGCTAACAGTGCACATCATTCAACAAAAGAGACATAGGAAACTGTCTCATTACCACCCCTCAGGCTAGTTCATTATTGTCTGCACTGGCCAGCAGCTGCAGCCACTTTCCAGGGATGAGGAACAAAAATAATGCTGTTCACATTTTGGGCAAAGCATGCTCCAAAAATGCACAATTAGTGGAAATAATGAATGAAAATGTGTCGAGTGTAGGGGATTCACTTGCAAAAAAAAATTAATGTGCATATTAGGAGGAAGGTTTGCAAAAACGCATAGAGATTTTGGAGAGGATGTTTTCTAGTTTGCCAGCAACAGTTGTTATCTCTGAGAAATGTAGAAAATTGCATGATATATTTATACGAATTCTTCAAACTTCCACGACCCCTTTAAAATTAGGTAAGGAACCAAATGTTGTATAATACTGTTTTATAATTTATGACTGTTTTATAACTTATGAAAATTTAGAATTTAAATGTATTTTCATGTAATGTTTGATACTTCCAGCTGATGAAGGTGAATACATCGAAACAGGGCCCTGTGCTGGTTTCTGATCCATAACTGATTTCTGATTTCTGCTTAATGATTGAAACTAAGACCTTCACATTGAACCTGACTATGGACTAACATGAACTTATCTCTACTCATAAACTCTTATCTCTAATTCTGTAACGAATTATTGTGTTATACATATCCTTATGAGTTTGAGTTTGTAATCTTTGTTTGAGTTTGTAATCTGTATTTGAATTTGTAATCCTTGTCAGAATAAATACTTTTGAATGGATTAGTTTTTGTTACAATTGACTACTGATTTGCAAGTAGGGACCCCTCCCACTGCTGAAACTTATATTGGCCAGAGTTCTTGGTGTGCTTTTTTCTTGGCGGAGAAGGGGTGGCAGTGGCTTCTGGTGAGATATCACAAGCTCTCACCGAAATCTCGCAAGATCTCACAAGTTCTCGTGTGCTCGGCAAGGTCTCATGAGAGCTCCCCAACAGTGGCATCTTACCCATAGAGGCTAGTGGCGCAGAGCACCAGGGTGCCAAGTTCTGAAGGGTGCCAGGGGAGAGGCGGAGGCTGGACATGGCACCTCCTGGCATCAGCTCGCCACCCTTGCCATGCGCCAAGGCAGCACCGTGCCCGGAGCCTCCGCCTGCCGTAGCCACCGCAGCACGAAGTGGCCAGCTGAGCCAGGAGCCGCTGCGTCCAGCCTCTGCCTCTTCCCCGCCGGAGGAGCTGCCCTCCAGCTGCTGCCTGCTTCCTCCAGCCCCGCAAAGCTGGGTGTGTCGCCGGCAGTGCTGTCCTCCCTAAAAAAGGTCAGCAACTCTGGGAAAGGGGTGGGGGCGGCAGAGGGATAATAATAATAAATTTTATTTATATCCCGCCCTCCCAGACTCAGGGCGGCTAACAACAATAAAACAGTACAACAGTACAACACAACACTCTAAAATCATTACTTATAAAATTAATTCAAATTAAACCACTGGCAACCATTGGGCCAGGAGGAGGGAGTCTCGCTGTGGCATTCTGCACCTGCTGGAGTTTCTGGGTCAGTCTCAAGGGCAGCCCCACGTAGAGCGAGTTACAATAATCCAGTCTGGAGGTGACTGTCGCGTGGATCACAGTGGCGAGGTCAGGGCGAGAGAGGATCTTTGCACCACGGTGCCGGATATGCTTAAGATGCCTCTGCCCCCCAAGACCTCGCTTGAACCCACTGCTTCATGGGCGCTGCTGCATGACCCAGATATGGGAGGCTTCAACCGGGGCATGGCAGCACAACCACTTTAAATTTTTTATTATTAAAATAATTCTACATTAATACATATATGTTACGAATACACATACATACAAACATACATTTCATACAATCCTTAAAAATATTCATACATACCCACACTCAATCCCACAGATACTTCCTTTTCCCACCAGCATCCCTCACCCCACCCTTGTGTTAGACTCCCAATCTACACAATTGCAATTTCTTTCCACTTCTATTACTTTCTTTCACACACTTTTAAGCCAATTTTCTACTCCTTTTTCCGGTACAGATTGTTATCCATCTTATTCAGTATTTCAGTATTTATAACGGAACTTGTTTATTCTAACAGGAGTTCTGATTTTTCAATACAATTTTGCAAGTATCCTTTAAGCACCTTCCAGTCCTTGTCTATCTTCTATTTCGAGACCCTTCCAATTTCTCCCATTGTTTTGGATATATTGTAATACTCCAATAATTACTGCTTTACTTCTAGCTCACATCCCGGCTACCAACTCTCTACTCTTAGCTCTGACTTTATTCTTTTTCAACAGTGGTGTAGCATGGGTTGCCAGTGGCCAGGGCCACATGGAGGGGAATGGTGGGATGTAGGGAAACTGGCATATGAAGGAGGGAAACGGACGTAGTACGCAGGTGCATTTAGCTGCCCAATATCACTCACGTCACCCAGGAGATCGTAGCTGAAGAGATAAGGAGGAGAAAGTAGTTGTTTGGAGAGGTTATTTCCTGGTGTGCATAGAGAAGCTGCTTTCAGTGGAACCTTGTGAACAGATTTTGTTCAGCAGCCTCAACTTTTGTAGCTGGAGTCAGTCAGGGCTCCACCCTCCAAGGCCAGGTGGAAAAAGGCCTGCAAAGCAGGCAGCAGGTCTTCCAGAACTCACAACCAAGATAGTCTGTGGAGGTATCCTTTGGAAGAAGTGGATTGACAGGCGCCACTCAGCCAATGGCTTTCCATGCAAATCCCTATGCAAATGAAAAGGTGAGGGCTGGCCCATGGAGAAAGGTGATTTGTTCTCTTGCATAACCTTCAAACTCAGGGTCTCCATTGCTGCACAAACACTAGCAGAAAACCCTTTTGCCATGCAAACCACTAGCTTATTGTTGTGGCCAATACCTCTGAGGCTTTTAATCTCACGGGGAATGCACAGGGAAGATAGCTGGAAAATATACAATCCTGCATGGTGTGGAGACAGGAGGCAGAGGAGAAGATTTTCCTGCCATGCTGTAATTCAAGGTCACCCAAAGGATATCGGTGGGCTGCAGATTTCAGGTGGAACTAAAAAGACAGACTGTGCTGCTTCCCAGCCTGTTCTCTGCAGATTTTTTTGGAGAGCAGCTCTTACCACTGACGTCCAAAACATCTGGAGGGCGTCAGGTTGGGGAAGGCTGACGTACCGCTTTGCAAAAGGCATACACATGGTGCTCACTTTCACGGCAGGGTTTTCCCACGGAATGAAATGGCAGCAGCTCTCGAGGTTTTCAGATGAGGGGGTCTCGATCTGGGACCGCAGCATCGCAGAACTTCCCTACCTGGCCAACCTAGCGGGAAATTGAAAGGGAGGCTAGGCATGACTGCTGAGGACTGTATGGAGCGTTATCACCATGGTCTAATAAGCCTGCCAGGTGCCAGTGATGGAGGAGGGAGGCCACCAGAAGGCACACACCTGGAATTAACCATGTTGATGAATTTAGATGGGGTGGGAGAGAGAGAGAGAGAGAGAGAGAGATTTTTTATTGTATTTATGTTCTGCTTTTTCTCTTGAAGGAGCTCAAAGGGGCACACATGGTTCTCCCCTTTCCTCGGTTAAACCCCGTTAGGCTGAGAGAGGCAGCGATTGCCACGAGGTCACACCAAGTGGGCTTCTGGACCGAGTGGAGGATCTGAACCCTGGACTCCCAGGTCCTAAAGGGACACAGGTGGCGCTGTGGGTTAAACCACAGAGTCTAGGACTTGCCGATCAGAAGGTCGGCGGTTCGAATCCCCGCGACGGGGTGAGCTCCTGTTGCTTGGTCCCTGCTCCTGCCAACCTAGCAGTTTGAAAGGACGTCAAAGTGCAAGTAGATAAATAGATACCGCTCCTGCGGGAAGGTAAACGGCATTTCCATGCACTGCTGTGGTTCGCCAGAAGCGGCTTAGTCATGCTGGCCACATGACCCGGAAGCTGTACGCCGGCTCCCTCAGCCAGTAAAGCGAGATGAGCGCTGCAACCGCAGAGTCGGCCACGACTGGACCTAATGGTCAGGGGTCCCTTTACCTTTTACTCCCAGGTCCTAGTCTGATACTCTAACCACTAAACCACACTGGCTCCCCCGTGAAAATGCAGAAAAGGAAAGGAAGTGACGAGAAAAGGAAAGGAAGTGACCAGAAAGGAAGTGTCTAACAATTCTGAATTTTATATTTGGATCCTGGTGCTGTGGCTGCTCTCCCCATCTTTCAGCTCACCTGCTCCGAGAAGAGCAGTTTTTGAAGTTTCAGATTCAGTCTGAATATTCATTTGCTCATAATGAATATTCAGATCTGCAACTGCAACAAAACCTCAACTGTCTGAATTAGATATTTTTTTTAAAAAAAATAAAATAAAACAACAACAACCCCAACACAAAAACAGGCTTATCTGAATCAAATCGAAATGCAGTTAAGCGAATTAACAGTAATATAGTTGATAATGTATTACTTTAGTTAATTAATTTTAATTACTGTATACCGAGCATGATGAGCTCTTCTGAAATCTTTGCTCGAAGGGACGTGCAGAGGAATTTGATTTTCAAAAACTCTTGCTGCCGTGTGAGTTTATTTCTGACGAAGGAATCAAACTATTTTTTGTTTTGTTTTTAAGCACACTGCATACAGAAGGCAAACCTAGACAGACAAACCTAGACAGCATCTTAAAAAGCAGAGACATCAACCTTGCCAACAAAGGTCCATATAGTTAAAGCTATGGTTTTCCCAGTAGCGATGTATGGAAGTGAGAGCTGGACCATCAAGAAGGCTGATCACCGGAGAATTGATGCTTTTGAATTATGGTGCTGGAGGAGACTCTTGAGAGTCCTATGGACTGCAAGAAGATCAAACCGATCCATTCTGAAGGAAATCAGCCCTGAGTGCTCACTGGAAGGACAGATCGTGAAGCTGAGGCTCCAAGACTTTGGCCACCTCATGAGAAGTGAAGACTCCCTGGGAAAGACCCTGATGCTGGGAAAGATGGAGGGCACAAGGAGAAGGGGACGACAGAGGACGAGATGGTTGGACAGTGTTCTTGAAGCTACAAACATGAGTTTGACCAAGCTGTGGGAGGCAGTGGAAGACAGGATTGCCTGGCGTGCTCTGGTCCAGGGGGTCACGAAGAGTCGGACACAACTAAACGACTAAACAGCAACAACATACAGAAGGCGGCAAGCCTATCTGTTGAATTGGATGGCGTTGGGCCAGTCACTGTCTCTTAGCCTGCCCTGCCTCACAAGGTTGTTGTGAGAGTAAAATGGAGAACCATGTACACCACACTCAGCTTCTTGAAGAAAAGGTGGGAAAGGAATGTAATAAACAAAAATAACAACAAGCTGGCTTTGGAATTGGGGAAAACAAGGAATGGAGTACAGGGAATGCACAGGAAGGGCCAATGTGACTCATTTTGAGTCTCTCTCCATTTCTCATTTTTCCAATCTTAAATTCAGTTCTCCACATTTCCACATCATCATCTTCATCTATACCTTTCCCCGTAACATAATGTATTTTAGTATATGCATTTTTATCCTTACTTTACCCCAGTAACACATTTTTTGTGTGTGTGCTCATTATGTCACTGGCGAACTGCATTGCAAAATCCGTGAACATGCTCCAGTCTGTGTATTGTTTCGGAAATTGCAAATTAGGAAGGTTTGCTTTCAAATTGGAACTTAATTGAATTTCTCTTCCTTCTCCTGCATTTTCTTGGCAAGATCCGGAAGCTGCAAAGGCATCAGAAAAAGCTTGGTTGAGTGAACATGCTGCCCTGTGAAAGTTTCTTAACATCCTGATAGTATACTACAGTGGTTTCCAACCAATGTGCTGTGTGTCAGGAGTTCAGCCTACACTCAAGTAGGACCCTGGCAGAGACACATGCCCAACTGGCATGTTCCCTTCCTCCTGGTCGATTGTTCGGGAGCTTCAAAAGCTTTCTTCTGCCCGAACATCACAGCAACCAATGCCAACCAACACCGGCACACTTAGGGATCCGCAGAATTTTGCGCATCATGCTTAACAGACCTCAGCAACTCAGCATTTTGGCTAATCTACTTTATTTACATATAAACACACACGGAGCACTGCAACATGGCTCCCTCTCTCTCTAGCATCAGACAGCAAAGAGAAAAAGAACAAAGGGCAATAGTCCCACTTCACAGAACACAGTTACACAAACATCCTGTTGTTGGGATACTGCCAGGGAGACAAAGGCCATCAGTGCCTCCACGTTGACTCCGGACGTCCATCGATCTCCCGTAGATACAGTATCAGCAATTAGCGACACGAGCTCCAGAAAATAGCTTTCCACATTCCAGAGCTGATGCACGCTCTATCGCAGAGTTTGTACAGTGAAAGACGCACTCAGGAAAGTATTATTTAGAAGTTTATTCAGCGTTGGTCAGGACAAAGAAAAAAAACATGACTGCCTGCTTGCGTGTTCAGGCACAGAGAGAGAGAGAGAGACAACACCTCTATCAAAACAGAAACATCCTGTGAACAGGAAATACGCAGACTCTGTGACTCACAAAGCCTGCTCCCTTTTAAGGTGGAACGGAAAAATCCCAACACCTGTCTCCGTCACTTCCCACTTTGTGGAGTCAAAACACATACCGTCATGTGATAGACAATAATCCCATAACTGCAATCATGGAGCAGGAATTCTAACACAGTGGCCCCCTGGGGTGCCTTGAATGATGGCCAGGGGTGCCACGGGCAACAATGGCCTCTGTCCCTCTTTCCTTCCCTCCCTCCTCTGATGCCCCCTCGCATCTCTGCCAAAGGCTTCCACAGCTGTTTCTTGCAACAGCCCTGGCTACAAGCTCCGCAGGCGAATGGTGCCTTTGGGGCTGACCAGGGGGTGCTGGTTGCCAGGAGCTGAGGCAGCCTTGGAGTAAGCAAGCAAGTGGGCGAGGGAGCCCAGCCAGCCAGTCCGCCAGCCCTTGCTGTTGGGAATGGACAGACAAGTCCCAGGCTCCTGTGGGGCAGTGGGAAGAGGCACCTCTCTTTGGGGCAGGCGGGGGGAGCTCAGAGATCGGGGCGGCAGCAGCAACCGCCCAGAGGACTCCCAAGGAGAGGAGGCTGAGGGAACGCTCCACAAGGGAGAGTGTTCGAAAAAGGGTGAGGGGCTGCCAGCTCTGCAGGCAAGGGGGGTCATAGCTAGGCTCCTGAGCCCCACAGGGGTGCTGCAGAAAGGATGTAGTTGGTCAAGGGAGCCGTGGACCCAAAATGTCAAAAACCATAAACCTTAAATGACCAAAATTCAAAAAAGGGGATTAAAACTCCCCAAATACTAATTTTACAAAAAAAAGGTTGAGCTAGGATTATAATACTTCAGAGGTTTTGGGAGTTTTAACTCCCTTTTTTGAATTTTGGTCATTTAAGGTTTATGATTTTTCTATTTCCTTCTGAGGAAACTGAACAGTTCAGTGAAACGAGGTTTGTAGCGGGCACCCTGTTAAGGCTTTGTGCAATTCTAGGTTTTTCTAAAAATTTCCTTAAACTTTTTGATTTTTTTATTTAGTTTATTTCTATAAGATAATATTTCTACTCGATTACTTCTCGTTTCAGGGATTTTCACGGTATTTCATTTGTTTTGTGTAATTTCCCAAATGGGGAAATGGCTTGGGCCTGTCTCCAAGGGCAGTGTGAATCGCTCTCAGAGTCCATCTCTGCCACGCCTCCCCTCCTAGTTCTACACACCTGCTCCCTGATTCCCTCTCTGCGTACTTCGCTCATCTGTTGTAGGTACCTGGGCAGCAGTGAGAGGGAGGGGAATAAGTCTCTCCACCTCCTCTCCAGTGTCTGCTGTGCTCTGATGCAGCACATCAGGCACCAGTAGCCCCAGGGAAATGCAGTTTCCCCAAGGCCCCCTGTGATGGTACCCTCAGGAGAGCTGCATTTCCCAGGGAATTAATCTGCCTGGTGCGCTGAGCCACAGCCTGCTGGAAATATGTCCCTTGGCTCACCCCGTTATGTCATTTATTTTCAGTCTTTCTGCATCACTCAATGACAAAAGTTCTCTGGCAGCTATGCAAGCAAACGTAGAAGCAGAGAATTGTAGAGTTGGAAGGGACCCTAGGGTCATCTAGTCTGACCCCCTGCGATGCAGGAATCTCAGCTAAAGCACCCATGACAGATGGACATCCAACCTCTGCTGAAAAACCTCCAAGGAAGGAAAGTCTGCTACCTCCTGAGGGAGACCCTTCCGCTGTCAAACAGCTCTTACTCAGAAAGTTCTTCTTGATGTTTAGTTGGAATCTGTGACTTGAATCCATTGGTTTGGGTCTTGCCCTCTGGAGCAGGAGAAAACAAGCTTGCTCCATCTTCCATGCGACGTGGGTGGCGCTGTGGGTTAAACCACAAAGCCTAGGATTTGCCGATCAGAAGGTTGGCAGTTCGAATCCCCGTGATGGGGTGAGCTTCCATTGCTCAGTCCCGGCTCCTGCCAACCTAGCAGTTTGAAAGCATGTCAAAGTGCAAGTAGATAAATAGGTACTGCTCCAGCGGGAAGGTAAACGACGTTTCCGTGCGCTGCTCTGGTTCGCCAGAAGCAGCTTAGTCATGCTGGCCACATGATCCAGAAGCTTTACGCTGGTTCCCTCGGCCAGTAAAGCGAAATGAACACCGCAACCCCAGAATCGGCCATGACTGGACCTAATGTTCAGGGGTCCCTTTACCTTTACTAGGTGAGAACCAAGTGGCTGGTGCCGATTTGCCAAGTGGAAAAATTCCTACCAGGCCCTTCAGCGGCGACCGACCGAAGTCCATAGCAAGGTCAAAGAAAAGAAAACCTTAAAGGGCGGGAGGGTGGGAGAACCGGAGCAGCTGGAAGGCAGAAAAGAGGGAGATCCCCAGCTGCGTCCTGCCTTTATGGGGCAGGCCACGACCCCGGACCAACCTGATTGGCCAGCTAGGGGGTGACGCAGCCGGGAACCACCCAGTCGCGCAGGGGCCGGCCTCCCACCCCCTGCACACATGGAGGGCCAGTGAAGCCCACAACCCCACCTCTTCCTCAAGGTGGAAATGGCTTTAGCCAAGATGGCTCTATCCTGGCTCCTAAATACCAGTTAGAATCCTAGAATCATAGAATCATAGAGTTGGAAGAGACCACAAGGGCCATCGAGTCCAACCCCCTGCCAAGCAGGAAACACCATCAGAGCACTCCTGACATATGGTTGTCAAGCCTCTGCTTAAAGACCTCCAAAGAAGGAGACTCCACCACACTCCTTGGCAGCAAATTCCACTGTCAAACAGCTCTTACTGTCAGGAAGTTCTTCCTAATGTTTAGGTGGAATCTTCTTTCTTGTAGTTTGGAACCATTGCTCCGTGTCCGCTTCTCTGGAGCAGCAGAAAACAACCTTTCTCCTTCCTCTATGTGACATCCTTTTATATATTTGAACATGGCTATCATATCACCCCTTAACCTCCTCTTCTCCAGGCTAAACATGCCCAGCTCCCTTAGCCATTCCTCATAAGGCATTGTTTCCAGGCCTTTGACCATTTTGGTTGCCCTCCTCTGGACACGTTCCAGTTTCTCAGTGTCCTTCTTGAACTGTGGTGCCCAGAACTGGACACAGTACTCCAGTTGCTGGAGGAGAGGAGAATGTTCTTGTGCTTGCATCTGGTTGGCCGGCATAAGAACAGGATTCTGAATGTTCTTATAAATCATAGAATTGCAGAGTTGGAAGGGAACCCCAAGGATCATCTAGTCCAACCCCCTGTTATGCAGGAATACAAACTAAAGCATCCATGACAGATGGCTATCCAACCTCTGCTTAAAAACCTTCGGGGAAAGACAGTCTGCAAATTCCCGAAGGCACTTTCTGTCAAATAAATAGATTGAGCCTCTGCCCCCCCCAACCTGTTGCTGCCTCCACTGCAGATGAAACGAAAGCCCAGAACGAGCCGTTTAGTATTTCCCCAACTCCCCGTTCTCTGATTATGTTTTACAAGGGGATATTTAGTTCGACAGTTCTGCTGATGTCGGCACTTGCTCCGAGTTCCCAGCCCTTGAAATGGAAACCCAGCCATGCATGGCTCCTTCCCACAGAAACACACATTTATAACATCAGGACATCCTTGTAAAATAGGGGGGAGAGAGAGAGGGAGACCTTGAGTAGCTGCCATTTGCTTCCTGCCCAAAATGGGCACTTTTAATTGCACGGGCCAGGCTTATATGTTTGTAGTAGAGAGGGACAAAAAAATACTTCATTTGTGCGAGGGACACGGTGCCCTCTCCAGCCCCCTACTGCTTGCCCTCAAATCACCAGCGTAGAACCAAAAACAAGAAACATCTATTGGGAGCCAGAGAGTTACTGTCAGAGAAGTCTGTTCCTATGACAACCCCAAATCCCCAAACCCAGTTATCCTTCTTCATCAAATTTTGCAACAAGCCAGTTAAAAGGGAAAGAAAGAAAACGGGGGGTAGGGGGTAGGGAAATAAGATTTTAATAAATGGAATGTATAAAAGAGATCAATGGGATGATCACACAGACTTCCTGCCTGCTCTAAGGACACTGGTTTGTTTCTGATTAATTTAAATGCTCAGGAAGGAATGGGGGTGATTCCTAATGCGCTGGGGCACTGAGCTTCTGAGTCACGACTCCCCTGAGGCTGTGTGTTCATTTTGGAGACAGCTGAAGTCTGCATATCTGCCAGGGGTCTTTGTTTACCAGAGACCTGTCTCTGGTAGATCACTGGGTGGGTGTGGGTGTTTTGGGGGCACCTTAAAAAAAAATCCCAAGTGACTCTTCTTCCTTTGAGTCTTCACTGTGTGGACGCATCTATTGTGCATGCACATCTATATTTATCTATGTATCTATTGATCTATACATTAAGGCCACGTAGAAGACTTCCTAGCCCAGAAAAGCGAGTTTCAGGGACTTGAGATGTTAATTTCACATATGAATTATTCAGATATGTGCAAGGCTGTCATGTCATAGAGAAGGTTTGTTTTCTGTTGCTCCAGGGAACCAGGGCTAGAACCAATGGGCGAAAATGTCATGGAAGCAGATTTTTGTTAAACCCTAGGGGGAAAGGTCCCTACTGCCAGAGCCGTTTGATAGTGGAATGGACTCTCAACAGGTGAGCTCTCCTTTGCTGGAGAAGCAAACACCTGGGCGGACATTTGTTCAGGGGGTGGCAGTTTCATCCTGCACCGAGGATCTTGCATTTAATTGAGGGTTGGGCCAGATGACCATCAATGGCCCAATGACTGTGCTACCCAAATTCTTCTCTGGTTTGAATTTGGGTCTTGTTATGTACTAACCTTGTAACCTAGAACAATAGGCAAGTAGGATCCTAGAATGCAACAATTGATTGGCTTGCAGGAGAAGACCAATCAGGCTCTAGGAAGAAGTTAATCAGCCTATTAGGTTGGTAGGATCGTAGAATGCAACAACTGATTGGCCTGCAGGGAAAGACCAATCAGGCTCCAGGAGGGAAGCAGAACCAGCCAATCAGACGCGACTCATTGTGTAAATAATGTATATAAAAGCCTGAGGTTTTGGGGGGGCAATTCAATCACTGTTTTACAAGCTGCAAGAAAGAGCAGCTTGTTTTTTTATTAACAAATTCAGCATAACAAATCAACAATACAAATCATCTTCATTGTTTCCCCCCTCCCATTTCCCCCCCACCTCCCCAACAAACCCTCCCTCCCCCTAAGACTTCCCTCAGTTCCTCTCTCTGATTTCTCATCTCATATTGTTCTCTGGATATTATAAAATTGTATACATCCTTATATTATCTATACACCATATTAACCCAATAAATTTGTGTATGTTTATTCAAAACCTGCTAAGCAGTCCAGTTCATTTTGTTGTCTTTTAAAATAGACTGTAAAAGGTTCCCCTACTTCTTTAAAGTCATAGTTGTCTTTGTCTCGCAATTTACATGTCAGTTTCGCCAGTTCTGCATAGTTCATCATTTTTTCTTGCCACTATTCTTTCGTCGGGGTTTCCTCATTCTTCCATCCTTGTGCTATCAAGACTCTTGCTGCCGTCGTTGCATACATAAACAAATTCTTTATTTTTCTTGGTGGGACTTGTCCAACAATCCCTAACAAAAATGCTTTTGGGGTTTTTTTTTACAAATGTCATTTTAAACATTTTCTTCAAATGTATATCATTTCCCAGAATTTTTTAATTTCTGTACATTCCTACCACATATGGTAAAAGGTCCCTTCCTTTTCTTTACAATGGGGGCACATCTATTTGACCTGCACCAGAACTAAGGGCGACCCCCAAACCAACTAGGGAGACAGCTTGCCATAGCTTTTAGCACCTCTATGGGCGGCGAACTTGGCTGTTGTCAAACTGTAGCCTTATTAGACTTTACCAATTGGTGGGCTCTGCGTTGCTCCTGGATGGGAGGAAGGAAGTCAAATGACACCAAGGGTTGGTTCAGAGAAAGAGTTCTTTATTTCTGCTCTCTGGAGCAGCAGAAAGGCACTTGCGTGGTCAGTCCACAGCAAGTCCAAAGAAATGAGAGATTTCATGCAGTATATATATCCTCCAGGCCCCCTTTCCCCCCTTCCCCAGGAATCCAGTCACATCAGCTTGTACACGTAGGTTAACATCACAGATGTTCCATTGATGAGCACCCTTTGGGTTCGGTCAGTCAGCCGGTAACAAATCCACTGAGTGGTAGCATAGTCAAGTCCACATTTTACCAGCTTCTTTACAAGAATATCATGGGGCACCTTGTCAAATGCCTTGCTGAAATCAAGGTAGGCTACATCCACTGCGTTCCCTTTATCTACCAGGCTTGTAATTCTGTCAAAAAATGAGATCAGGTTAGTCTGACATGACTTATTTTTCAGAAATCCATGCTGACTATTGGTGATCACAGTATTCCTTTCTAGGTGCTCACAGACTGTTTGCTTAATGATCTGCTCCAGAATCTTCCCTGGTATTGATGCCGGACTGACTGGGCGGTAATTATTTGGGTCCTCTGTTTTCCCCTTTTTGAAAATAGGGACAACATTTGCCCTCCTCCAGTCTGCCGGGACTTCGCCTGTTCTCCAGGAATTCTCAAAGATGACTGCCAGTGGTTCTGAGATCACATTTGCCAGTTCTTTTAATGCTCTTGGATGCAGTTCATCTGGCCCTGGAGACTTGGATACATCTAAACTAGCCAAGTATTCTTGTACTATCTCCTTAGTTATTCTGGGCTGTGTTTCCTCTGCTGAATCATTTGCTAGAAATTCTTCAGGTCGGGCATTGTTTTCTTTATCGGAGAAGACTGAGGCAAAGTAATTTTATCTTGTTTTTTAATAAATCTTTTTCAAATCTTGAGGTCTTGTAACTGAAACCTTTCTTTTTGTCTGCCTTAAAAATATCATTTAATTGGCGAAACTGTAACCAATCCGTTAGTAAATCTCTCATCTCCTCACAATCTTTCAGTTTCACCTTATGTTCCACTTCAGTTAGCAGCTCTCTATATGTAGCCACTTGGGTGGTTTTCAAAGACGATTAGAAAAATCCATGGCAGAGAGGGCTCACGATGGGAGAAGGCTTTCGTGCTTGGATCCTGTTTGCTGGTTTCCCATAATGGGTCATCCACCATGGGAATAAGATTCTGGACCAGATGGGCCATTGGCCTGATCCAGTGGGCTCTTCTTTTGTTCTGGAAGCAAAGCCTGTGACGGAAAAGTTTGTTTTGCTGAGAAATGGGTCAACAAGTGTTTTCTTTTTCCTTTTACCTGCCAGCAAACGGTTAACCAATGGCAGCCTCTGATTGGCCGGTGTTCCAGGAGAGGGGGAGTTGAAAAGGAGAGGATTTGGAGAGACAATTAGTAGGTTGGGATAGAGCATGGATGGGCAAACTAAGGACCGGGGGCCGGATCCAGCCCAATCGCCTTCTCAATCTGGCCCATGGACGGTCCAGGAATCAGCATGTTTTTATATGAGTAGAATGTGTCCTTTTTATTTAAAATGCATCTCTGGGTTATTTGTGGGGCATAGGAATTCATTCATTCCCCCCCCCCCAAAAAAATATAGTCCGGCCCCCCACAAGGTCTGAGGGACAGTGGACTGGCCCCCTGCTGAAAAAGGTTGTTGATCTCCCACCAACTGAGGCATTAAATAATGGGGTCCTTTACAACTCAACAATTCTATCGTTCTACACATGTCATGCATATAAGTGCAATAACGCCAGTCATTTTATTAAAAGCAGTCAGTCCCCCCAAGCAGCTTGGAACAAGAAAGTCATCACCTGCCATTGGAAGGGCAAGGAGTGAGCAAGTCTGGTTTCTCGGGGTGGGAGGAGTTCCAAAGTTTGGGAGCAGCCACCGAGAAGGCCCTGTCCCCCGTCTCCACCAAACATGCCTGCGATGGTGGAGGGACTGAGAGAATGCGGCCCCCCTCTCCTTAAGATAAAGGTAAAGGTACGCCTGCCCGTACAGGCCAGTCGTGACCGACTCTAGGGTTGCGCGCTCATCTCGCTCAAGAGGCCGGGGGCCGGCGCTGTCCGGAGACACTTCCGGGTCACGTGGCCAGCGTGACGAAGCTGCAACTGGCGAGCCAGCACCAGTGCCGCACACGGAAACGCCATTTACCTTCCCACTATAAAGCGGTACCTATTTATCTACTTGCGCTTAGGGGTGCTTTTGAACTGCTAGGTGGGCAGGAGCTGGGACCGAACGACAGGAGCTCACCCCGCCGTGGGGATTTGAACCGCCAACCTTGCGATCAGCAAGTCCCAGGCACTGAGGTTTTACCCACAGCGCCACCCGTGTCTCCCCCTTAAGAAATGGGTAGGCAAACTAAGGCCCAGGGGCCGGATCCGGCCCAATCACCTTCTAAATCCAGCCTGCTGATGGTCCAGGAATCAGCATGTTTTTACATGAGGAGAATGTGTACTTTTATTTAAAATGCATCTCTGGGTTATTTGTGGGGCACAGGAATTCGTTCATTATTTTTTCCCCAAAATATAGTCTGGCCCCCCCACAAGGTTTGAGGGACAGTGGACCGGCCCCCTGCTGAAAACGTTTGCTGGCCCCTGGGATAGAGGTTGGGAGAATAGGTTGGGAGATTGGGAGTGAGAGGAGAGAGAGTTGGTTCTGGGTGGAAACATCCACTCTGAGGAATGTATCCCAAGCTAGAGAAAGGAGTCTCTGAGCTTAGGATGAAGGACAGTGTGTGGTGTCCTGTAAGAGTAACGGGCCAGGAATTAACTGGGAGGCTGAGCCAGGAGAAGTAGAAGCTGGAAAGATACAGTCTACTTGGGTCTCCTTCCAGTCAGGAGGGGAGAGATTCTCCTACAAAAAGAGAAGACTCCCAAACCAATTAAGATGGCTGTGGAGATCCCTTGGGTCTGTTGCTTGGAGTACCTCAGGAGTAGGGTTGAAAATACCACCTTGTTTAAGAACCACAGTATTAAGCAGCAACAGCTGTGCAACAACTGAGAAAGAACTGAAGTGAAAATAACATTATACAGTCATACCTTTCAGGTTGCGTCTCGCGGCAACCCAGAAGTACCAGAAATGGTTACTTCCGTGTTTCGGCGCTCGTGCATGCGCAGATGCTCAAAATGACATCATGCGCATGCACAGAAGCGGTGAATCATGACCCGCAGACGTGGGTTGCGTTCTGCTCATGTTGCAAACGGAGCTCCAGAACGGATCCCGTTCGCAACCAGAGGTACCACTGTCATCTGAAGTATCCTATGTCTTACCCACTTTGTGTCATAAACTTCCTTTGCTAAATAAAACCTCTCTTGTTTATTTGATCAAATCCTGCCTGGGACTCCAAATTGTGAAGTTTTCCCTCACACAAGTCCCCCACAAGATAATCTGGAGTAGTTTGTAGAAAATTTGTGGAATTGGTGTTCTGTGAGATGGGTGCACTATATTTAAGTGAGGGCAGGCCCAGCGGCACCGGGAGGAAAGTGCCGTCGCAAAGGCCAGCCTATGGGGATGTGGGGGTTTTCCACAGGGTCTTGTCCCTCGGATGCGGCCTGCTGTTATGTCACATTATGTCTCCAACATTGAGCCTTCCCATAAAAAAAAATGGGTTTCATGATGAAGCCACACACTGAATCCTGCATACAGATGTGTTAGGAAGTTAGGAAATGGCTTGATACCAAGCCAGTGCCAGGAGTTCAGCCTACACTCGAGTAGGACTCTGGCAGAGACACATGCCCAACTGGCATGTTCTCTTCCTCCTGGTCAATGGTTCAGGAGCTTCAAAAGCTTTCTTCAGCCCGAACATCACAGCGACCGATGCCAACTGACACCGGCACACTTAGGGATCCACAGAGTCTACGCAGTTGCGTAACAGACCTCAGCAACTCAGCATTTTGGCTAATCTACTTTATTTACATATAAACACACACGGAGCACTGCAACATGGCTCCCTCTCTCTCTAGCATCAGACAGCAAAGAGGAAAAGAACAAAGGACAATAGTCCCACTTCATGGAACACAGTAACACAAACATCCTGTCTCCGTCACTTCCCACTCTGTGGAGTCAAAACATACACCGTCATGTGATAGACAACAATCCCATGACTGCAATCATGGAGCAGGAATTCTAACAGCCAGGTCACTCCCGTCAACACTGATTTCAGGCAGGGACCTCTTCCAGCGCTACCCGGATTGAACTGGGAACCTTGAGCATGGGGAGCAGACGATTTACCACTGAGCTTCGACCCTCCCCATAGCACACAGCATTTATAACCAGCAGGCCAAGCCTATTAAGTTTCCGCTTTCATCGCAAAGGGAGCTTCCAGAACAACGAGAGAGGGGAAAAATGAATATTTTCATAATCCAATTTTCCACAAACTCTCCCAAGGAGGCTTCGCACAGCTAGTGGTGTAAAATTCTATAATAGCTTTGGAAAAGAAGAACACTTCGGGGAGACAAATACCTTCCCAGGTTAAAGAGAGAATTACTTGTGTAAATGCACGCAATATATTTTTGACAGTTTTTGTGTGGTCCCTTGGGCTCTTCCGGCGTGCACTCTTAAAATGCGCAGTAGATGCGCATGATTGCTTGTTTACCGCATGCCATCCAGATACTCTCCCACAAGGGATTAAGAACATGAGAACCTAAGAAGAGTTGGCTGCTGGATCAGGCCAATGGACCCTCTAGCATTCTTTTCTCACAGCGGCCAACCAGATGCTGGCGGGAAACCTTCAAGCAAAATCTGAATATACAAGAGAACTCTCTCCTCCTGCAGTTCCCATGGAGGCAGAGCTAGTGGGATAGTGGGACACAGGGGTGGTTGCCCTGGGTGTAAAATTGTTAGGGGTGCAAAATTCCAACACCCAGTGCTGCCTCAATACAGCTGCACACGTCTGTTGCTGGGCTCTGCTGAAAACGGCTTCTCCATGCAAACCAGGAAGTGACCTCTCCAGATAATAATAATAATAATAATAATAATAATAATAATAATAATAATAATAATAATAATTTATTAATTATACCCCGCCCATCTGGCTGAGTTTCCCCAGCCACTCTGGACGGCTCCCAATCGAGTGTTAAAAACAATACAGCATTAAATATTAAAAACTTCCCTAAACAGGGCTGCCTTCAGATGTCTTTTAAAAATAGGATAGCTGCTTACAGTGGTGCCCCACAAGACGAATGCCTCGCAAGACGGAAAACTCGCTAGACGAAAGAGTTTTCCGTTTTGGAGGTGCTTCGCAAAACGAATTTCCTATGGGCTTGCTTCGCAAGACAAAAATGTCTTGCGAGTTCCTGCGGTTTTTTCCCCCTCCCCCCCCTTTTTCTAAGCCGCTTATCCGCTAAGCTGCTAAGCCGCTAAAAGCCGCTAAACCACTAATAGCGCTAATCCGCTAAGCCGTCAATGGGCTTGCTTCGCGAGATGAAAAAACCGCTAGACGAAGAGACTCGCGGAACGGATTCTTTTCATCTTGCGAGGCACCACTGTATTTCCTTCACGTTCCAGCTTGTCAGCATCCTTCTTTTATTGTGGTGCCCAGAACTGGACATGGGACTCCAGGTGTGGTCTGACCAAAGCAGAACAGAGTGATACTATTACTTCTAGCCTCTCAATAGTCTTCCTCTCATTTCTCCATGTATGATAATAAAAATATAATAATAATTTATTATTTATACCCCGCCCATCTGGTTGGGTTTCCCCAGCCATTCTGGGTGGCTTCCAACTGAATATTAAAAACAATACAGCATCAGACATTAAAAACTTCCCTGAACAGGGCCGCCTTCAGTTGTCTTTTAAAAGTAAAATAGTTGTTTATTGCCTTGGCATTTGCTGGGAGGGTGTTCCAACGGGCAGGCGCCACTACCGAGAAGGCCCTGTACCTGGTTCCCTGTAACCTCACTTCTCGCAATGAGGGAACCGCCAGAAGACCTTTGGAGCTGGATCTCAGCGTCTGGGCTAAACAATGGGGGTTTAGACGCTCCTTCAGGTATACAGGACTGAGGCCGTTTAGGGCTTTAAAGGTCAGCACCCACACTTTGAATTGTGCTCGGAAATATACTAGGAGCCAATGCAGATCTCTCAGGACCGGTGTTATGTAGTCCCGGCGGCCGCTCCCAGTCACCAGTCTAACTCCCGCATTCTGGATTAGTTGTAGTTTCTGGGTCACCTTCAAAGGTAGCCCCACGTAGAGCGCATTGCAGTAGTCCAAGTGAGAGATAACCAGAGCACGCACCACTCTGGTGAGACAGTCTGCAGGCAGGTGGGGTCTCAGCCTGCGTACAACTCTTCTTTTCCATGGAGGCGCAGGTTGCAGCCTCAGCAAAGGTGGCATTTTTCCATCTCCGCCATATTAAGCAGTTGGTCCCTTACCTTTCTTGCCCTGATTTGGCCACAGTGATCCATGTGACGGCCACCTCCAGGCTTGATTATTGTAACTCACTCTACATGGGGTTGCCCTTGAAGCTGACCCAGAAACTCCAGCGAGTGCAGAATGCTGCAGTGAGGCTCCTTACGGGGTCCTTGCCGCGGGATCACATTCATCCAGTGCTTTACCAGCTGCACTGCCTCCCGGTGGAGTATAGGGTCAGGTTTAAGCTGTTGATTTTGACCTTTAAAGCCCTATGCGGCCTAGGACCCACGTATCTACAGGACTGCCTCTCCTGGTATGTCCTGCGGAGGACCTTAAGGTCCACAAATGACAACACCTTGGAGGTCCCAAGTTTCAAGGTGGTTAGATTGGTCTCAACTAGGGCCGGGGCCTTTTCAGTACTGGCCCCAACTTGGTGGAACTCTCTGTCACAAGAGACTAGGGCCCTGCGGGACTTGACATCTTTCCGCAGGGACTGCAAGACAGAGCTGTTCTGCCTGGCCTTTGGTTTGGACTCAGTCTGACCCTTATATTTCCCTCCCCTTATGGTTTTGATCTATGGGCTACTATTAAAATGAGGCTGCATTTTAAATTGCATTTTAACCTGTATTTAAAATTGTTGGGTTTTTTTTATTGTCATTTTACTGGTGTTAGCCGCCCTGAGCCTGGCTCTGGCCAGGAAGGGCAGGGTATAAATAAAAAATTATTATCATCATCATCATCATCATCATCATCATCATCATCATCTCTGTGGCTGAGAGATCTCCTGGGTGACACGGATGCTTGAATGTGCATGCGAACTCCATCTGTTTCCCTCCCTCCCACCCCTCTGCACCGCCCTGGGTGCTGGCAACCCACGTTATGCCACTGGGCAGAGGCATAGCCATCATGGCTAGCAGCCATCGATAGCCCTCTCCTCCATTAATTGGTTTAATCCTCTTTTAAAGCCTTCCAAGTCATTGGCCATCCTGCAGCAGTGAGTTCCATGGTTTATCTGTATGCTGCGTGAAGAAGTCCTTTTTTAAAAATCTGTCCTGAATTTTGCAACATTCAGCTTCAGGGCCACCATTGCCTGTTCTCAGCCCACAACACTGTAAATTACAGACCCTCCTTCCTTAGGCTGACGACTTGCTAATTGACCGAGACGATCTGTTGTTTTTTTGAGCAATGGGATCTAATGTCTGTAAATGCTATCTGCCAGCTGGGGTCTTTCCTCCTCCTCATTTGAAACTGAGCCATCCCTCCAGAGCTTAGAGACAGAATTGCCGTGTGACGTGAGACAGGGGGGCATTTCCAGACTGCCACTGCTTTTGGGTGGGATTCAACCACATAACAACAATTTCAGGTTGATCCGGCACTTTTGTCCACAAACCACAGCTCCCAAGATAATTTGGGGAAAACCGGGCACTTTAAATATGTGCTGAATGTGCTTCAAAGGTATAGACTTGCCCATTGTTCAAAAAACAACCACAAAAAAAACCCAAAACACCCCTTGGAGGGCACCAGATTGGCAAAGACTGCCTGGTGCATTTTGGGACATTGCTTACAGTAAGATGAGCAATTTTGTCTGCATTTCTTGGGTTCGGGAACTGCGTTGCAAAATTCGGCGAATGGCGAGTTTCAAAGGATGGGTGTGTTTTGGGAAATGAAAATTCGTTGAGCAAATAGCTCCGCCTGTCCCTACACAAGGCATGTTTCTATGTGTGCCCCTGTCTCTTCACTGCAACACAGGATAAGGCTACAAATGGCTACTAGCTGTCCAATTTGAAACCATACCGGACCCTGCTCGAAGTTTTATTGCTGCGTCTTCGGGAGGCAAGGCAAGACAAATACTTGGAGTTTACCAGCTCCATCTGGTACGTAGGCTGAGACCCTACCTGCCTGCGGACTGTCTCGCCAGAGTGGTGCATGCTCCAGTTATCTCCTGCTTGGACTACTGCAATGCACTCTATGTGGGGCTACCTTTGAAGGTGACTCAGAAACTACAACTAATCCAGAATGCGGCAGCTAGACTGGTGACTGGGGGCGGCCGCCAAGACCATATAACACCAGTCTTGAAAGACCTACATTGGCTCCCAGTACGTTTCCGAGCACAATTCAAAGTGTTGGTGCTGACCTTTAAAGCCCTAAACAGCCTCGGTCCAGTATGCCTGAAGGAGCGTCTCCACCCCCATCATTCTGCCCGGACGCTGAGGTCCAACTCCGAGGGCCTTCTGGCGGTTTCCTCATTGTGAGAAGCAAAGCTACAGGGAACCAGGCAGAGGGCCTTCTCGGTAGTGGCGCCCGCCCTGTGGAACGCCCTTCCAGCAGATGTCAAAGCGATAAACAACTACCTGACATTCAGAAGACATCTTAAGGCAGCCCTGTTCAGGGAAGTTTTTAACGTGTGATATTTTACTGTATTTTTGGTTTCTATGGAAGCCGCCCAGAGTGGCTGGGGAGGCCCAGCCAGATGGGCGGGGTATAAATGATAATTATTATTATTACTGATAATGATATTATTGGCGTTGTATCAGCAGCAGCAGTAGCATTTATGCACTTTCCAGCACTGCACTGTCTATGTGAGGAGGTGTTGACACATCCACGCCACTGGACCTGCATTGAGTAGGATGCACAGCCAATCCTCTCTCTGCAGGTTGTAGAGGTCTGTGCATCATGCTGAGCTCCACAGCGAGCAGCGGCTGCCTCCTCCTCCTCCTCTGAGGCTCAGCTCGGCATCAGGCTCCCCCCACCTCACAGAAAAGCGTGGGGATGGCTCTCGCTGTCTCTCACGCTGGGCTCCGGCGTCACGCCTCGGCCTCTGCCTGCTCCAAAGCCAAGCGCAAGAGGAGAGGACCTCCCCCTCTCCCAGAGCCCCCCATCGCACAACAGGCAGTGAGCCAAGCCAAAATCCGTGGGCTGCAGTAGACAGGCGGGGGTGCCTCCATTTTCGTGCCCCTTCATCTGACATTTCAGAAACACTAACAGGCAGCCCTGCCGCCAGCCAAGCTGCCAGGCTGCTGCAGAGATCAAATATGTGGGGCTCCGTTTTCGACACGCTAAGAATAAGGGAAGGCAAGACGGGTGGGGGGCAGTAAGTTAAACTATGGAACTCACTGCCACTGGAGGCAGCGATAGCTTTAAAAAGAGGATCTGGCAAATTCACACAGGAGAGGGCTCTTGTTGGTTGCTAGCTGTGCTGGGCCCGGGGGTAACCCAAGAACTGTGGTCCAGGTCCAGTCCAAAATCTGAAGGTTCTGTTAGGAGTCAGTTCGACAGGGTCAAGGCAGGACACAAGGCAGGAAACCAGGCAAGAACAGGTACAGGATCTCAGGCAGGATCTAGCATACAGTAATGTTGCTCCCACAACCTGGTGTGAGGTCCAACAGCCTTTTATCTTTGTTGGGGTAACGGCTGGTCCTGATCCCCTGGCGACTCACCTCCCTGTTTCACCCGAAGGCGAGCACTCCTCCTGCGAGGACTCAGGTCTCTCCTTCTCTCCAACGTCACCCTCTGCAGCTCAGGAGATGTCGGTAGGTTACTAGACCCAGGGGCCGCCACAGCTTCCCCTGACCCAACCGGTAGTGCAGCAGCTGTAAGTCCAGCTGAAGGCGACGAGGTTATCCCCGCATCTGGAGCCAGGGCAGGCTCAGGCCCCGGACTCGGTCCAGCGGGTGTTTGTTGCAGGGGAACCTGTGCAGACTGGACTCTTCAGGATCAGGCCCCAGACTTGGTTCAGATGATGCCTGAGGCAAAGGATCCGGTGCGGACTGAGACTCCTCTGGTTCCGAGTCCGAGCTCGAGTCCCAGGTCATCAAACTAGCCATGATGGTTGCGCTCTGCATCCACGGTTCGAGGCAGCAATACAGTCATACCTCATGTTGCCTCTGCTTCAGGTTATGTGTTTTCGTGTTGCATCCCGTGGCAACCCGGAAGTACTGGAACGGGTTATTTCCTGGTTTTGCCACTCGCACATGTGCAGATGCGCTAAATCACGCTTCGTGCATGCTCAGAAGTGCTAAATCAGGCTGCGCGCATGCACAGACACCGCTCTTCGGCTTGCATCAGTTCCTTGTTACGGACGGGCCTCCGAAATGGATCCCATCCGTAACACGAGGTTCCACTGTACTTCTGAATCCCAATTGCTGAAAAGCACAGAAAGAGAAAGGGCTCTTGAGCTCGTGTGCTGCTTCTGGAATCTGGTTGGCCACTGTGAGAATAGGATGAGCTGTGAAGGAAATGAAGGAACATCCCATTAGCACCTTGGGAGAAAAGCTGATTACTAACTACCCTGAGAAATTACTCTGCACTGTATATACTAAGTATTTTGAATAACTGTAATACATACAATTGGCCGAAAGAGATGTGGAAGTACACCTCTGGTTTTTCCCCCTCCTTCTTTGTTTTTCCTCCTCCTTTCATTTTTTTTTTTTGTACTGTATGTTCTCTCTTTTTCCTTTTCTATTTCTCTTGTTTTCTCTTTGTATTTATTATTATTCAGTACTGGAAACCTTTACAGTGGTGCCCCGCAAGACGAACGCCTCGCAAGACGGAAAACCCGCTAGACGAAAGGGTTTTCCGTTTTGGAGGCGCTTCGCAAAACGAATTTCCCTATGGGCTTGCTTCGCAAGACGAAAATGTCTTGCGAGTTCCTGCGGGGTTTTTTCCCTCCCGCCCCCTTTTCCTAAGCCCTAAGCCACTTATCAGCTGATCCGCTGATAAGCCGCTTATCAGCTGATCCGCTAAAAGCCGCTAAACCGCTAATAGCGCTAATCCGCTAAGCTGTCAATGGGCTTGCTTCGCAAGACGAAAAAACCGCTATACGAAGAGCCTCACGGAACGGATTAATTTCGTCTTGCGAGGCACCACTGTATAATGTTTATGCTGTAAGCCACCCAGAGTGGCTAGGGAAACCCAGACAGATGCGTGGGGAAGAAGAAGAAGAAGAAGAAGAAGAAGAAGAAGAAGAAGAAGAAGAAGAAGAAGAAGAAGAAAGGGTTTAAACCAGCGGTTCTCAACCTGTGGGTCTCCAGATATTCTTGAACTACAACTCCCATCACTCCTAGCTAGCAAGGCCAGAGCTCAGGGATGATGGGAGTTGTAGTCCAACAACATCTGGGGACCCACAGGTTGAGAAAGGCTGCTTTAAAGGTTCTCCCAGGGTGAGAGACTAGGAGACGAAGTAGGCTCCCAGGTAGGAGATGGGAGGGTCTACCTCCTGTATGTGGATAAAGGACAGGATATAAAGGTAAAGGTAAAGGGACCCCTGACCATTAGGTCCAGTCGTGGCTGACTCTGGGGTTGCAGCGGTCATCTTGCTTTACTGGCCAAGGGAGCCGGTGTACAGCTTCCAGATCATGTAGTCAGCATGACTAAGCCACTTCTGGCGAACCAGAGCAGTGCACGGAAATGCCGTTTACCTTCCCACCAGAGCGGTACCTATTTATCTACTTGCACTTTGACGTGCTTTCGAACTGCTAGGTTGGCAGGAGCAGGGACCGAGCAACGGGAGCTCACCCTGTCGCAGGGATTCGAACCGCTGACCTTCTGATCAGCAAGTCCTAGGCGCTGTTGTTTAACCCACAGTGCCACCCGCGAAAGGACAGGATACCGTATATCTGATATAAATACAGTAAAGGGCCTTATAGATATTCTCTTTCTCTTTCTCTCTTCTCTTTATTTTCTCGCTTTTTTGTTTTTGTGTGTGTGTGTTTTGTTATTCCTGCTCTGTAGACTACTCTGACTCCTGCTGCATTTTGCATGTAATTTTTTCACTAAAAATATTTTAAAAGAGAGAACAGGATGCTGGACTAGATAAATGCCTGGCCTGATCCAGGATGCTCTCTAGGAGATTCAGTCCAGGAGTCTACGAGGCTTTGGCATGGATTCCTTGAAGCACCGTGGCCTCTGGGGGGAGGGTGGAAGAACAAGTCCTGGCAGGTGGGGTGATAAGGAATGTGTGGGGAGGAAATTCGCTTTTCATAGAATCATAGAACTGTAGAGTTGGAAGGGACCCCGGGGGATAGAATCATAGAATCATAGAGTTGGAAGAGACCACAAGGGCCATCGAGTCCAACCCCCTGCCAAGCAGGAAACACAATCAGAGCACTCCTGACATATGGTTGTCAAGCCTCTGCTTAAAGACCTCCAAAGAAGGAGACTCCACCACACTCCTGGGCAGCAAATTCCACTGTCGAACAGCTCTTACTGTCAGGAAGTTCTTCCTAATGTTTAGGTGGAATCTTCTTTCTTGTAGTTTGGAACCATTGCTCCGTGTCCGCTTCTCTGGAGCAGCAGAAAACAACCTTTCTCCCTCCTCTATGTGACATCCTTTTATATATTTGAACATGGCTATCATCTCACCCCTTAACCTCCTCTTCTCCAGGCTAAACATGCCCAGCTCCCTTAGCCGTTCCTCATAAGGCATCGTTTCCAGGCCTTTGACCATTTTAGTTGCCCTCCTCTGGACACGTTCCAGTTTGTCATCTAGTCCAACCCCCTGCAGTGCAGGAATCTCAGTGTGTGATTCCCGATCCATTTAGAAACCATACCAGACCCTGCTTAGTTTTTCAAATGTGCTAGCAGTTTCATTGCTTTGCCGCCAGTCTCCTGTGACCTTGCACCTGTGATTATCTCACCCATGGGGTGATTCCCGAAGGGAATTAATTCCTTCCCGGCTCCAGGTACTCCAAGTGACGTGCCTTGTATCACTTCCGACTTGTTCTCTCCAGCCATGGCTTCCTCAGATTCTAAAATGGCTCTTTCGGACGGCTAATTATTTTAGAGGCAAACTCCAGAAGAGAGAAATGGAGCAAAAGAAAATAGGTGGTATTTTCACAAGAAACACCCCAATTTACCCTTCTCAAACCAATTCGCCAACTGAAACACTCCTCTGAATTTTGCGATGCACTTCTCCAGCACCGAAATGTGTCCCCAAATCCATGTGTTGCAGAAAATAGCATACACAAACCCATTGTACTAGGAAGAATCGTTTGCAGAAATGCCAAAACTTAATAGAAAAAAACGTGTGTCTTAGGAGAAATTTGCACTGAAATGCTGACAAATTTTCATTAGGTTTTTTTTTTTTTAATGCTATATGCTATGGCAGTGGTTTTCAACCAGTGTGCCATGGCACCCTCGGGTGCCTTAAATGATGGTCAGGGGTGGCACGGGCAACATTGGCCTCTGTCCCTCTTTCCTTCACTCCCTCCTCTGATGCCCTCTCGCATCTCTGCCTCCCAAAGGCTTGCACAGCTGTTTGTTGCAGCAGCCCTGGCTACAAGCTCCCCAGGCAAATGGTGTCTCTGGGGCTGGCCAAGGAGTGCTTCCTAGGCCCCTGTGGGGCAGTGTGAGAAGGCACCTCTCTTTGGGGCAGGGGAGGGCAGCTCAGAGACTGGGGGCGGCAGTAGTGGCTGCCCAGAGAACCCCCAAGTAGAGGGGAGGAGGCTGAGGGAACCCTCCGCAAGGGAAGGTGTTCGAAAAAGGGGTGAGGGGCTGCCAGCTCTGCAGGCAAGGGGGGACATAACTGGGCTCCTGAGCCCCATGGGGTGCCGCAGAAAAAATGTAGTTGGTCAAGGGAGCCGTGGACCCAAAAAGGTCGAAAACCTCTGTGCTATGGCAATGCGGAGAACCGAATTTAAGCAGTTGAAGTGGCCCTGCTTCTCGTCTCTCCTGCTGCAGAGCCTCACAGAATAGGAGCTGGAATAGCAGATCCAGTGTGGTGTAGTGGTTAAAAGCGGTGGACTCGTAATCTGGTGAACTGGGTTCGCTTCTCCGCTCCTCCACATGCAGTTGCTGGGTGACCTTGGGCCAGTCACACTTCTCTGAAGTCTCTCAGCCTCACTCACCTCACAGAGTGTTTATTGTTGGGGAGGAAGGGAAAGGAGAATGTTAGCTGCTTTGAGACTCCTTTGGGTAGTGATAAAGTGGGATATCAAATCCAAACTCTTCTTCTGCATGTTGCAGGAGGGAGGAGCCTGGAGTTCTACACAGCGCCGAAGGCGTTGGTAGCCTTTGTGTGATGGCCTGGGACTCAGGCTCGGACTCGGAACCAGAGGAGTCTCAGTCCGCACCGGATCCTTTGCCTCAGGCATCATCTGAACCAGGTCTGGAGCCTGATCCTGAAGAGCCCCAGTCTGCACAGGTTCCCCTGCAACAAGCACCCGCTGGGCCGAGTCCGGGGCCTGAGCCTGCCCTGGCTCCAGATATGGGGATTACCTTGTTGCCTTCAGCTGGGCCATCACTTACAGCAGCTCCACTACCGGTTGGGTCAGGGGAGGCTGAGGCGGCTTCTGGGTCTAGTAACCCACCAACGTCTCCTGAGCTGCAGAGACTCGGGTCTGAGAGAAGGAGAGACCTGAGTACTTGCAGGAGGAGTGCTCACCTTCAGGCAAAATAGGGAGGTGAGTCGCCGGGGGATCAGGACCAGCCTTTACCCTGTCAGAGATAAAAAGCTGCTGGACCCCATCCCAGGTTGCGGGAGCAACATTGCTGGAACCTGCCTGAGACCTTATGTCTGACCTAGCCCAGTTTTTTGCCCTGGCCCGGTTGGACTGACTCCTTGCAGAATCCTTGGATTCGGGGCCGGACCTGGACCACGTGGCTCTGGTTAACCCCCGGGCCCAGCACACTTTGCATCTAATGTCGCCCTTTATTTCCTGCAGCCAGTGTAGACAAAGATGTGGGGTTCAAATGAGGATCCCTTCTCTTCTTTTTAATGGGGATTGAGAACTCGAGACAAGACTGGTTTCTCCTCCTAATGCTAATCTTGGGAGATGGCTGCACCCACCTCCGGACTTGAGTCTCGAGAAATTCCGCATCACGCCTGATCCTATCCGTCCTGCTCAGATGGTAGATTTCTCTGAGGCACCTGTGACTCGGATATTCCCATGCTGATCAGTGAGGAGGGATCATAGCTCGTATCAGCTGTGGGGAGAATAGAAGGCCTTATCTTCATCAGAAATGACAAATTGCTTGTTGAGGCAATGCAAGGCCCAGAACACAAAGCTGGCATCGTTGTCCTGCCTCCTGGTTGACATTGAGATAAAGTGCTCAGTGGGAGGAAAGCTGAAATGAATTTTTTTCATCCAGTTCTGCAGTTGTCATATCACACTGAGTAGGGTGGACCCAACATACCAAGGAAAAAAATCTGCCATCATGCCAAAACCTGGTTTGGTTGCACTAACCGTAATTTAGATCCCCAATGATGGTTTGAGCTCTCAAACATACTGGGCAGACCAGTGTTCTTGCTGACTGGCACTGATGGGAGTTATTGTCCCAAACATGTGCATCAGGTTGGGGAAGGCTTGCCAGGAATCTGATCTGGAAAACCATAGCTGTGCCCATTCTCCACCTCCGTCTAGAGCCGGGTCAGAGAACAGGATCTGGTGAGACCTCCAGATCATTATCTCCCTCACCTCCGTGGACCATATATGGCAGGTGGGGTGACACATCCATCAATCACTTGATGTCCCAATGACATTGCATGGCCTCTGGGCTTGCATGGCTTAAAATCAAACATGCGAGGAGAGATTGCAAAGACTTGTGGATCCATCTGCTGATTGTTGGGTCTTCAGAAGGCCCCTGAAAATTGATCTCCAATGGATCTGCCACAAGGTCTTATGGAGCAATTTTTAAAGCAGCCTATAAGACCAGACAGTCATATCATTTCTTAATTTGACTTTTAATTTGTATACAGTGGTAACTCGGGTTAAGAACTTAATTTGTTCTGGAGGTCTGTTCTTAACCTGAAACTGTTCTTAACCTGAAGCACCACTTTAGCTAATGGGGCCTCCTGCTGCTGCCGTGCCGCCACTGCATGATTTCTGTTCTCATCCTGAAGCAAAGTTCTTAACTCGAGGTAATATTTCTGGGTTAGCAGAGTCTGTAACCTGAAGCATATGTAACCTGAAGCATATGTAACCCGAGGTACCACTGCACCGCCTTTTTATATTACTATACGCAAGGCAGGTTACAACAACAAAATATACAGGGGCAGAGTACCCCAGGTTAAATTTGCAACAACCGCAGGTAGAGCTGGGAGCACCCCATTTTAAATTCTGCAGAGCCACAGCTAGTCAGTAGGTGGTACCCAAATGGCATGTCCCGTCAGTGCAAGGATTTACTGCTGTGTAGTGAAGCTTTCTCCCCTCCCCCAATGCACCATGCAAGCTCACTAAATCTGCTCTAGAGGGTTGGGGGTACCCAGTGCTGGATTAAACACTATGGAGGCCCTTAGGGAGTCAAAATCTTGGGGAGACCCCACATGGCCATGCTCTAGTGCAGGCATAGGCAAACTCAGCCCTCCAGATGTTTTGGGACTACAACTCCCATCATCCCTAGCCAGCAGGACCAGTGGTCAGGGATGATGGGAGTTGTAGTCCTAAAACATCTGGAGGGCTGAGTTTGCCTATGCCTGCTCTAGTGGGTAGGATTGATGGCACAAGGAGAAGGGGACGGCGGAGGACGAGATGGTTGGACAGTGTTACAGAAGCGGCCAACATGAATTTGACCAAACTGCGGGAGGCAGTGGAAGACAGGAGTGCCTGGCGTGCTCTGGTCCATGGGGTCACAAAGAGTCGGACACGACTAATCGACTAAACAACAACAAAGCTCGAGAGCCAGTGTGGTGTAGTGGTTAAGAGTGGTAGACGCATAATCTGGTGAACCGGGTTCGCGTCTCCGCTCCTCCACATGCAGCTGCTGGGTGACCTTGGGCTAGTCACACTTCTCTGAAGTCTCTCAGCCTCACTCACCTCACAGAGTGTTTGTTGTGGGGGAGGAAGGGAAAGGAGAATGTTAGCCGCTTTGAGACTCCTTCGGGTAGTGATAAAGCGGGATACCAAATCCAAACTCTTCTTCTTCTTCTTCTAGTGGGATAACATTGAACTAAATAAGGTGGATTGCTATTTTCTTTCAAGATCAAATCAATACTATTCTGATCTCTTGTTGCAGGGCCCATGGGCCGTTGCGTACTCTGCCTATTTGGTAATCTGGTACTGGGGAACCCCTAAAACAGATCTGGAGGGTTTGGAAAAACGGGAGAGTTTCCATTGGGCAAGGGTTGCATCCTTGCACAGACAGAATGAGTCAGTTGGATGAGTCAGCCCAGTAATGGCCTAACTTGATCCAAGGCCCCTTTCCGTGTAAGCCTGGTGGAATGCCAGCAGTCTGAATACATTAATTAAAACAAAGGGCAGAGCTTTGCATTGTTCCACCCATCAGTCAAGCTCGTTTGCCCTGTTGCACAGAAAGGGGAGCTCTCTGCTTTCCGGAGTGTGTTTGCGTGTGTGTGTGTGTGCGCGCGCGCGCGCGCGAACGCTCCGCTTTGGTCCTCGCCTGTTCCCCCACCCCCACCCCAGCCCTCGGGAACAAATAAATAAATAAATGCCAGCTTCTGGAGAGGAGACGATGTGAAGTCCCTTTGTGCATACAAGAACATCACAGCGTGATTGTTCCAGCAGCTATTAGAGCGGCTCCATATGGAACTTCCTTAAAACTTGGCTCTGTCTTGGATGAACGCCTCGTGAAGTTGGCATCCTCTCCCAGGCAGTCACAAGCTACCCTTCCGATGAGACTGTAGGGGAAAAAAATATTTAGAGAAGTGCAAGCAAAGAGTGAAGGGAGGGCGAAAAGAAACCCCAGAAGTCGGAAGAGGAAGCCAAGCGTGGTATTGCAAGCAATTCCTGAATGCAGACGGATGAAGCAACTCTGCTTTTGTTTGGCTGTGAATGACCACAAAATGTACTTAGCACAAACTGGGGGGGGGGGAGGCAATGGGGGGGAGAGTTTAATGTCTCCTGGGCACCAACCATGCAGGCGTTCCTCTGGAGCCCTGAGCATCCATGCAAACTTTACAGGGGCTGGAAGATTAAAATGTAAGCGAGGAAGGGAAAAAGGAAAGCAGGCCGTTCCTGCGACTCGCCAACAGGTCAAAGTTTTTAGCAGCACAATAAATTGTGTTTGTGGTTTATCCGTCTTGCAGAGCCTGCAGTTTTAAATGCCTGCGCTGTGCATTCTCAATATAGTCATAAGAATTGTGGGCGAACTTGATTGCTTCGAGCCAAAGGGCACAGCAATTCAAAGGTAAAAGGAGCCAGAACACCCACAAACTAATATAGAAAACCCGACGCCTAACGTGGCCATTTCAGTACTGCTATCAGCTAGCTCTCCTCACCCACCCGGGCTAAAAGCAAATAAAATAAATCCTTCCCTGTCTTTACAAGAGATAAATGGGAATATTTACAACTCAGCAAAACCTCCAAAATATTAAGCCATCCAGGAAGATGACCAAGGAAGATGCCGGGCAGCCCACAATCTTTTGAATACTGGGCTTCAAGTGTCATTGCTGCCGAAGCAAAAGTTGGGGCCCTCCAAATATTTATTTTATATATATATACATATATCCAAAACAAATCAATACAGAATTACCACTTCCCCAGGGGCACAAAACATTTGCTAAAAGAAAGGAGCAGAGCAGTCTATTGTCACATCTCTTGGTCTCCAGGGAGATCAGACGTCTGCAGTGTATTTTGACGACAAAAAACCAAATAGAGACATTTAGCCACTAACTTGGTGAGCTCCTGATCATTCCCCAGTAATAGTAAATGTATGACCTCCAACTCTGGTTTCCAGTTGGGGATGCAGAGTTGATCTAGAAATTGCTGACGGAGATTAGCATATAGTTTACAGTTAAGAACCATGTGTGTGAGGGTTTCCACCAGGTGGTCTTCACATAGGCAAGTTCTTTCTCCTTCCACCCTGCCTGAGAACCTTCCCCAAAGGAGGTTGGATGGATTTGAATTAAACCTGGCCAGCGAAAATGCCCTTCTTTCTTGAGGATTAAGCAGAAATTCAAGGTAATTGTGGTTAGTTTCATGTCCCCAAGAAAGTTGAAAATAAAGAGGGGAACATGTTCTCTCTGCTGCTACTGTTAGTTCTTGGCATTCAATATCCCACAACCTAGTTTTTATTATAGCCTTGGCAGATGGTAGGGACATCGATTGCAAAAGTTCCACCATGTCATAAAATATCAGGGCGGTGTGTTCGTTCACGATGATTTGCTCTCACGATGATGTCAGGGTGGTTATATGCAATTTCGCTTACCATACGGTTTCCACCTGCGAAAGATTCAGGGCAGAAGATACAGCTTCGTTTCCAATCACTGCAGACCTTGTAAGGTCACCTTGTCAGTGGTGCTGAGAAGACCAAGGCCGCAGGTTCGATCCCCATACGGGACAGCTGCATATTCCTGCATTGCAGGTGATTCGACTAGATGATGATCAGGGTCTCTTCTATGATTCTACGGTTCTAAGTACACTTGTGGTTTGGTGCCTTGTCAGCTGGACACCATTTTTCTCTTGCTGTGAGGAGCGATGGGGGAAAGCGCCAGATTCAGGGCGGGATTTAGGTTGGATGAGGCCCTAAGCTACTGATGGTAATGGGGCCCTTTATATGTCCAGCTGTCACCAACAAATTGTCGCTGTTTTCTGTGTTGCTATTTGGTAATTTATGGACCTCATAGGTATCTCAAGCCATTTGCACATAACAAAATATGTATTCTATCAAAGTAATTGTTATAGAAATGAGCAAACCAGTGATATTTTAGGGAGCAGGCTAGCGGGCGGGGCCCATGACTTACATCATAGGAGCCTACACAACACAAAACACTGTTGCTGTATGTAGGTTTTATTTTATTTGTTTTTTATCTTATATTTTGGAAATGTACATCCAGGTTTTTTCCTTTAAATTTTTTTGGGGGCCCCCAAGAGAGTGTGGCCCTAAGCTATAGCTTGTTTAGCTTATATGTAAATCTGAGTGCCGCAACCCCAGAGTCATCTGTGACGGGACTTAACGGTCAGGGGTCCCTTTACATTCAAATCCAGCACTGGCCAGATACAAAACACGGCATTATTTTGCCTGCAAAGGAAGCACACTTTATTTTATTTTTTTTAAAGGCTTGAAGTTTCAAGTTTCACCCTGAAATTCTATCAGGCCCAGGTAAGATGGACATAAAACACGACAACCTTTGAGGACTAGAGAGACTGATTATTCCTGCAGGCTAAAGGTTCACCACCCCTGATTTAAAAGAAGAAATCATCTGCTCTGAGATTAACAAGGGACTGCAAAACAAGGACCCTTAGAAAATTGAGCTAATTGAGCATTTGTCCTGATTTGTTTTCCAGGTGCTTAGATGGCTTTGGCTACTGATTATGTTTATTTTGTTTCATTTTATTTATTTCCACCTTTGTCCCAGCGCAGGACCCAAGATGTAAGTTAAAAGAAATACACCTAAAACCACAAATAAATATAAATATTTTCATTTTTAAAACAACAACTAATAATAATAATAATAATAATAATAATAATTAAGTAACCCTATTAAAAATGGGACTGAGCTCTCTTAAAACCATTTAAAAGCACACCCCCAAATTGGCGATGTAATGAACATCCATTCTGGTTTGTTTGAGGGGAGGTTTTGTGAAACCAGCTGTTATCCATCAGGGTAGGAAGTTAGAAAATACCGTTCTCTAGGACGGTGAATGCACGGCTGTTGCAGTTTTCATCGTAAAGGAAGCAAATGTAATCGCATTGTGATTCCATGCAGTGCAGGAAATAGAAAAGATGATTATATTTGGTTACCTAAACTCTTAGAAATGTGATTTTGATACAAAAGCTGGCATTCTGAAAGCAAAGGGAAAGAATTAAACCTGGGTGGAAAGAGATTGGTTTCTTTCCCAAAGACTTTTTACATTTCCCCCCAAGAGAATAACTGGAATTTGGGGCAACACTAAAAGCCCCTTATTTGCAATATTTTTTTCTTTTCTTTTGGAATGTGTGTGTTGTTGGCATCCGTCTCTCTTGGGAGGGGATGGAAGAGAGCGCTTTTGGGGGTGAAGTCAAATTGCTGGAAGGTTGCAGCGCCTTCTGCGGCTGTAGACCTACGTAAGTGTTTAGTTGGGGCATGAGCCATTCACCCGTATTTTCTGGGGTTGTGGGCTCCACATGTCATCATCACCCATTTGTAAGCCTCTCGTATATTTTCTGGTGTGACTTCCTTCTCTTTTCTTACTGCGGAACGTGCCACTTTTCTAAGAAGGGGCAAAGAGTTGAGCCATTTCCACTGATGCCCTTTGAACTCCTCTTCTGTCGTCAAAGGAGCTTTGCCTATGAAGGGGGCAGTGATATACCAGGCATGTGAACTGATCTCAGCTTGGCACACATCCCCCATAACTGTCTGATAACCCTGATGCCAGTTTTAATCAATTTTTAATTAGTGCGAAAACTTTTGCTGCGACAATATTTTTTTTATTTAAAAAAAGAATATTAAAATCCTCGCAAAACGCTACTTAAACGAAAGGGTGTCACAGCACTATAACGCTATAACGCTAATTTTTTAAATTATTCTTTAAAAAAATGTTTCTATAGTCAACGCCCTTTTAGCAATGTGTTTTTTCTCCCAATTAAACACTTCCAGTCCACACTTCCAATGAAATACAAACAATAAGCTCTCTTTTGCTGGGGATATACTTTGTGGGTAGGAATGCGCAATTGTACTTAAATAGTTGTGTACTTTTTAATGCTTTATGTTTGGAGGAAATCTTCTTCTTTGGTGATCATATTAGGATATTGGGACTCAACACCAGACCAGACCCTGTGGATTCAGCAGAAGGCAACTTCTGCCTCCATCTGCTTGAGCATATTATACCTTCTTCTTTCTTTTCTTTGGCGCTCACTTGTAGCCGAGTAAGATTGCCTTCCATAAACACAGTTTTAACAATGAGTCCGTAATTGGAGGCCAATTCTGGACCCAAACGTCCTTCCACAGTGGGGACATTGGTTTCCTGGCGGGAGTTGATCAAGGTGTGGATTTGCCAAGCGTCCCTTCCTCTTAGCACGTTTCTCCCTTGCATTCTGAATTCGAGTGTCTTCTAAGCCCATGACACCTTTGGTAAAGGCTGTTCTCCAACTGGAGTGCTCGCAGGCCAGTGTTTCCCAATTGTTGGTGTTTATACTACTTTTTTTAAAGATTTGCCTTGAGAGAGGCTTTAAACCTCTTTTGTTGACCACCAGCATTACGCTTTCCATTTTCAAGTTCAGAATAGAGTAGTTGCTTTGGAAGACGATAACCAGGCATTCGCACAACATGACCAGTCCAATGAAGCTGATGGTGAAAAATCATTGCCTCAACACTGATGATACTTGTTTCTTCCAGTACACTGGCATTAGTTCACCTGTCTTCCCAAGTGATGTGTAATTTATTTCGGAGACACTGTTGATGGAATCTTTCAAGGAGTTGGAGATGGCATTTATAAGTGGTCCATGTTTCGCAACCGTACAGTAAGGTTGGTAGTACAATAGCTTTGTAAACAAGCAAAATAAATAACAATTAAAAAAAAGTCCAGTAGCACCTTAGAGACCAACTAAGTTTTTGTGTGAAGACAGGAGTGCCTGGCGTGCTCTGGTCCATGGGGTCACGAAGAGTTCGACACGACTGAACAACAAATTTTTGTGTGCATGCATACCCAGAACAAACTTAGTTGGTCTCTAAGGTGCTACTGGACAATTTATTATTATTATTATTTATTTCGGCTGCATCAGACCAACACGGCTACCTACCTGAATTTGTAAACAAGCATTTTGTTTTCCCTGTGAATGTCCCGGTCCTCAAACACTCTGCACTTCAATCGGGAGAAAGCCGCACTCACAGAGCTCAGACCATGCTGGATTTCGCCATCAATGGAAAGATAACTGCCCAGGCCAGAGAAGTGATTGACATTTTCTCATCCACAGCTTGAAAGAGCATGTTATCTATTTGTTACCCACCGTGCTCAGACAATGCCCCTTCAGCCTGCGCATTATGCCCCTCTACAAGCAGCTGTGGCCACACATGAGGAATTTCAGCACAGGTGAAAATGTTGCAGGCTCCGTGGTACCCTGTAGGCGTAACTCTCCCACTTGATACCATCTACATCTGACACTCTCATCCCCTCCATCGTCCTGTAACAATGGAAAATCAGTCTAAGCCAACCTTGGCAGATGTTGAGGCAACCTCATTTTGTCAGGCTTCCAAAAATGGAAAACCCACAACCTCCCTGGGTAGCTCGTTAAGACATCCATCTGTTCCAGCCATTAGGCTTTGTATGCACTGGTGGCTCACTGATTGGAGGTTTCCGCTCTGAGGTTTCCATGTGGTGCATACCGCTGAGAAGCCCCATTTTTCTCTGGAAATCTGTGCTGTGGCTTAGGGCCCTTGTATTTACGGGACTGCCTCTCCTGGTCTGCCCTGCAGATCCATGAATAACCATAGTTTAGAGGTCCCGGGCCCTAAGGAAGTCAGACTATCCTCCACCAGGGCCAGGGCCTTCTCAGTGATGGCTCCAACCTGGTGGAATGCTCTGTCCCAGGAGATTAGGGCCCTTCAAGATTTAACCTCCTTCCGCTGGGCCTGTAAGACAGAGCTATTCCACCTGGCCTTTAATTTTAATTCAGCTTGATCTTTTATTTCCCTTTTCTTCCCTCCCCCTCCTCTTTTATGAAGACTACCCACTCTGAGACCCCACAGCTAATTCTCCCCTGGCCTTCTCGCTGGCCCAAGCAGGACCTATTCTGCCAGCTAGCCCTGGGGATTATCAAACGCTTAAAGGTAAAGGTAAAGGGACCCCTGACCATTAGGTTCAGTCATGTCCAACTCTGGGGATGTGACGTTCATTTCGCTTTATTGCCCGAGGGAGCCAGCGTACAGCTTCCAGGTCATGTGGCCAGCATGACTAAGCCGCTTCTGGCGAAGCAGAGCAGTGCACGGAAACGCCGTATACCTTCCCGCTGGGGCAGTACCTATTTATCTACTTGCACTCTGACGTGATTTCGAACTGCTAGGTTGGCAGGAGCAGGGACTGAGCAACGGGAGCTCACCCCGTCACGGGGATTTGAACCACCGACCTTCTGATCGGCAAGTCCTAGGCTCTGTGGTTTAACCCACAGCGTTTCCCCCTAAATTGATTTCTGAATTTTGAATATTATTGCTCTTCATGTTTTTATACTGTATTTTATGCTACTTTTGCAATTAAGTGTTTTAAATTTGTCGTTAGCCACCCTGAGCCTGGTTTTTGAACCAGGAAGAGCGGGGTATAATTTAAAAATTATTTATTATTTTTTTATTATTATTAATTATAACGTAGCTTCAAGGCAGGGTTCAGCAGTGATGGTGGATGGGGAACCTTTTGTGGCCAGAGTGGCCAACCCTCCGCAGGCCACATTTGGCAGGTGGATGGGGCCACCCACCTGCCCATCAAAATGTGTCACAGGATGTCAAGTGGAAACAATCTCGGCTGAACTCAGGAGGCCTGGCATTCGCCTCCAAAGCTGGGACTTTGAAGGAGCATGGAATCTGCTGAGGAATCTATTTTTAAATAAAGCCAGGGCTGAGGTCCCCTATACCCCTTCCCATCTAGTCCAAACCCACAGCAGATTATAGGGCAACCGTACGCATCCAAAGATTACAATAATGCATCAACATTGGAGAAGCTTTGCAGAGCAACTAATAAATTGGAATGATGTCTGGACGGCCCAGTATAAATCTGTTACTAAAGTGCTTTTATTGTGTCAGTGGCATGTTGCAAAATACACCCACCAATTATTATTATTTTTTAAAAAAAACACAGTCCAGAGGGGCTCTACATAAACAACTGGCCTAAATGTAGATTCTTCCCCTGCTTATTTCCATCTTCCTCTCTTACCTCCCTTGAGAAATTTTTTAGATGGTGAGCATCTCTTCCTTTTGCTTGTTACTCTTTGCAAAGCATTTGGCAGACTGACAGTGCTATGTTAACTGAATTGTATGGTCGTTGTTGTTGTTGTTGTTCCATCCATCTCACTGAGTTGCCCAGGCACTGTGGGCAGCTCCCAACAAAAAATGGAAAACACAATAAAATATCAAATTGATGTTTAATAGGGATGATCAATAGGAATAATTGTAGGAATAGAGCTAAATGTACTTTTTCTGTTTTTATATTGTAAACTGCCCTGTGATCCTTGGCTGAAGGTCAGTGTAAAAATACAACAGGTTTTACTGCCGGAAAGTTGTTCCTGATGTTTAGTTGGAATCTCCTTTCCTGAAACTTGAAGCCATTGCTTTGAGTCCTACCCTCCAGAGCAGTAGAAAACAAACTCACTTCGTCTTCCACGTGACAGCCCTTTAGGTATTTGGAGATGGCTGGTAGCACTGTGGGTTAAACCACAGAGCCTAGGACTTGCCGATAAGAAGGCCAGTGGTTCAAATCCCCGTGACGGGGTGAGCTCCTGTTGCTCGGTCCCTGCTCCTGCCAACCTAGCAGTTCGAAAGCACGTCAAAGTGCAAGTGGATAAATAGGTACTGCTCCAGCGGGAAGGTAAAGGGCGTTTCCGTGCACTGCTCTGGTTCGCCAGAAGCGGCTTAGTCATGCTGGCCGCATGACCCAGAAGCTGTACGCCGGCTCCCTCGGCAAATAAAGCGAGATGAGCACCGCAACCCCAGAGTCGGTCACGACTGGACCTAATGGTCAGGGGTCCCTTTACCTTTATCTTTACCACATCTCCATGGACTGCAAGAAGATCAAACCTATCCATTCTGAAGGAGCTCAGCCCTGAGTGCTCACTGGAAGGACAGATCCTGTAGCTGAGACTCCAATACTTTGGCCACCTCAGGAGAAGAGAAGACTCCCTGGAAAAGACCCTGATGTTGGGAAAGATGGAGGGCACAAGGAGAAGGGGACGACAGAGGACGAGATGGCTGGACAGTGTTCTCGAAGCTACGAACATGAGTTTGAACGAACTACAGGAGCTGTCAGCTTTTTCCTTTTTTAAAGGGAAATTTGCTTATTCCGAATAGGATTCCTTGCAAGAAAAGGGAAAAGTTGACAGCTATGGTGGGAGGCAGTAGAAGACAGGAGTGCCTGGCATGCACTGTTCCATGGGGTCACAAAGAGTCAGACACAACTAAATGACCAAATGACTAAACAGCAACAACCACATCTCCTCTCAATCTCCTCTTTCCCAGGCTAAATATGTTCAGCTCCCTCAAACGTTCCTCCTAAAGCTCAGTTTGATCATCTTGGTTGCCCTCTCCAGCTTGTCATCTCCGTTCTTATTTATTTATATATTTATAATTTGTGTGTATATATATCTATGGTGTGTGACATAAAAAAACAAAATCAGTAAAAAAAGTTCGTTAAAACTTCAGACTCCTACATGAGAATGGGTCTTTTTAGTAGTGACCCCCTACTTGTGGAATGCTGTCCCCGGGGAGACTTGCCTGGCCCCATCCTTACCCAGTTTTAGGCACCAGGCTTCTCTTTTTACCTGGGCTGTATGTTAAGTTGTGGGTGAACATATCAGACGACACAGCGATTCTTCAAACAGCTCTTGTTTATTCACAGGCCAGAACAGAACTGGGCTGAAGGGTTCAGCCAACCTGCTTATATAGAGCTCCACTACAATGCAACTGTAACAACTTTCTGTAACTATCCAATCACTGAACGTCACTTTCAATCCCTTATCTGCATATGTGGATCTGAGTGAAACCTATCTACAGTATCCCCCTGCAGGCTCAGGGTGAGAACTTCAGTACATAACACTTTAAGCCTTTAATTTGCCTAGTGGCCTTGTGGCCTCTTTTAACAGGGCCAGGATCTGTAAGCCCTGCCTTTTTATTTGCATACTTGTGCTTTTTAGGTTTTTATTGCTGCTTTTTAGGTTTTTATTGCTGCTTTTTATTGTTGCTTTGGGTTATTCTGTAAGAAAAGTGATTATTAACAAATGTGATGATTATGATGATTCATTGCTCCGGTGCTGCGAAACCAAAGGAAAACACAAACCGGCCTTAGCCAGGGGACAAAGAATGCTTACTACCGAAAGGCCGACTTGTAAATAAATAAATAAATAAATAAGTGGCTCCCCCAGACAGCCCATTTATTGAGCATCCATCCTGATTTGCTTGCACACAGTTTATGCCGAGGTCTGATTATATCTGGTCTTTACTGAGCATCCGTTCTGATCTTTTTATAGGGCACTTATACAGCAATCAGCATTCTTCCTGATTTGCTCGTGGGGCGCTTTTAAAGCATCTTCCCATTTTCATCATTTGCTCACCCCGACACTCCCCGGGCCATCTCCTTGTGACTTTCGTAGCTGGGGGGGGGGGGGAACCACATGAAAACAACCCCCCAAACCCAACCGAAACCCCGGTTCCTTTTCTAAAGCAGATTTGCGGAGCTGGAGGGACAAAGCGCTGCTTCAGTCCGCTTCAAATGTTCGGCTGCCTGGAGGTACAGAAAGTTGCAGAACAACAACTAGGTAGCAGGATTAGGAGGCTTTGGGGATGGGCTGAGAGTCTGAGTCACATGCATCCAATCACAGAATTGTGGCGTTGGAAGGCAACTCTTGAGGTCATCGAGCCCAGGAATCACAGCTGACTGATCCATCCAATTTCTGCTTTAAAAGTCCACCACCTTCCGTGGGAGAGCTTTCTACAGTTTGTTTGTTTGTTTGTTTGTTTGTTTGTCCCCATTCTTTATGATCACACTTTCATGCACGGATGCCAAATAACTTACAAAAAAAATCATCCAGTCGAAAATCTAACAATTGTTGTTTAGTCGCTTAGTCATGTCCAACTCTTCGTGACCCCCTGGACCAGAGCATGCCAGGCACTCCTGTCTTCCACTGCCTCCCACAGTTTGGTCAAACTCATGCTGGTAGCTTCAAGAACACTGTCCCACCATCTCGTCCTCTGTCGTCCCCTTCTCCTTGTGCCCTCCATCTTTCCCAGCATCAGGGTCTTTTCCAGGGAGTCTTCTCTTCTCATGAGGTGGCCAAAGTCTTGGAGCCTCAGCTTCAGGATCTGTCCTTCCAGTGAGCACTCAGGGCTGATTTCCTTCAGAATGGAGAGGTTTGATCTTCTTGCAGTCCATGGGACTCTCAAGAGTCTCCTCCAGCACCAGAATTCAAAAGCATCGATTCTTCAGCAATCAGCCTTTTTTATGGTCCATAAAAATCTAACAATAACATGTATCAAAGCCATCCTCCTATTAGTTATACATAACAGTATATACTTTTGTCCCTACTCATTTATCCTAATTCCCCCCTTCCTCCCTCCCCTTTAACCCCTCCCCCCAAAACTTGTTCTCTCTTCAGATCTTTAACCATGTGCACAGAATATTCATTCTAATTTGGATGCTTGGGTTGGCTCCCCCCCCCCCCCCGTGCTATCCAATTCCTATAACTTGCCTTTTGACGTTTGTTTTCCCATGTATCTTCTGCCATTACCTGTTTAAATATATCGGATTGTATATATTCAAAAACATGGTCATTCCATTTTTCCATTGCCCATTTATCCCTGGAGCTTTCTACTGTTGACCAGTTCTATGCACTACTGGACTTAGCATGAGCCTCAGATTTTAATAAAGAAACATGCTCATATTTCCTGAATGCGGTTGATTCTGTCCCTTTGCAGGAATGTGGGACATCTGAGACAGATTGCAGAGCTGGGGAAAGGTGTAATTTATTTTTTAATATATTTTTTTTGCTAACCTGCTCAGCGCCAGCAAGCGTGTCTTCCCCAGGGTTATTATTATGGGCTGCTCTGATCACAGACGCAGCTGAGGACAGACAGTATTTTACTGCCAGCTCTACATCCTTGCTGTGTCAGACAGACCACTGCTTTTTCCTTTCTTTTCCCTATTTTTTTTTGTGCTCATCAGAATAAGAGCTGTTTACTGCGAATTCACTTTGCTGCAGGATACTTCCCCCACCCCACTCCCCGTATACGTTGCTATAGTTACCAATACTATTACAAAATTATGCTTGAACCTTGTAGAAGAAATGGATCTGTCAGAAGCAATTATTGAAAAGAGCAAGTTGTTTATGCGGTAGGGGCGGGTGTGCCTTTCATTCTCCCCTCCTTCCCTCCCCGGCTAATGTAACATTTGGCTGCAGTTTATGCATGTGTAAATTTATTTTGGAATGTTGTAGCCAAGCAGAATTGCCAAAAAAGGTAGTTTGTACATAAGCGGGGAGGCCAAAATCTGGCTGTTTACCCTTGGAGAAATTAAAAAACAACAACAACAACAGCAAAAAGCAGCAACAACATAGAGATTATTTCGGTCGTGTTTTATTATTTCTTGAGCTGGGAGTCAGGGGGCTCCCCTGGTGGGAGATTTTCATTTGCTCTGTGGCTGACATGAGATTGTTTTCTTTTGCTCCGTTGCAAGCGCTGCGCCAAATCTCCTCAGGGTTTGAAGTGATGTGCATAAAAAAGAGGGTTTCTAAAGTTTCCCCAAAGCCACTTGAAAACAGTTACCCTTTGTGCCAGTAGAACTCGTTTTCCTCAGCCGCTTTGCTTTTTTGTATGCTCCTGTTCACACAGCCCCCTACTTCCCTTCTTCCCTTCCCTTCATCCATCTCTGTCACTAGAGAACGAAGTGAACTCTGTAACCAGCGGAATGAGCTACACATGTTGCCGATTTGCTACTGGGCAATGTTCACAGTTCTTGTGTTCCTTCAAAAAGCCCTAGACAACTCGGGCCCAGGAGACCTTCCCGGACTCTTCACATCACAGTGCCTCCTCATTTGTCCAATAATTTACTTTTCTGCTCCTTTCTAACGGCAGAGCTTCCCCACGGCTGCTTTTTACAAAACCAGAAAGACCTTCATTGCATTCATGCAGCTGACGGCCAATTATTCTGGCCCTGAGATGATTTGAACTGGAGTCGCCAGGAGTCGAAAACCTGGGAACTTCTGCATGCAATGCGTCCGCCCTTCTGCTGAGCTATGGGGAGTTCAGTGGCCCACAAAGGAAGCAGCCTTAGAGCTAGTATATCTGAAGGAGTGTCTCCACCCCCATCATTCTGCCCGGACACTGAGGTCCAGCTCCGAGGGCCTTCTGGCAGTTCCCTCACTTTGAGAAGTAAGGTTAGAGGGAACCAGGCAAAGGGCCTTCTCAGTAGTGGCACCCGCCCTGTGGAACGCCCTCCCATCAGATGTCAAGGAAATAAACAACTCTCTGATTTTTAGAAGACATCTGAAGACAGCCCTGATTAGGGAAGTTTTTAATGTTTGGAATTTTATTCTGTTTTTAGTGTTCTGTTGGGAGCTGCCCAGAGTGGCTGGTATCTGAAGAAGTGTGCATGCACACAAAAGCTCATACCTAGAACTAACTTAGTTGGTCTTTAAGGTGCTACTGGAAGGAATTTTTTTATTTTGTTTTGACTATGGCAGACCAACACAGCTACCTATCTGTAACTGGGGAAACCCAGTGAGATGGGTGGGGTATAAATGATAAATTATTATTATAAATTATTATTATAGCCAGACCATCCATTCAGGTCAGTCTTGCCTAGACGGAGGGCAGCATTCCCTTTCAGGGGCTGCGTGGCAGCAACAGACAAGGCCCGAGGCAAGAGGGAACAGAGCAACGAATGCGAATGTTACCTTTGTATGGCGGGTTAGTTTTTACACAAACACCTCCCCATCCATTTGGACCGTTGATAGGCAAACCACTCAAGGAGGGTGCAAATCAAGATGGGTGAGGGGTGTGATCTGGGGAGAATCCCAATGACCACATAGATTACTAGAGGGCCTCGCTTGAGCTTCCCCATCCCTAGCCCACACTGACTGGCTGCACCCCTCCAGGGTTGAACATGGAGGTGCATTCAACTCCAGCCCCACCTGGCGATGCCAACAATTGGACATTGGGCATTCTGCATTCAAAATAGGTGTTCCATCCTGCACCTGCAGCCCTTGCCGCTCATCCCGTATTGTCTAGGGTTGCCTAGACAACCATGGGAGGTTTAGTGGGGTCGGCGGTTCAAATCCCCGCGACAGGGTGAGCTCCCGTTGCTCAGTCCCTGCTCCTGCTAACCTAGCAGTTCGAAAGCACATCAAAGTGCAAGTAGATAAATAGGTACCACTCTGGCAGGAAGGGAAACAGCATTTCTGTGCACTGTTCTGGTTCACCAGAAGCAGCTTAGTCATGCTGGCCACATGACCCAGAAAAACTGTCTGCGGACAAACGTTGGCTCCCTCGGCCAGTAAAGCGAGATCAGCACCGTAACCCCAGAGTCGTTCGCAACTGGACTTAACTGTCAGGGGTTCTTTACCTTTACCTTTACATGCCCATCTGGAGGGGAATTTTACATTTTGAAGAAAATGCCCTGGATTTGGGGTTTGTTTGTTTGTTTGTTTTAAAGTGTGGTTCAGGCTTGGGCTCTGGTGTGGGCAGTTCAGGCTTGGTGGCAGCGATGCTAAGAAAGCTCAACAACCTTTCGTGTCCAGATTTTTATGTCTTGAAATATGGCAACCCTAATACAGTGGAACCTCAGTTTTTGAACATCTCGGCTGCTGAGCATTTTGGAAGCCGAACGCCGAAAACCCGGAAGTGAATGCTTCCATTTTCGAACGCGCCTCGGAAGTCAAACGGCTTCTGAGGCGCGTTCTCAGTCTCCCCCACTGAACTTGCTGAAAGACCTTTGATCCTCGGGTTTTGAACGTTTCAGAAGTCGAACGGACTTCCGGAACAGATTACGTTCAAAAACCTTCCCAGCCAACAGAAAACACATGGCTGAAAGTGAACTCTTTATCGTCAAAGTTAACACTTATAAAGTGGTACCTTGGGATGCAAACGGGATCCGTTCTGGAGCCCCGTTCGCATCCCAAATGGAACGTAAGACGCGACAGCACATCTGCGTGTGTGCGGGTTGCGTTTCGCCGCTTCTGCGAATGCAAGTGACGTCATTTTGACCGTCTGCACATGGGTGAGTGGTGAAACCTGGAAGTAGCGCGCTCCATTACTTCCAGGTCGCTGCGGAGCACAACCCGAAAATACTTAGCCTGAAGTGTATTTATCCCAAGGTATGATTGTAGTCATAAACCACAGAGCCTAGGACTTGTCGATCGGAAGGTCAGCGGTTCAAATCCCCGCGACGGGGTGAGCTCCCGTTGCTCGGTCCCTGCTCCTGCCAACCTAGCAATTCAAAAGCACAAAGTGCAAGTAGATAAATAGGTACCACTCCAGCGGGAAGGTAAACGGCGTTTCCATGCGCAGCTCTGGTTCACCAGCGTAGTACGCTGTCTGCGGAGAAATGCCGGCTCCCTCGGCCAGTAAAGCGAGATGAGCGCTGCAACCCCAGAGTCGGTCACGGCTGGACCTAATGGTCAGGGGTCCCTTTACCCTTTACCTTATGATTGTAGTTACAGATAGGTAGCCGTGTTGGTCTGCCATAGTCAAAACAAAACAAATTTCTTCCAGTAGCACCTTAAAGACCAACTAAGTCAGTTCTTGGTATGAGCTTTCGTGTGCATGCACACTTCTTCAGATACTCGTGTGCATGCACACTTCTTCAGATACTCATACCAAGAACTGACTTAGTTGGTCTTTAAGGTGCTACTGGAAGGAATTTGTTTTCTTATGATTGTAGTCACTCCTACAGCTCTATATTTCTATGCATGCAGCTATTCCCAGGTCTGTGCTCTGTTGGAGCTGCTGCAGCAACAGGGGTCCACTCCCTCTTCACCAGGTTATGTACTTTACCCCCAACGAACTGTGCACATGCAAGCGGAGACTGTGCCTTCGTGGAAACTTCCTCTGCTCATCCCTTTTCAGCCCCCTCCTGGTTCTGGGAGACAGTGCAGGAGAGGGTGGGGAAGCGCCCAGCCCTTCACTTGCCTGACCTGCCTCTTCATCCTCTTCTCCCAGCCTACCCTGTGCTCCATCCCCCTGCCTGTGACCCTTGCCTCCCGGCCGATACATCTCCCCACAAATCGCCAGCCGCCCTCTCCCGATTCTGACTCCAGCCCTGCTTCCCCCGATACACACTTGTCAGTGTCCTGCCAGTCTCTGACACGTCTGCTGGTTCAGCAAGGCCTTTGATTAATCTTCTGTTTCCGCTGCCTGCCTGGAACAGCCGGAACAGGAGTGGGAGCGAGGGATTATTGAACACCTGGCAGGTCTCTGTACGTGGCTGAAGGGACGATGTGCATTTCACTTTCTGGGTCACAGGTTGTATGGCTGCATACGCACCAGACATTGTTCTAATTGCTGCTATTTATCAGGGACAGCCCCTAGCTTTGGAGATTGGGTAAATCATTGTTCTCTGCCTTGTCAGTGGCTTCTAGGCATGATGTCTACATTCTGCTTCTACATTGTTCCTCTAGTTGGTGAGAATCACAAGCGAGGAGAGGACTGATGAGCTCATTCTCATTCATTCATTGCGTTTATCTCACCTTTCCCACCACCCAAGGAGATCAAAGTGACATACATTTTTCTCACCCACCTAATTTAAATCCCCACACCAACCCTGTGAGGTAGGCTAGGCTCTTCTCTCTCTTTGGCAATCACTCGTAGATAGTTTCCACAATCAGTTCTGGCACCTTTTTATTTTATTTTATTTATTTTTCTGGTTGGATCTGAACTTCTTTTTTAAAAATTATTATTAACGTTCTTATGTCACATATGTATACATTATCATATTACATTACAGGGCATATTATAATATAACTTCCAACATATATACAAAGTTTATATACCCAATTTATGTACGTAAAGAAAAAACAAAGACATAAAGCCATTTCAAAATATTTGCACCAACGCTATGGACTATCAATCTCATTGTATATTCTTTTTTTCTTTTTTTACAAATGAATGTACTCTTATTATTGTATATTTCGTTGTTGTTGTTGTTTAGTCGTTTAGTCGTGTCCGACTCTTCATGACCCCATGGACCAGAGCACGCCAGGCACTCCTGTCTTCCACTGCCTCCCGCAGTTTGGTCAAACTCAGACTGGTAGCTTCGAGAACACTGTCCAACCATCTCGTCCTCTGTTGTCCTCTTCTCCTTGTGCCCTCCATCTTTCCCAGCATCAGGGTCTTTTCCAGGGTGTCTTCTCTTCTCATGAGGTGGCCAAAGTATTGGAGCCTCAGCTTCAGTATCTGTCATTTTATCTAATGCATTCCTATATCAATGCGTACCCTTAATCTTGTTTCTCAACTCAATTTCTCTCCAGTGTCAATCGAATGCGAGCATAGATACTGAACCTTTACTATATTTTTGAACATATATCTTATATCTATCCCATTTTTCCATAAATTTTTGTTTTGAATTGCCTCTCAGGCTATTTGTCAACTGCGCCATTTCAGCAAATTCTTGTAGTTTATTATGCCAGTCCGTTATTGTCGGGGCTTCTTCTTCCTTCCACCCCTTTGCCACCAAAGTCTGGGCTGCAGCCATTGCATAAAAAATACCTCTCTAAAGGCCTTTGGGATGTCCCTGCCAACAATACTTAACAGAAATGTCTCTGGTTTTTAAAGAGATTGATAATTTTGGCATCCCTAAATTCTGCTGGGATCTCTTCTTTCTCCCAGATTTTTTCAATGAGCTTGTGAAATTGTTGTGTAAGTTCAGTTCCACCCACTTTGAAGACTTTGGCAGGTATCCCATTAGGTCCACTGGCTTTGCTGTTTTTCATTTGGTTAATAGCTGTACACAACTCTCCCAGATTTGGAGATACTGCAAGCTCATCTCTAACTTGGTTTTGTGGAATTTGTGGAACTCCCACAGGGGAGTTGCGGTTAAGGAGATGTTGGTAATGTTCTTTCCAGTGCAGTGCAATAGCTTCTTTATCTTTTAGAAGTGTGGTACCGTCTGCGGTTGGCGCAGGTGGCACAGTGGGTTAAACCACAGAGTCTAGGACTTGCCAATCAGAAGGTCACCAGTTCGAATCCCCGCAATGGGGTGAGCTCCCACTGCTCGGTCCCTTCTCCTGCCAACCTAGCAGTTCGAAAGCACTTCAAAGTGCAAGTAGATAATTAGGTACCACTCCGGCGGGAAGGTAAATGGCGTTTCTGTGTGCTGCTCTGGTTCGCCAGAAGTGGCTTAGTCATGCTGGCCACATGACCTGGAAGCAGTACGCTGGCTCCCTCGGCCAATAAAGCGAGATGAGCTTCGCAACCCCAGAGTCAGCCACGACTGGACCTAATGGTCAGGGGTCCCTTTACCTTTTTACGGTCTGCTGAGCGTAGGGGGCATATGCCATGATTTATTGCCCATGGATGGTCTTCATGGCTAGGCTAGGCAGAGAGGCAGTGACTGGCCCCCAAGGTCACCCAGGGAGCTTCATGGCCAAGTGGAGATTTGAGCCCTGGTCTCCCAAGTCCTAGTCCGGCACTCTAACCACTACACCACACTGCTTCTCCTTTATCCCTGCTTGCTGCACAGATACATGCATAGGCTTCTTTTGAAAGGAGTCTGTAGGGAGGTGGTGGAGCTGCCCACCAAAATAACACACTTGCAAGATGAAGACCCAAAGGCCATGGGCATCACCTCCAGGAATCTCAACGGTGCAACAATTCTGTGGCCTCTTTAAGCTGCGGATGCTAGCCATGTGCAGAGATGATATCTGCCCAGTTAGCTACATGGGAACTCTGAGTAGCCTGGAGGATTAGGAAAAGAAATCATTGCTGGCTTAAAGTGAGTCACTCTTGCAGAACGTGAGTAGTTAACCCCACTTATTAGTCACTGCTGGGATTGCAGCCCAAGAAGTGACTCTCTCGCAGTGACGAGGGAAGCGTGGAAATGTCAGAGCTCCCAGGCAAGAACAAAAGCGAATCTTCGGTGATGTTACGTGTGTACCCAGCGGCATGAAGGCAGGATTCTTTGCAAGACCTGATTCAAGAGTCCTCCGCCGGAGGATTCGTGTTGAAATGAGTTTTAATCTGTCTAATCTGCCAGTCAACCCAGTCAACCTCCCGCTGCGTAACAAGAAGAGTCTGTGGCGCAGAAGCTGACAGGTGTGCTTTCTTTCCGAATGAAGTGTTTCGGCTCTGGTTAGGGACGGAGGGGAAATTTGCTCCATCCTCAGGCTAATTCATCAAATTACAGAAATGGAAGGGAACTCCAAGGGTCATCTAGTCCAACCCGCTGTGATACAAGAATCCCAACCAAAGCATCCCTGACAGATGGCCATTCAACCTCTGCTTGAAAACCTCCAGTAACGGAGAGTCCACTATCTTTCTAGGGAGTCCAATCCTCCGTCGAACAGCTCTTATCTTTAGAAAGTTCTTACTAATGTTTAATCAGAATATACCGTATTTTTCGCTCTATAAGATGCACCAGACCATAAGATGCACCTAGTTTTTGGAGAAGGAAAACAAGAAAAAAAATATTCTGAATCCCAGAAGCCAGAACAGCAAGAGGGATCACTGCGCAGTGAAAGCAGCGATCCCTCTTGCTGTTCTGGCTTCTGGGATAGCTGTGCAGCCTGCATTTGCTCCATAAGACGCACACACATTTCCCCTTACTTTTTAGGAAGGAGAAAGTGAGTCTTGTAGAGCAAAAAATACGGTATATCTTTTCTTGTCATTTGAATCTGTTGGTTCTGGTCCTGCCCTCCAGAGCAGGAGAAAACAAGCCTGCTTCATCTTTCATGCAACATTCCTTCAGAAATTTAAGAGCACGCCAGGCACTCCTGTCTTCCACTGCCTCCCCGGTTTGGTCAAACTCATGCTGGTAGCTTCGAGAACACTGTCCAACCAACTCATCCTCTGTCATCCCATTTTCCTTGTGCCCTCAATCTTTCCCAACATCAGGGTCTTTTCCAGGGAGTCTTCTCTTCTCATGAGGTGGCCAAAGTCTTGGAGCCTCAGCTTCAGGATCTGTCCTTCCAGTGAGCACTCAGGGCTGATTTCCTTCAGAATGGAGAGGTTTGATCTTCTTGCAGTCCATGGGACTCTCAAGAATCACCAGAATTCAAAAGCATCCATTCTTCGGCGATCAGCCTTCTTTATGGTCCAGTTCTCACTTCCATACATCACTCCTGGGAAAACCATAGCTTTAACCATACGGACCTTTGTTGGCAAGGTGATGTCTCTGCTTTTTAAGATGCTGTCTAGGTTTGTCATTGCTTTTCTCCCAAGAAGCAGACGTCTTTTAATTTCCTGACTGCTGTCATATATATTAATAGTTTTTTTAACATATCATTTCCAACAATCATTTGACATAACTTCTTATCTTATACAATATTTTAGACCTCCGTCAACAACCTCTGATGATTTTCCGTTCTTTATCACTTATTCTGTATTTCTTAATTTCTCTATTACTCTTAATTATCCTTAACTAATCATTCTCCTCATAGTCTTTCTTGAAATATTTCAAATAGTCCTCCTTACAGAACTTCTTGCAACCCTACTAACGTAATCTGTTCATTACAATTGCTTTTCAAATAATTCATATACTTACTCAGAGTAGCCTATCACCTCTCAGTCTCCTCTTCCTCAGCCTAAATATACCCAGCTCCCTCAACTGTTCCTCATAAGGCTTGGCTTCCAGACCCTTGATCATTTTAGCTGCCCTCCTTTGCACATCTTCCAGCTTGTGAAGTTCTTCCTGGGCACCACAGTTGAGGGAGGATTTTGACAAGCTGTAATGTGTGCAGAGGATTACAGATTACCAAGATTACAAATTCCCTGGCCCAGAATTTGTATGCAGATCAACATGCAGCTATCAATTGGATTGGGTTGTTCATCTCGATTCCTACATTGCATGGGGGCTAACCGAGAGGCGAGGTCCGAGTCCAGTCCGAGGTTGAGGGTGCGGTATGGAGTCTGTCCGTCAAAGCTGTAGCTGGGTCCAAGGCAGGGAGTTGGGTGTGGTCGGGAACTCTGGCAGAAGAGCAGGACAGGGTGCAGGCAGGAACAGGCTACCAACAACGTTGCTCCTACAACCTGGGACTGGGGCTGGCCGGCTTTTATCTGCCCCGAGGCATAGGGCAGCCCCGGTCCACAGGTGACTCGCCTCTCCTGGCCTGGAGGCGAGCACTCCTCCTGTGGGAACTTAGTTCCCTCTGCCTCTCTGCCCTGAGCCTCTGCAGCTCAGGAGAGACTGGAGGGTTACCAGACCCAGAGGCCACCTCAGCTTCTCCTGACGGGGCTGAGAGTGGAGCACCTGCAGGCAATGCGTCCTCCATCACCTCAGGGGCCAGAGCAGACTCAGGTGGTGCCTGCACCTGAGGACCCGACACAGGTGAGGACCCTTCAGGCTCAGGCTCCAGCCCCGGCTCAGCTGGATCTGGAGGCGGGGACTCCTGTGCAGGCTGGGATTCCTCAGGTTCAGCCTCTGAGTCCGAATCCCAGGCCATCATGCAGGGGGTTGGACTAGATGACCCTGGGGGACCCTTGCAACTCTACAGTTCTACGATTCTATGATCTCCAGGTTATGCAATGCCGTTTGGTAAACGCACAGAAAATGCATACAAAGATGTGTATTTTAGGGGACGAATGTGCACTCCGTGTCTTTAACCAAAATGCATTGATTGATTGATTGATTGCACCTGGTCTTCTTTTTTAAAAAATAAAATAAAAATTTGCCAAAGCCGCAAAGGAAAGTTCCTATGGTTTAGCATATGCAAAGCTGATGCAGAGCGGAAACAGACCGGTGCATCCATCCCCTAACTCTGCCCCGTTACCATGACAGAACTTGGGGGGCGAAGGATGCAATATCCACCGTGTCTGCGCTCAGCTTCGTGGGTCGCAATTTGTGCTGGCCTGTGTGAGGAGGTGGGCTGACCTGTCCCACATATTATTAGGCCATTCTGCACCATATAGCAAGCAGGTACGCTTTCTAATTAAAGCAGATCTTGTTCCCTCTTCACCTACTGACCCTCTTTCTTCCAGGAGCTGATTGGAATCCCGGTTTCATTAGCCACGCTTGTAGTGATTAAAAAATAAATAAAGATCAAGCGCGTATTGAGCAGTATTATTTCTTAGATGGAAATATCATCCTCCGTGGGTGATGGGCTTTTCAAGTCCAAAAATACCTGCCGAACAGTAGGACTCTTACCTTTTCTCTTTGGCTGCCTGTTCCATACAATTATTTTAAAAAGAGCCATCAGAGGACAATGGCTTCAGTTCACCTTCCTTAAGCCCCACCGCCGTCCTTTATTTTTACCAATCACCTATGAAGTCAAGGCCTTTGGTGACAGCCCTGAGTGTGACCCTTCCACCCTTTTTTTAAAAAAAAATGTACTGATTTAATTAGACCCACTACCTGGAATTTTGCACCTTGTGTATCAGTTCCTCCTGACAGGTGAATGGTCTGGTTGCAGCACCTGAAACTGCGCACTGTTCTTAATATGAAATCAGGGGGAAGCCAGAAAAGGACAATTCCCAGCTGCTGCCTTCCTGCCCACCAGGAACCATCGTGTACTCCAGAAACAGGAAGACAGCTCCCATTTGTTTTTGTTTTTTTAAAATAAATATTTATTAAAGTTTTAACAAAATACAATGAAAAAAGAAAAAACAGAAAACAGAAAAATACACAAAACACAAGAAATAGATAAAAATAGAAAAAAGAAAGAAAAAATCCATTATTCTTTTTCTAACTTTGAAGCTCATATCCTTATTTTCTTGACCTCCTCACACCTCCCCTTTTTGTATTCCCATTTACATAATCAAATCAGCAAATCCTTACCCTCTTTCCATTTATCATCTTTAACTTTGTATCTTAACATATCACAACTCCAATGTTATCATCCATAAGTTCATTTTTGCATACTCTTTGTAACTTTGTCACTAATACCACTTATTTTTAATCCAACATCATTTTAACATTCATAAATTTTACACTGTTTCTGTAGATAGTCTTTAAATTTCTTCCAGTCCTCTTCCACCAGCTCTTCTCCCAAGTCTCGGATTCTGCCAGTCATTTCCGCCAATTCCATATAGTCCATTACTTTCACCTGCCATTCTTCCAGGGTGGGTAGATCTTGTGTCTTCCAATACTTTGCGATGAGTATTCTTGCTGCTGCTGTAGCGTACATAAAAAAAGTTCTGTCCTTCTTTAACACCAATTGGCCGACCATGCCCAGGAGAAAGGCCTCTGGTTTCTTCAGGAAGGTGTACTTAAACACCTTTTTTCATTTCATTATAGATCATTTCCCAGAAAGCCTTAATCTTTGGGCACGTCCACCAAAGGTGAAAGAATGTACCTTCAGTCTCTTTACATTTCCAACATTTATTATCGGGCAAATGATAAATTTTTGCAAGCTTGACTGGGGTCAGACAGCTCCCATTTGCTCCAGTGTTTCCTGAGTGCTCAGGAAACAATGGAATCTGGGGACAAACCATCGCTCAGTGGTGGAGCATCTGCTGTAAATGCAGAAAATCTCATGTTCAATCCCCAAATTCTCCAGATAGCGTGGGAATGTTAAGGATAGTAGGAAAGGATATATTGAATAAGTGTTATCCTTCCTTCACTCACGCTAGCGAGTGACATAGCAGAGCAAATGCCCCTCAATATAGCTGGAAGCTGGTTTGCAGATTCATTTGAATCTCTTAATTAAGATTATTTCCTGGTGTCTCCTTTGATCCCTCTTATAAGAATAAGGACACAAGAGCCTTTCTGAGCAAAGTAACAAAAAGTTTACTCACATTTCAGTTCACAATAGGATTCCTGAAAGGCAGGCTTTTCTTAATACTGTACAGTGGTACCTCGGGTTAAGAACTTAATTCGTTCTGGAGGTCCATTCTTAGCCTGAAACTGTTCTTAACCTGAGGTGCCACTTTAGCTAATGAGGCCTCCCACTGCCACCGCGCCATTGCTGCACGATTTCTGTTCTTATCCTGAAGCAAAGTTCTTAACCTGAGGTAATATTTCTGGGTTAGTGGAGTCTGTAACCTGAAGCGTATGTAACCCGAGGTACCACTGTATTTCTGGGTTAGTGGAATCTGTAACCTGAAGTGTATGTAACCCGAGGTACCACTGTATTTCTGGGTTAGCAGAGTCTGTAACCTGAAGCGTCTGTAACCCGAGGTACCACTGTAGTTGCACAATAAACCGTGACTTCATCTGATATGGAGACTGAACTCATGTGCTGCTGGCCGAGAGCCAGCAGACAGCAAAATTACATTAAGGCAACAAAATGGCTGCAGGTGAGCAGCATGGCAGCAAAAGAACGGCAACAAGACAGTATGGAGAAGACAGACGAACTGAGAACATGGCTTCGTGACGTGGCTCTTTTGTGGAGCCTGCCAGAGCCACGCTCATCTCCCAGGTCACATGCAGGGAGAGGAAGCTCCAGACCAGTCTAAGAGGAAGTTACGCTGATTGGATGTCCCCCTGCCTGTGCCCACTCTAGGGAAATAAGGAATGCTGCATCTGACTGCACCAATGGATTACATCGCACAAGTAGGACTTGGAGAGCAGAAATCCAGAAGAGCTGCTTCCAGTCATAGAAGAGTTGGCAGGGACCCTGAGGGTCTTCTAGTACAACCCCCTGCAATGCAGGGATCAATTTCAACTTTTTTTAAAAAAGAGACAATTGCAATCTCCCTCGGCCATGCATGCTGGAGCAGATGGGAGCAGGCAGTTCTGCAGAGTCTGGCTGGCTAATAGTTCCCCACACTCTTCCTGGAGCATCAACACTCAGATAATTGAGGTGCGGTTAGTGTGGGCTGCTCAGAGGCAATACCTGGACTTGACAAAGGAGCATTAATAGCCTGGTGTTTCCATGGGAACGAACTGTTAGGCCATTTCCATGAATGGCTAGGAAATACCTGAAAGGGGGCCAAAACAAAGACCTCTCCCCTCCCCCCCCCACTGCCCAGATAAGGATGCAATCCAGCTTTCTCTGCATTAAAAGAGATGGCAGCTTGAGAGGCTGACTGAGAGAGGCACCAAGAACTGAACCTGGGCTCTGTAAACATTTCAGGGACCCTCAAGATCTGAAGTAGGGGGAGGAGACTTTGGCTGATCGTTGCAGTGCTTAAGCTGCACTTCTGCATAGGTTCAATATGTACAACGCATGTTGTTTAGTGGTTTAGTCGTGTCCGGCTCTTCGTGACCCCATGGACCAGAGCACGCCAGGCACTCCTGTCTTCTACTGCCTCCCGCAGCTTGGTCAAACTCACGTTCGTAGCTTCGAGAACACTGTCCCACCATCTCATCCTCTGTCGTCCCCTTCTCCTTGTGCCCTCCATCTTTCCCAACATCAGGGTCTTTTCCAGGGAGTCTTCTCTTCTCATGAGGTGACCAAAGTCTTGGAGCCTCAGCTTCAGGATCTGTCCTTCCAGTGAGCACTCAGGGCTAATTTCCTCCAGAATGGAGAGGTTTGATCTTCTTGCAGTCCATGGGACTCTCAAGAGTCTCCTCCAGCACCATAATTCAAAAGCATCAATTCTTCGGCGATCAGCCTTCTTTATGGTCCAGCTCACTTCCATACATCACCACTGGGAAAATCATAGCTTTAACTATACAGACCTTTGTCGGCAAGGTGATGTCTCTGCTTTTGAAGATGCTGTCTAGGTTTGTCATTGCTTTTCTCCCAAGAAGCAGGCATCTTTTAATTTCCTGACTGCTGTCACCATCTGCAGTGATCATGGAGCCCAAGAAAGTAAATCTCTCACTGCCTCCAGTACATATGTATGTACATATGCCTCATGTACAGTTATGAAACCCGTGTAAGATATAACTGAATATTTTTAATAGTTGTATTTGTGATAAGGCGATTGATAGGGTGGTGTGGTCAAGGAGTTCATAAATGATACAAATTACCTCCATCTATTTCAGTCTGGGTTCAGCTGTGCGTCTGGGACTGAATCAGCCTTGGTCATCCTAATGGATGGTGGCAGATAACTCAATGAAGATGGCAATCCATTGTGTGGCAGCCGTGAAAAAAAAAGGTGAATTCCATCCTTGGGATCATTAGGAAAGTAACTGAAAATAGCACTGCCAATATTGTAATATCATTTACAAATTTATGGTGGGTTGGCACTTGGCATATTCTGTACCTTTCTGGTAACCTCACCACAAAAATGATATTGCAGAGTTGGGAAAGGTTCGGGAAATGGGCACCCAAATGCTACTGTATGAAGTCATTGACGTCACATGCCCTGGTCTGAGCAAAGCAAATTAATTTTGTCCTATTCATAGAATCATAGAATCATAGAATCATAGAGTTGGAAGAGACCACAAGGGCCATCGAGTCCAACCCCCTGCCAAGCAGGAAACACCATCAGAGCACTCCTGACATATGGTTGTCAAGCCTCTGCTTAAAGACCTCCAAAGAAGGAGACTCCACCACACTCCTTGGCAGCAAATTCCACTGTCAAACAGCTCTTACTGTCAGGAAGTTCTTCCTAATGTTTAGGTGGAATCTTCTTTCTTGTAGTTTGGATCCATTGCTCCGTGTCCGCTTCTCTGGAGCAGCAGAAAACAATCTTTCTCCCTCCTCTATGTGACATCTTTATATATATTTGAACATGGCTATCATATCACCCCTTAACCTCCTCTTCTCCCGGCTAAACATGCCCAGCTCCCTTATTCGCATATGTCAGCTGTGATGTGAGAACACAGAATCATGGAATCATAGAGTTGGAAGGTACCTAAGGGTCTAGTCCAACCCCCTGCAATGCAGGAATCTCAGCTAAAGGATCCAAGACAGGTGGCCATTAAACTTCTGCTTAAAAATCTCCAAGGAAGGAAAGTCTGCTACCTCCCGAGGGAGACTGTTCCACTGTCAAACAACTATTACTGTCAGAAAGTCCTGCCTGATGTTTAGTCGGAATCTCCTTTCTTGCAACTTGAAGCCATTGGTTCAGGTCCTCGCCTCCAGAGCAGGAGAAAACAAACTTGTTCCTTCTTCCATGTGACAGCCCATGAGATTTTTTTTTTTTTAATAATATTTATTCAGAGTTTGAAGATTACAAGAAGAAAAAAGGAAAATACAAAATACAAAAAAAATCAAAAAAGATTACAATCATTTAAAAAAAGAAAAAGAACAGATTAAACCTTTACATAACTTTCTTCCTTTACTTATTTCCTTGACCTCCTCACACCCCCTATTTTTGTATTCTAGTTCGAATTGTTATTTCAGCAAATCCTTCCAACCTTGTTTTTATCTAAATAATTTGATTTAATATATTGTAGTTTTACGTTCTCTCTTTCATCAATTTCATCAATTCATTTTTACTTAATCCTTTATATCATTTCTACCAAAACCACATAATTTTCTTTTTCCAACATCTTTCTAACAATCCTTAATTTTACATTATTTTTGAAGATATACTTTAATTTTTTTCCAATCTTCTTCCACCGACTCTTCTCCTTGGTCCCGGATTCTGCCAGTCATCTCAGCCAATTCCATCACCTTCGTCTGCCATTCTTCCCGGGTGGGTAGATCTTGTGTCTTCCAATACTTTGTGATGAGTATTCTTGCTGCTGACAGCACTTGAGATATTTAAAGATGGCTCTCATATTTCCTCTTAGTCTCCTCTTTCCCAGGCTAAATGTACCCAGCTCCTTCAATTGTTTCTCATAAAGCTTGGTTTCCAGATCCTTGATCATCTTCATTGCCCTCCAATGCACATGTTCCAGCTTATCGGTATCCTTCTTAAATTGTGGTGCCAAGAACTGGACACGGTATTCCAGGTGTGGTCAGAAGTGGTACTATTACAATTACAGTCATACCTCATGCTACGTTTGCTTCATGTTATGTTCTTTCAGGTTACGTCCTGCGGCGACCCAGAAGTACCGGAAAGGGTTACTTCCGGGTTTCACCACTCATGCATGTGCAGAAGCGCTAAATCGTGCTTCGCACATGCACATAAGCGCCAAATTACGGCGCGCACCTGCGCCAAAGGGTGCTCATCAATGGTTCCTCTTCATCCTGGAGAAGAGTGACTAGTGGGGTGCCACAGGGTTCTGTCTTGGGCCCGGTCTTATTCAACATCTTTATCAACGACTTGGATGATGGACTCAAGGGCATCCTGATCAAATTTGCAGATGACACCAAACTGGGAGGGGTGGCTAACACCCCAGAGGACAGGATCACACTTCAAAACGGCCTTGGCAGATTAGAGAACTGGGCCAAAACAAACAAGATGAATTTTAATAGGGAGAAATGTAAAGTATTGCACTTGGGCAAAAAAAAATGAGAGGCACAAATACAAGATGGGTGACACCTGGCTTGAGAGCAGTACATGTGAAAAGGATCGAGGAGTCTTGGTTGACCACAAACTTGACATGAGCCAACACTGTGACGCGGCAGCTAAAAAAGCCAATGCAATTCTGGGCTGCATCGATAGGAGTATTGCATCTAGATCAAGGGAAGTAATAGTGCCACTGTATTCTGCTCTGGTCAGACCTCACCTGGAGTACTGTGTCCAGTTCTGGGCACCACAGTTCAAGAAGGACACGGACAATCTGGAACGTGTCCAGAGGAGGGCAACCAAAATGGTCAAAGGCCTGGAAACGATGCCTTATGAAGAACGGCTAAGAGAGCTGGGCATGTTTAGCCTGGAGAAGAGGAGGTTAAGGGTGATATGATAGCCATGTTCAAATATATAAAAGGATGTCACATAGAGGAGGGAGAAAGGTTGTTTTCTGCTGCTCCAGAGAAGCGGACACGGAGCAATGGTTCCAAACTACAAGAAAAAAGATTCCACCTAAACATTAGGAAGAACTTCCTGACATTAAGAGCTGTTTGACAGTGGAATTTGCTGCCAAGGAGTGTGGTGGAGTCTCCTTCTTTGGAGGTCTTTAAGCAGAGGCTTGACAACCATATGTCAGGAGTGCTCTGATGGTGTTTCCTGCTTGGCAGGGGGTTGGACTCGATGGCCCTTGTGGTCTCTTCCAACTCTATGATTCTATGATTCTATGATTCTATGATTCTATGAGATACAGTGCTTTAGGCTGCACTCTTTTCATGTTGCAAACAGGCCTCTGGAACGGATCCCGTTCGCAACCAGAGGTACCACTGTACTTCCCTTGTTCTGGACACTAGACTTCTGTTGATGCAGCCTAGAATAGCGTTTGCCTTAGGAGACTTAACCGTAGCAAGTGTATGTGTGAGTGAGTGTGTAATCACTCAATATTAATCAACGGGTGACTCTCATGCGTTTGAAGCATGAGGGGAAATGGTGCCTTGTAGAACTTTCGAAATAGGATTTCCACAAGGAAGAAAACGAAGGCTTTACCTGCTCCGACTGCCTGATGCCCCTATGAACATGCCCAGTGGCTTTTCAAAGCCATTGCTTGACCCCCTGCCCCCTCATTAGCTCACCCACCTACCCGAGGGGGGTCAACATCCATGGAATTGTCTTCTGCAAACCACTCTGCTTGGAGTTGCTTGGCATGTGTCAAAGGCTAGCCATGCGGAGGAGCGAAGTGGTGCAGTTCAGAGCTGCCACCCCTTGCCTTTCTTGATGGGTTTCATGTGACGAGAGAGAGAGAGAGAGAGAGAGAGAGAGAGAGAACCACGTGGGATCTAACTCTCCAATTTGATCATAGGGGAATCTGACGGCACGCCGACGCTCTCCGCCTTGCAAACAAGCCCAGCTGTCACTTGTGCTGCTTCTCCCAGAGACGCCCCAGTTACTGCATAATTGCATTCTTAACAACACCGTATTAGATACGGAGGCTGAGCACCCAACGTCTGCGACTGTTATCTCTGCCAGTAATAGAGTTGCCGTCCCCTGCTAATATCATCCCGCGCGGACAATCTGACATGGTGACAAAACACCCCGTGCCAATCCCGGGTTCACTCAAGCGTCGGCCATGTCATTTGATGGTCAGGCGGAAGTTGGAAGTGAAATGATACACTCTTCAGAGTGGGGTGGGGAGAAATTGCTGGGTTTCATTTGCCTCCCTTGTGATGGCAGGAGAGAAGTGAGGGTGAAAAGGAAAGGGACTCGTCTTCCTCTCTTCACCCCAGTACCTCCCCACCCTCTAGAATTTCACTTGGGCCTCTGGGCAGGGTTACTATTAGGCTATAAAGCCCTTAACAACTTGGGACCCTAGAATCCTAGAGTTGGAAGTGAAACCCAAGGATAATCTAGTCTGAAATAGATCGAGAGTGGATTTCATGTTCTTTATTCAGCTCATAGTGGTGAGGAGGAATGGATGTTCCCCCAGAATGTCTGCTTTCTATACATTATTTACACAATGGGCCCCATGTGATTGGCTAATTCCGGGATTCTCCTGTAGCCCAATCAGGTTGCGGATTCACTTCCACCTGGAGCTGGATTGGGTGGCTCCTGTGGACCAATCAGACTGCTGCATTCTGGACCCTATTGTTCTAGGACCAATCAGACTGCTGCCTTTTGGATCCTATTCAACTCAGTACATAACATAGTCCAATCCCCTTGCAATGCAGCGAGGGACTAGTTCACCTACAAGATCGTCTTACCCATATGCGCCCACTTCACTGCTTCAGTTGTTGGAACTGACACTGTTACAGCTTCTGCATAATGCCCGTTCTGCATTTGATCTTTTAGTGTGCCAGCACCAGAGGCAGATATTAGGGTGACACAGCAGGGTGCCAAGCCAGGGGGGAGGATTGCTGTCCCCCTCCTCCCCAAACCCTGGTAAGCCCAGCTTCAGGAAGGAAACGGGAGGGCTCTAGGACCCTGCCAGAGCCCTTGCGCCTCCTTCCCAAAGCCCAAGGGCTGGGATGTGTATCAAATTTTTGCCTTGTACAGGGCACCACATTACCAAGGTCTGCCCCTGCCAGCACCTACATGCTGGAACTCCTTGCCTACTGATACCAGGCAGGCACCTTCACTGTCCTCTTTTTGCTGAAACCATTTTCCTCCTCGGATGCTTAGGAAGTTGGTGTGGGTTTTAATCTGCTTGTAGTTGTTATTCTAACTTTTTAAAGGTTTAAATCAGTCTTACTGATACAGTAGTACCTCGGGTTAAGAACTTAATTTGTTCTGGAGGTCCGTTCTTAACCTGAAACTGTTCTTAACCTGAGGTACCACTTTAGCTAATGGGGCCTCCTGCTGCCGCCGCACGATTTCTGCATTCATCCTGAAGCAAAGTTCTTAATCCGAGGTACTATTTCTGGGTTAGCGGAGTCTATAACCTGAAGCATCTGTAACCTGAAGCGTCTGTAACCCGAGGTACCACTGTACTTCTTACTGATAATTTTACTGTATCCGTAAACCGTTCTGATCGTTTTTTGTCTTACAATCAAGTGTGGTGTGCATTTTATGAAACAAACAAACAAATTTCTATATCCTTGGTCACCTTGCCAGCTTGACTGTGTGGAAAGAAGGTGCGAGGTTTGATCCCAGCTGAGGGCCTCCAGTAGCAAGGGCTTCCAAAATTGTCTCAGCCAGTGGCGGGGCTGGAGTCAGGCATAGGTCCGCAGTAAAACACTAAAACACCCAAGACCAGTGAAGATAACACTTAATTGAAGGAAACAAAGCATAGCTCAGGTCTAGTGGTCTCAGGAACTCTTCCCAGGAGGTCTTGCTCCAATTAAGCAGTTTCAAGGACTGAAGGTCCCCACCTTCCTTCTGCCCAGGACAGAACCTTGCAGCATCGCACGTTTTCCCAGGATGCTGAGCATCAGGATGCTGTCAGCGGCACCCGGCTGGTTGCCCAGGAAAGTATAATAATAATAATAATAATAATAATAATAATAATAATAATATTTTTTTAAAAAAAAATCCCGGTTCAAAAAACAGGCTCAGGGCGGCTAACAACAAATTTAAAACACTTAATTGTAAAAGCAGCATAAAATACAGTATAAAAACATGAAGAACAATAAAAGTCAAAGTTCAGAAATCAATTTAGGGGAAATCTATCTAATAAGCATTAGATAATCACCAGGTTTAGCTGGCTGAATTAGTCCTACTTGGGCCAGCGAGGAGCCCCACTTCCTCGTTTGTCATTGTCATCGTCTCCTCGACGGGTGCTACGGCGTGCCCTCTGTCTTTGAGCTCTTTGCTCTCCTACTTTCAAGGCTCGCCAGGTTCTGGGAGATGGAGGGTCTGGAATGCTTTCTAATGACAGCGTGTCAGCTGTGTGTTGTTCTGGCTGCCTCATGATTTGCCAGCTTTCCCCCTCTGAGCTGCTACCTCCCTCAAACCCCTGTTGTAAATCTATACAGTGGTACCTCGGGTTAAGAAGTTAATTCCTTCTGGAGGTCTATTCTTAACCTGAAACTGTTCTTAACCCGAGGTACCACTTTAGCTAATGGTGCCTCCCGCTGCCGCCGCACAATTTCTGTTCTCATCCTGAAGCAAAGTTCTTAACCCGAGGTACTATTTCTGGGTTAGCGGAGTCTGTAACCTGAAGCGTCTGTAACCTGAGGTACCACTGTACTGTCTTCCTCTTCTTCCTCTCTGGAAGGGTCAGAATGGGGAGGCAGTCTCCACCATTCTTCCTCTGCCCAGTCCCTGACAACGAGGAACCATTGGTGAGCACTCTTTGGGTTTGGTCAATCCACCAGCTTGAAATCCACCCAACAGCCTCTTCATTTAGACCACATTTTATCGGCTTTTCCACAAGAATGTCACAAGGAACTTTGTCAAAAGCCTTCCTGAAATCAAGACACACCACATTCACAGCTTTTCCCTGATCCACAAAGCTTGTAACTCTATCAAAAAAAGAAATGAGATGCTGAGATGCGTCTGGCATAACTCATTTTTGAAAAAACCATGCTGGGTCTTAGGAATCACAGCAACCTTTCTTTAATGCTCCTAGACTGACTGTTTAATTATCGGTTCTGAGACCTTTCCTGGCATCAATGTCAGGCTGACTGGTTGGTAGCTACCTGGTCTTATTTTCCCTGTTTTTGAAGATGGGGACAATCTTTGCCCCCCGGCAGTTGATCAATCCATTAACAACCTTGTGTCCTTGAAGATTGTCTCACTATTTGATATTTCCTCCTCCCCTTGATCCAAATTTATTTATTCATTTAGAAACTTTTCTGGTATATAACTAGTTACAAATCTGAGATCATTATAAGCTATTAATAAGCCTGGCAATCTCTTCGATGAAGTTCCGCAGGATTATGGTTTTCATATTTGGGGAATAAAGGATTCAGAGAACTGATTAAAGATTACTCAATTTCCAGTAGTCGAAGAAGCAATGCAGAATGATAAGATACGTTGTTGTGAATATTTACAAGTCTGAAATATAGTATTAACTTTTATAAGGAAGAATAGGGTGCTGAGAAAATCACCAGACTTTGAAAATGTAATCGTAAAGAAATTACCTAAGATGTGTTGCTAAAGTTCATCGCAAATGGGAATGAGCAAAGGATTCTATGATAAATTGGTCTCAGAACATAGGAAATAAGCATGGGCATGTGTGAGAAATTATGGAGAAAATATCATACATTTTCTCTGAACACAAATATAAGACAAAATTGTTTCACAGTTATGGTACAATGGCATCTGACTCCTGTAATTATTGGAGCAATAAATAAATTGCATTCAAAAATATGTTGGAGGTGCAAAAAGCAGAACAGAACACTTTGCCATATGTGGTGGACATAGAGTTACACAAAGAAATTCTGGAAGGTTATTATTTTTAATTTTTTAAGGAAAATGTATCATCTGCTACACCAAAGAGCTCCCTAAGCCTTGTATAGAATAAAACCTGTAGATAAAACTCATCTTAAATCCACAACACTATTTTTTTAAAAGCCTATGCATTAAATAATTATCCTTCACAGATAAAATAAGTAAACCTTTCTAAGCAAATATAACTTTTTTAATGAATATATTTTATATAATATGCCTAAATTAATTGTCTCGGTAGGCATGCTGAAATAAGCAAGTTTTCAGCAGGTGTCTAATACAATTTAGCAAGGGCACCTGCCTAAGATTATTACAGAAGCTGTCACAAATTGAGAGCAATGAAGGGGCATGATAAAAGTAACAAAATCCTAATAAATGTATTCTGGATTCCCCATTTGCTAATATGCTTAATAATTTGTCTCCTATCTCTGTATGTTAACTCATGTAAAGCTTTATTGTGAGGTCTGTTGGTTGAATTGATTGATTGATTGATTGATTGATTGATTGATTGATTAAAGTGCCTGGATTCTTTCGTCTGAATCTCTGCTTTGGGTCCCTCAGTCTTGTTAATCAGATGAGAAATAGAAAGAGATGGGAGCAGATTGCCACAGGCAGGATCCAGTAAGAATGTGTCTTAATTAAGGTAAGAACAAGACCTTGTCAATTGTCCTGGTGCTGTTGACCTCTTGGACTAGAATGCCAGAAGGCAGAAGCAGAATTATTGAGCAATCTAGCGGAATTCCACCTACGCAGAACAGCTGTGTTAGGCAGAAATCCAACCGATGCAGTTTTCGCTGTGACACCAGAAAAGTGAAGGATACTGAATTTCTGCCAGGACCTTTGCAGGGAAGCAAAAATGCTTGTTTACAAAGCTATTGTATTACTAGCTTTACTGTATGCTTGCGAAACATGGAACACTTATAAACACCATCTCCAACTCCTCAAAAGATTCCATCATCGGTGTCTCCGAAAAATTGTACACATCACTTCGGAAGATAGGCAAACTAATACCAGTGTACTGGAAGAAGCAAAGATCACCAGTGTTGAAGCAATGAGCCTTCAACGTCAACTTTGTTGACTGGTCATGTTGTGCTGATGCCTGATTATCGTCTTCTAAAGCAACTACTCTATTCCGAACTTAAAAATGGAAAGCGTAAAGCTGGTGGCCAACAAAAGAGGTTTAAAGACTGTCTAAAGGCAAATCTTTAAAAAGGTAGTATAAAAACCGACAACTGGGAAACACTGGCTTGCAAGTGCTCTAATTGGAGAATAGCCTTTACTAAAGGTGTCATGGACTTTGAAAAAGCATGAACTCAGGACACACGGGAGAAACGTGCTAAGAGGAAGGCACGTTTGGCAAACCCTCACCATGATCAACTCCCACCCGGAAACCTATGTCCCCGCTATGGAAGGACGTGTGGATCCAGAAGTGACCTCCACAGTCACTTATGGACACTCTGCTAAGACTGTGCTCATAGAAGACAATCTTACTCAGCTACGAGGGATCGCCAAAGAAGAGATGAGAAGGGGTGCAGGAGCCAGAGAGAAGGAGAAGGCACAGCCTGGTCATCCAGGACCTATCAAGGTCCTCATTGCTGGAAACAGATGCATTATTATTATTATTATTATTATTATTATTATCCATATCCCAACTTTCTCCCAGACTGGGACTCAAGGCAGCTTCCACAAATTAAAACAACACAGATAATATGCAAAAGCTAAAAACATATAACAGATAATCTTTAAAAAGCAATTAAACTCAAGCAGAATTAAATCAATATACTGTCAAGAAAACCAAATCTAAGCTAATAAAAAGAACACAGCCTTTCCCTTAAAATGCACTCAGTTCCTAAAGGCCTGGTGGAACGAGAAAGTCTTCTGTGAATAGCAGAAGGATAGCAAGGAGAGAGCCAGTCTGGCTTCTCTAGGGAGGGAGTTCCAAAGTCTGGGAGCAGCCACCGAGAAGGCCCTGTGCTGTATCCCCACCAAGGGTGCAGACACACACACCTTGCCCGCCCGCAATACAGTGAGCACCTGCAGACTTGGCAGTCTCAAGAGGCAAGGGAATCTTGTGAGTAAGCACATTTTGCCCCGTCTTTAAAAGTTTGGCGAGTGGATATGCCTCACCCATTGGGACAGCTCCATTGCTTCTGTGCAGTTCTGAGCATCCTTTGGACCACTGCCCTCAGCCCGGCTGGCCTCACTTTTCTTGCGGGGGGTTGGTCTAGATGGCCTTTGGTGATCCCTTCCAACCGCACAATTCCATAGTTCAATGATGTTGCCTGAGCATAGCAGCAGCTTTGACTCATTACCTGTCTCCAAGCCCGTAAGTCTCCTCTGCCCCTACAAATACCTCTTCCTTATTCTCAGGAAAAGGCCTCTTTTCACCATGGTCTGGGCAGCTGCTGTTAAAAAGCACGGAAATACTGCCAGGAAATAAATATATCAGCCCTGATTGACTGGGGACCAACTTGGCTCTTGTTGGAAGTGCCCAATTGAACAGCTGGGCGAAAGGTTGCGCTGCTGTGCAGGCGCCCCGGAAGAGCCACTTGGGGAGAAATAATTTCACCGCTCTCACTTGTCATGGACCAATCAACAGCTGTCATCCGCCGATCCAAGCTGCTGCTGCTACTGCCTATACCAAGCAGCGAATTTGCTTTCCAAGATACCTCCCTGTCGCCACTAGCCGAAAAAGCGTCCCTGTGTAGGTGGTGGGGAGACATTGATAATTCTGTGCAATCAACATCAGCCAGCAAAGGGCCATGGCTCAGCAGTGGAGCATCTGTTTCACACGCAGAGGGTCCCTGATTTAATCCCCAGCATCTCCAGGAAGGGCTGGCATGAGACTCTCTGCCTGTATCTGCTGCCCATCCTTGCAAATTGGCCAATGGCCTGACTCAGGCAGGTTCCCATGTTCCTAGGTAACTGCAGCAGAATTGGGAATTAGCTGAAAACCTTTATTGCTAAAACCTGGCAGGAGTAAGTTAAAACTGGCCAAGTCAAGGGGGAGTTAGAAAAGAGCATTATCTGCAAAGTTGATAATGGAAGCACTTTCGAGATAACACTTTGCAATTCAGGATAAATTCAGCGCGCAGAGAGGAAAAGGGAATCAAGGTGTTACACACAGACAAGGCACTGGGCTTCCCTCGGTGCAGCACAGCTTCAGATGACAGACAGATGGATGCATAGTTCCAGGTATGGGGGAGGAACTGGTGTTGGTTTGCATTCTGCTGCCAACCCACTGAACCAATGCATCGCAAAACAATAAGCCAACCAAAATAAGCAGCAACCCTTAAAAATTCAGATTTTCCTGGATTTTGTGATTAGGTTTTCCAGCCAAATAACACGTGCAACAATTTGTGATTGGGGGAAAGGAAAAAATGCATTGCATTTGGAGAAATTGTTAAGCAAAAATGCAAACAAAAATGTGCCGATTAAGAGAAATGTGCTCTGCAAGACTGGAGAATTTTCACAATGGGTGGATCTACACACAGGGAGAAAAACGCTATAAATAAGTCAGAAATTAAATTGCTATAACACAAGAAAAAATGCTTTGGAAAATCACAATGAATTTTTCTTTGCTCTCCAGCGCCATCTGGTGTTGAATATAAAGCATTCAAAACACGGGTGTGTTTTTTTACTAATGTAGCTGAGACCAATGACTTTTTTTAACAGAAGAAAAGAAAGGAAGAGAAAATTCACAAGCTGGTGCAGAAATGTGGAGAACTGAACTGGGAAAATGAGAAACCAAAACTGACAAATCTGCCCATCCTTGCTACCTTGTATTTTAGGACTGCGGAGGGTGTGCAGGGTCAGAGCCCTGCCATTCTGATGGGAGTCCAAACAGATCAAGCAAGTGGGAGGGCAGAAAAACATGAACTGGGAGCTGGGAAATGGGGCTCACTTGTGGAATTGAATTTTGGAGTTTGGAGAAACTGAGATCTGTCCGAGGTTTCTGCCATGACATCTGATTGATGAATAGTTACAGGTAGGTAGCCGTGTTGGCCTGCCGTAGTCGAAACAAAATTAAAAAATTCCTTCCAGTATCAAAGGGCCAAAACAAACAAGATGAATTTTAACAGGGAGAAATGTAAAGTATTGCACTTGGGCAAAAAAAATGAGAGGCACAAATACAAGATGGGTGACACCTGGCTTGAGAGCAGTACATGTGAAAAGGATCTAGGAGTCTTGGTTGACCACAAACCTGACATGAGCCAACAGTGTGACGCGGCAGCTAAAAAAGCCAATGCAATTCTGGGCTGCATCAATAGGAGTATAGCATCTAGATCAAGGGAAGTAATAGTGCCACTGTATTCTGCTCTGGTCAGACCTCACCTGGAGTACTGTGTCCAGTTCTGGGCACCACAGTTCAAGAAGGACACTGACAAACTGGAACGTGTCCAGAGGAGGGCAACCAAAATGGTCAAAGGCCTGGAAACGATGCCTTATGAGGAACGGCTAAGGCAGCTGGGCATGTTTAGCCTGGAGAAGAGGAGGTTAAGGGGTGATATGATAGCCATGTTCAAATATATAAAAGGATGTCACATAGAGGAGGGAGAAAGGTTGTTTTCTGCTGCTCCAGAGCAATGGTTCCAAACTACAAGAAAAAAGATTCCACCTAAACATTAGGAGGAACTTCCTGACAGTGAGAGCTGTTTGACAGTGGAATTTGCTGCCAAGGAGTGTGGTGGAGTCTCCTTCTTTGGAGGTCTTTAAGCAGAGGCTTGACAACCATATGTCAGGAGTGCTCTGATGGTGTTTCCTGCTTGGCAGGGGGTTGGACTCGATGGCCCTTGGGGTCTCTTCCAACTCTAGGATTCTATGATTCTATCACCTTAGAGACCAACTAAGTTTGTTATTGGTATGAGCTTTCGTGTGCATTTTTATTTTGATTGATGAATGTCTTCCCTCCAAGGACAAACATGCAGTTCCAGTCCAGTAACATTTTTGCCCTTATCTAGGTTCATTCACTGGCCATTGCCAACCGTTACCTATCGGAGATAGTAACCTCACAATTTAATACAGTCATAACTCGGGTTACAGATGCTTCAGGTTGCGTTTTTTGGGGGTTACAGACCCGCCGAAACCTGGAAGTACCGGAACGGGTTACTTCCGGGTTTGGGGGTCACGCATGCGCAGAAGCACTAAATCTCGCTTTGCGCATGTGCAGAAGCCCTGAATCACAACCTGCGCGCTTGCAGACGTGCCATTGTGGGTTGCGAAAGCTGCGGGTTGCAAATGTGCAACCCGCACGGATCATATTCCCAACCCGAGTGTCTACTGTAATGATAATCGTGATCTGCCATCAGTGTAACATATTCAAAAGGCAGTTCCCTGCCCCAAGCAGGTTGCAATCTAAATAGAGAAGGGGGCAGATGGACTAGGCCAGTGATATTCCAAGTGGGCCATGGGTGAAAATTGCATAAGTACAAGACTAGGGGGCCACAGAGGGCAGTGAGAAGTGCGGGGGGGGGGAATCATTTTTTAATTTGAAAAATCCTGACTGCCTGGCTATCCGCTTGGCCAATCCCAAGTGGGTAAAGGGGCAGCCCACCATGTGTGTTTTCTTGGAGCAGTTCTGGTTTGTTTCTGGCAGAAGAGGGCGATCGCTGAGGCTCCCGTTTTGACTAGTGGAGGCCACGATCCAGGACCCCCACGTCAGGCGAGCACAGTGCTGGAGTGGCAATGCGTAGGGCTGAGCGAGACAGAGCTGCTTGTTGCTGCCGCCAGTGCTGGGCCCGGGGGCAGCCTGGGCCTAACTCTGCAAGGCACAGCGTGCAATCCGCCTCAGCGCCTAGTGGATCGGGGCCTTTGGATGTTGCCGAGGGGCGCAGAGCCCGTTAGCAGCTTTGGCCCAGCTCTACAAGGCACGGGGTGAAATCCATCTCAGCGCCTAGCCGAGCGGAGACATCTGGTGCTGCTGACTTGCATCTAGTAAATAGCTAAGTGTCTACTCAGAAGAAAGCCACACTGAATTCAGTGGGCCTTACTCCCAGGTACGGGTGTGTGGGGCTACAGTGTTTTATCTAGGCAGCCAGGGCTCCTCCGGATGACAAGATTTTTTTGCACCAAGTCAGTGAGAACCACTTGCTTTTTAAAATTCTCCCATATATACAGAACTCCCTGTGCGGCTTTTGGGCTGATTCTGTAGGTTCCCCCCTCTGTGTCAAATAACTGGAGTCAAATAAGTGTTGTTTACTTTTTATAATACATGGAAGATGAATCTCCCTCAGGAGGCTCTGGACCATGGGTAGGTGAACTAAGGCCTGGGGGCTGGATCCAGCCCAATCACCTTCTCAATCCGGCCCGCGGACAGTCTGGGAATCAGCGTGTTTTTACATGAGTAGAATGTGTGCTTTTATTTCAAATGCATCTCTGGGTTATTTGTGGGGCATAGAGATTTGTTCATTATAAAAATCTAGTCCGGCCCCCCACAAGGTCTGAGGGACAGTAGACCGACCCCCTGCTGAAAAAGTTTGCTGACCCCTGCTCTAGACCTTCCTTCCTTGGAGGTTTCTAAGCAGAGGTTGAATGGCCACCTGTCATGGATACTTTAACTGAGATTCCTACATTGCAAGGATTGCACTAGAAACATGACCCTTTTAAGGGGGGTCCCTTCCAGCTCTATGAGTCTATGTTTTTCTGCTTCGACAATATTTCATTATGTTCCTATCATTTTACGTAATTGTATTTTGTATAAATTATAAAGAAAGCATGTTCTGTTTACAAAAAAATTAAAATTAAATAGTTATCTTCCTACCACTAGGAGGGGGGCATGTGCGTAGCCAGGATTTTTGTTAGGGGAGCAGGCTTTTAAATAATAATAATAATAATAATAATAATAATAATAATAATAATAATTTATTTATACCCCACCCATCTGGCTGGGTTTCCCCAGCCACTCTGGTTGGCTTCCAACCGAATATTAAAAACAATACAGTGTCAGACATTTAAAACTTCCCTAAACAGGGCCGCCTTCAGTTGTCTTTTAAAAGTAAAATAGTTGTTTATTGCCTTGACATCTGCTGGGAGAGCGTTCCACAGGGCGGGTGCCACCACCAAGAAGGCCCTCTGCCTGGTTCCCTGTAATCTCACTTCTTGCAGCGAGGGAACCGCCAGAAGGCCCTTGGCGCTGAACCTCGGTGTCCGGGCAGAACGATGGGGGGGACAGAACCTTAGATTTGTATTGATTTTTATTTATTTGGGAGTGCAGCTGCCCCCCTACCTTGCCTACGTCCATGGGGGGGGGGGATGAGCACAGGAAGGAAATGAGGTCAGAAGGGGGCCACGGTCGGGAAAAAGTTGGGAAACACTGGACTAGGGAAGAGCGGAGCAAGTTAAAAGTTCCAGAGGATGGATGGGGATATTGAATTGAGATGAATCCCACTCCCAGTCACTTCCAGTTCTGCTCTGCAGATATTGATAGACATATTCTCCCAAGTGTGCGAATACCTGCCAAACATCTGATGGTCACCTTTGGCACGGAGCGCTCGGTGCTTTTGCAATCGCAGCCAAGGGTCTCTGACAACTGAGACGAAGGCACAACCAAGACCTGATTGACAGCATCTGACAACCGATGCACAACAGCAGCAAAGAGCGCAGAGGGCAATTGGCAGACTGGGTGGCCGGCCGGCCAGAGGGAGAGCCTTGTTGCTGTCCAGAGCAACAAGCTGACCCCTGTTGAGGTTATGGATTTACTGAACGCAAGGCAGGTAGGGTGTGTGGCTTCTGGCATCACCTTTCTTCCCAGGGGTCTCCTAGCCTTCAGGGTTTCTGTCCCAGCAGTTTGCAGCACAAAACCAGCAGCCCTGGTTGCACAGGGAGCTGGGGCCTGGTCTGCAGGGCTGTTTGTTCGGCGCTGTATCTGCTTCTTGAAATCTCGTGTCCATATACAGCTCTGAACATTGCGTCTGGGAGAAATCCGAAGGGCGAAAGGTGTCCTGCATCAGCGCGTCCACGGGGGCGTCGTCACTTCTCCGTCATGTCTCTGCACGGCAGGAGAGAGACAGAGCGAGCGCATGATTTCAGCATTCCCTCCCACCTCCGCCCCCTCTCCGTGGACACGGCTCTGAGGGTCTCAGCTGCAGCTGCCGGAGAGATCGTGATAAATATGTCAGGCGTCCCTGGCAGTACAGCCATCCTCTTATTAGCACCTGTAAAACAAAGGAGAGGGACGTGACAGGACTGAGGATTTGGCGTCTGGCTGTGCATTGTGGGCTCCAGCTGGGGCTCGAGGAAGGGAGCAGAGAGCAGCCCACGATCACCACACGCATGAAAGTCTGTTTTCTTGTTCGTTGTTCTGGTCCAGCCGCTTACATCACGTTGTGTTTACTGGTTGTGTTTTTCATCTCACGCTTCTCTCTCTATTCTTTCTCTCTTTTTAAAGCCAAAGCCAGCTTTGGGTAACCAGCTAGAGAGAGACGTATATTCACAGTTTGCACCCAGAATGAGGTAAAACAGGCAACGCAGAGGGGAAAACTGAAACAGAGCCCCTTCTGCAGGGTTTGGAATCCCTCTTGTGATTGGCAGGCAGGGCTTCAGATGGACTGAAAAGAGTTTGCCCAAGCAATGGGCTCAGTCCATGATGTGTTATTGCAAGGTCAGGTACCTGAGGCCTTCCAGATTCAAAAAAGGGCAACCAGGGATATATGATAAAGGGGACAGAACGACTCCACTATATTTGCAGCATTCAGAATTTTTTAATTTAGAGAAAAGGAGAGCAAGGGCTCGTCCACACCTCTGTCCACCCCTGGGAAGACCCAATTTAAAGGTAAAGGGACCCCTGACCATTAGGCCCAGTCGCGGACAACTCTGGGTCTGCGGCGCTCATCTCGCTTTATTGGCCGAGGGAGCCAGCGTCCAGCTTCCGGGTCATGTGGCCAGCATGACTAAGCCGCTTCTGGCAAACCAGAGCAGTGCACGGAAATGCCGTTTACCTTCCCGCCTGAGTGGTACCTATTTATCTACATGCACTTTGAGGTGCTTTCGAACTGCTAGGTTGGCAGGAGCAGGGACCGAGCAACGGGAGCTCACCCCATGGTGGGGATTCAAACTGCCGACCTTCTGATGGTCAAGTCCTAGGCTCTGTGGTTTAACCCACAGCATCACTCGCGTCCCATAAGACCCAGTTTACCACTGACTACAAGACAACTGGGTTTTCCGCAGACTGCCATTTGTTCCGATTCAGCTGAAAAGAGTGTGTTTTCCACGGGAAAGCTGTGAGGCAAATGCAAAGCCAACCCCTCAAGCCTGTGTTTTCCAGGCACAGGACAAGTAAGAACAATCCCTAAAAAGTGGCATGGTAGAGGTTCATGCATGGCATGAAGAAAGTGGACGGAGGAATGTTTTTCTTGCTCAGTTCTAGAACGCATGGGCATCTAACGAAACTGGGTGTTGGAGGTAAAATGTATTCCTTCTACACAGCGGCAGAGCATATGCTGTTCAGTGCAGGCGTGCTACTGAGGGTGCGGAGCGTGCCCTCCCATGCGCCACTGTTCAGGGTAGGAGAGGGGCAGGCAAGCTGATGCTCATACGCCTCCTGCTCTCCGCAGCCTGCTCAGACATGACCTGGCAACATAGATGCTGCGGCCGCTTGCGCCTCACCACAGCTGAGAAACGCTGCTCTCTGTTCCCAGGTCAGAAGAGCTGCTGCTGGCACCGGGCGTGACGTGTGCCGCTCACTTGTCTGCCATTTTTGTCACCCTCCCCTCAGTCAGGATACCCGGGGTGGGCCGCACCCACCGCACCCCCCTTCCTACGCCTCTGCTTCTTCACACAGTGCATTTTTAAAAAATGTATTTTTATTTAAAAAATTCTTGATTTACAAAAGTTTGTGTAATGTCTCTCTCTCTCGTGTTTTTTCCATGCAACATTTTTACAAATCAGTTTCGTTTGTTGAGACATTAGGAATAAAAGGGGGAAAGAGGTGGGGGGGACATGGGGGGGGTGGGGGGGTGATGATGTTTCTATTTTACTTAATATATGTAGGGTTTTGGTTGGACAGTGTTCTCGAAGCTACAAACATGAGTTTGGCCAAACTGCGGGAGGCAGTGGAAGACAGAAGTGCCTGGCGTGCTCTGGTCCAGGGGGTCACGAAGTGTCGGACACGACTAAACGACTAAACAACAACAACAATGTAGGGTTTGGTGTCAGTGTTGCTTGTGCAGGTTCTCTGCTGTTCACTTGTGTTCCTTTGGTGGTGAGAGAGGTTGGGGTTGGCCTAGGGTGTGGTTGTTCATTTGTGGCTGGCTGTGGTGGTCTTTGTTTTCGTGTGTGAGTGGGGTGGGTGGGTGTTTTGGATCAGGTTAGCCATCTTGATTTGTATGCTGTTGGTGGATTTTTGTCCTTGTCTTGTTGGGCTGTGTATGTGATAAAGGGGAGCCATACCGGGGTGAAGGTATCTTCTTCTATTTGTCCCCGTGCCAGTTTCAGTTTATTGGTTAATTTTTCTAGTAAGGCTGTTTCCCACTCTATTTGGTACCACTGGTCCATGCTTACTCCTGACAGGTCTCTCCAGTGTCTGGTTATGGTGTTTCTGGCTGCTGAAAGTAGGTGGGTTATGAGTTCTTTGTGGTGTAAGTGGGCATTGTTGTCTTGGAAGATGTTTAGTAGGGCCAATTCTGGGGTGATTTCTAATACAGTGGTACCTCGGGTTAAGTACTTAATTTGTTCCGGAGGTCCGTACTTAACCTGAAACTGTTCTTAACCTGAAGCACCACTTTAGCTAATGGGGCCTCCAGCTGCCGCTGCACCACCGCCGCACAATTTCTGTTCTCATCATGAAGCAAAGTTCTTAACCCAAGGTACTATTTCTGGATTAGCAGAGTCTGTAACCTGAAGTGTCTGTAACCTGAAGCATGTGTAACCCGAGGTACCACTGTACTGTGTGGCAGACTGCCCCAAATTAGTATCAAAACAACTAGCTGTTCAAGAAATGTACACAGCTGCATTGGGTGTGTTTGTGAACGGTTGCAAGAGAGTGACATGCGAACTGTTGTGCTTGAGAGATCAACTAGAGAACGAACACAAAAGAATGTGTTTGTGTGTATGCACACACACACACACACACACACACACACACACACACACACCTGTACATTTTCACAGTTTGGGGCATGTTCCTGGATTTATTTATTTTTACAGGAAAACGAATCAATAACGTATAGATATACTTTTAGAAAGGTTTCCGTAAATAACAGGGGGCACTGTGATCCTAGCAGGGGGTGGGGGAGCAGCAAAAATCAAAGGAAGCAAAAGAAATAGGGAGAAAAGCCTTAAAATTGTACCGGAATATAAATCTCCCTTTATGTTTAAAATAAAAGGGGAGGCAGTGAAGGACCTAGATGGCTGTAAAGAGGATTAGACAAATTCATGGAGGAGAAGAGGCCAATTTATGGCTAGTCGCTCTGCCCTGCCACTGCAGTTAGAGGCTTCTGAATACCAGTTAGTGGAAACGGCAGGAGGAGAGAGTTGGCCTTGTGTTCGAATCCTGCTTGTGGCTTTCCCACAGGCAGCCGGACAGCCACTGTGAGAGCAGGATGCTGGACCAGATGGGCCATGGGCTTCATCCTGCAGGGCTCGACTTATTTTCCAGATGTTTTGGGGACTCCAACTGCCACCACTGCTAACTGGCCATGCTAGTGAGGGCTGATGGGAGCAACAATGCCCCCCAACACAATTTTGGAGGGCTATACCCGGTTCTCCTGCCCTATTTTAAGGCTTTCCCACACACAAAGACGTTGGAGATTGTTGTACATACCTATAAACTCTTCCACTTTTGAGCTACGAGCTAAACCGGAAGAAAGCTGCAAAGACATTCTTTCCCCAACCTCACAATGCCTCTCAAAAGTGTCTCACACCAATTGTAACTGACCTGCAGATGCGCTTGAAAACAGAGACATTATATGTACCTTTGTTATCTATGAAAATCTTTCAATAAAAAAGAAAAAGAATACTCACACTCTTTCTGTTAGTTTTCAAAGGTGAGGCGCGATGTGTTCGCTCATTAGATCTTTGTCCCTATGAGACTGGTGCGCTCGGAGACAGGTGCTTTTTCGAATGGGGAGGTGTGACTATTCCCAAAAATGGAGGCACCATCAAGTTCTCTCACACACACACACACACACACACACACACACACACACACATATATATATATAATTTTTATTCAGTTTTTACATTCTACATTTGAATTCACACATTAATCATAACCATCAATATTTAGGATTCCCTGAATCTTTAGACTTCCCACCACCCTTTCATAAAGTCTATTATCAAACTTTTCCCGCTGCATCACATAATTCCTCATTTTTCTTTAAATAGTCCATTTTTATCTTCATTTTTAATACATCACAAGCGTTACGCAAATCCTGCCAAAAATGTTAGTTGCTTACAGTGTTCTCTTAGATAAATAATAATTTAAAAATTCCCATTCCTTCTTATAATTTCTATCTTCCTGGTTTCCGATTTCCCCAGTCATTTTTGCCATTTCAGCATAGTCCATCATCTTCATCAGCCATTTCTCTCTGGTTGGGACTTTATCTTCTTTCCATCTCTGGGCCTATTCTCAAAAAAACAGAGGCACCATTGAGTTCTTGGTGATGGGTGTTAGAATTCCTGCTCCGTGACTGCAGTCATGGCATTGTTGTCTTTCAAATGACGGTGTATGTTTTGACTCCACAGAGTGGGAAGTGACGGAGACAGGATGTTTGCGTTACTGTGTTTCACGAAGTGGGACTACTGTCCTTTGTTCTTTTCCTCTTTTCCTCTTTGCTGTCTGATGCTCCGTGTGTGTTTATATGTAAATAAAGTAGATTAGCCAAAATGCTGAGTTGCTGAGGTCACTTACACAAGTTGCGCAAACTCTGCAGATCCCTAATTGTGCCTGTTAAGTTGTGGGTGAACATATCAGACGACACAGCGATTCTTCAAACAGCTGTTGTTTATTCACAGGCCAGGACAGAACTGAACTGAAGGGTTCAGCCAGCCTGCTTATATAGAGCTCCAGTACAATGTAACTGTAACAATTTCCTAAAACTATCCAATCACTGAACGTCACTTTCGATCCCTTATTTGCATAACTATCTACATTATCCCCCTGCTGGCCCAGGGTGAGAACTTCAGTACATAACAGTGCTAGTGTCGGTTGGCATTGGTCGCTGTGATGTTCGGGCTGAAGAAAGCTTTTGAAGCTCCTGAATGATCGACCAGGAGGGAGAGAACATGCCAGTTGGGCATGTGTCTCTGCCATGGTCCTACTCGAGTGTAGGCTGAACTCCTGACAATGGGATGGAGGTCAGTCCCCTCTGGCTTCTCCACCACCTCCAGCTGTTGAGTCTCTCTTCCTGGCTGATCAATGCATTCTTCCGCCATGGTTAGGGGACTTCTCTGCTCCATGGTTACAGCCGGACAGGGAGACAGCAGGACTGTCTTCCCTACCCAAGCTGCTGGTGGCACAGGGGCAGGGGCCAATGGCATCCTCCAGGCCCTCATCATCATCATCTGGCAGCAACACCAGACCAGACCTGGTGGCAACTTCTGTCTCCATCTGCTTGAGCATATTATACCTTCCTCTTTCTTTTCTTCGGCGATCACTCGTAGCCAAGTAAGATGGTCTTCCATGAACACAGTCTTAACAGTGAGTCCGTAAGTGACGGTGGAGGCTAATTCTGGACCCACACGTCCTTCCACAGTGGGGACATTGGTTCCCGGGAGGGAGTTGATCATGGTGAGGGTTTGCCAAGCGTGCCTTCCACCTATCACATTTCTCCCTTTCTCCCTTTCGTCCTGAGTTTGAGTGTCTTCAGAGCCCATGAGACCTTTGGTAAATGCTGCTCTCCAATTGGAGTGCTCTCAGGCAAGTGTTTCCCAGTTGTTGGTGTTTATGCTACATTTTTTTAAGATTTGCCTTGAGAGAGTCTTCAAACCTCTTTTGTCAACCACCCACATTACACTTTTCATTTTTAAGTTCGGAATAGAGTAGTTGCTTTGGAAGGTGATAATCAGGCACAACATGACCAGCTTTAAGAAGTCCTACTTTTTGTGTGTCCTGAATCTTTCATCAGGTGGGCTCAGGTTGTACTAGTATGAGAGAGGGAGAGAGAAAAAACTCCTCTCTGTCCACTTCCTTTACTCCATGCCCAATTTTACAGACCTCTACCCTGCTGCCCCTTTCTCACTCTTTTTCTAAACTAAAAGGCTATTTTGCTGCCTGCATGAAAAATCCACACCATTAAAGACCTTCCACTTCTGAGGCCACTCATGGACAATTACCTAATCATTCCATTAACAAACAACAACGCAGTCTGGCTCCTCAGTTATCCAGGGCATTAAAAACAGAGGCTCAGCCCTGGAAAGTCCTTGGGTGATGAGGGCAGATGAGATTGACTAACACACCAGTCCTACAGATATAGGAGCAGGAAGGGTGTGGGCCTCTGTGCAGTGCTGGAGTGCAAGTTTTGCATGCAGAATGTCCCTGGTTGGGTCTCTGGCATCTCCAGGTAAAAGCATCTCACACGGCAGATGATGTGGAAGATCTCAGAAAGCCGCCTCCCGGAACAAGCATCACTAGACTAGCTTTAATAGTGGTCTGGTTATGACAACCAATTTTGATTGATTTATTTATTTTATAAACCATCCTTCATCATAACATCTCAGGGCAGTTGACAGGGTGGATCTACACACAGGTGGGGACCCTATAAATAAGTCAGAAATTAAATTGTTATAACAAAAAGGGGAAAATGCTATAAAAAAATCGTAAAGATTTTTTTTTGCTTTCCAGCGCCATCTGCTGTTGCATGTGTGTGCATAGAAATGCATAGAAGTGAAAATAACATAGAAGGGTGCATTAGAAGGGTCCCTGTGGAACGCCCTCCCATCAGATGTCACAAAGATTAAGAACTACAAAACTTTTAGAAGACATCAGAAGGCAGCCCTGTACAGGGAAGTTTTTAATGTTTGATGTTTTATTTTGTTTTTGCTGGAAGCTGCCCAGAATGACTGGGGAAATATTATTATTATTATTATTATTATTATTATTATTATTATTATTATTGTCGTTGTTGTTGTTGTTGTTGTTGTTGTTGATATTAGGGAAATGGCTTTGCAAAACTGTGCAGAATTTAACACCAAAACACCAAGCTTTCACTCAAAAAGTTTTCACGAGGACCTTAAAAAACAATGCAGAGAACTAGATTTAAGATGGGGAAAGTAAGAAACTGGAAGAAACTGAAAATGACAGATTTGCCCATTCCTGGAAGTGAGAGAGGTGGCTGCCTGTGGCTTCTCCTCCAAACCGCTTCTCAGTCTTTTTATCTTCTGCTTGTTATAGCAACCACGACTCTCCTCACAACAGGTGGGAGAGGGGCAGATTACAAAATCTGGGTGGAAACCTGCTGGTTCAATTGGGAATTTAAAAGGTACAAAAGGTTGCAACTTAACAACTCTACAAAAGGCCTTTTCTCTCGCATCTTCTTTCTGCAACATTAACCTGACAAGCAGCAATAATGATGGTGATTTTCCTGGGCATTTTGGACAGTATTATCAGTTTTATAATGGCTGTTTCTGGTGTTCCTCCTAGCATTGGGTGGGGACAAATATTCATGTCTTCCTTAATTTTGGATAAACACTTTAATTATAGTTTCATTATGTTTGTGGATATTTTGGGATAAACACTTTTATTCTATTTGTATTGCATTGGTGGAAATTTTATTATGCACGTCTCTCTTTTACATTTCTTGCAAATCCCTTTGGACCAACCGATTTCAGATGAGTAGAGCAATAAATAAATTTAATAGTCAGGTTTAATCCTGACAAGACAGTACTGTTTTGGGGGGACAGGGGGCAGGCGGGTGTGGAGGACTCCCTGGTCCTCAATGGGGCAACTGTGTCCCTGAAGGACCAGGTGCGCGGCCTGGGAGTCATTCTGGACTCACAGCTGTCCATGGAGGCACAGGTTAATTCTGTGTCCAGAACAACTGTTTATCAGCTCCATCTGGTACGCAGACTGAGACCCTCCCTGCCCACAGACTGTCTCACCAGAGTGGTGCATGCTCTGGTTATCTCACACTTGGACTACTGCAATGTGCTGTACCTGGGGCTACCTTTGAAGGTGACCCAGAAACTACAGCTAATCCAGAATGCAGCAGCTAGACTGATGACTGGGAGCGGCTGCCGAGACCACATAACACCGGTCTTGAAAGACTGACATTGGCTCCCAGTACGCTTCCGAGCACAATTCAAAGTGTTGGTGCTGACCTTTAAAGCCCTAAACAGCCTCAGCCCAGTAGACCTGAAGGAGCGTCTCCACCTCCATCATTCTGCCCGGATGCTGAGGTCCAGCGCCGAGGGCCTTCTGGTGGTTTCCTCATTGCGAGAAGCCAAGTTACAGGGAACCAGGCAGAGGGCCTTCTCGGTGGTGGCACCTGCCCTGTGGAACGCCCTCCCACCAAATGTCAAAGAGAACAACAACTACCAGACTTTTAGAAGACATCTGAAGGCAGCCCTGTTTAGGGAAGCTTTTAATGTTTGACAGATTACTGTATATTAATATTTTGTTGGAAGCCGCCCAGAGTGGCTGGGGAAGCGCAGCCAGATGGGCGGGGTATAAATAATAATAATAATAATAATAATAATAATAATAATAATAATAATAATAATAATTAACTGAAACTCAGAGCAATGTGGCAGCAAGCCTTGACACACCTGGGGCTGGAAGGCAGAGGGTGGAGATTGCAGAAGGATCTGAGCCCCAGACCCAGTCCTTTTTTTTTTTTCTTTAAAAAAAATATGAACAGAGCTCCTGGGTTTGCATCGAAATCTCTCTCATAAAAGGCCTGTGTGCCGCACAAGGTCAAATACTTCTGCAGGAATCCTTTATGCATCTTTACGGCACACGAGCCAAAGGGCTCTTCATGTATGGATTGGTTAGTGCAATTGTCCCTGTGGTGTGGGTACAGGCAGCCTAGAATAGAAACTGCAAATTATACTGTTTCACAGCTCCCGTTTCTTTCAGGAGCAGGAAGCTTCAGGGATGGAGCGGGGAGCCTGTGCCGAGACTGTACTGGCAGCTCTGCAATATGTGTTTGTGTGCAGATATGAAAGTTGAGCATGGAAAGCCAAACACACGCTCTGACAGTGCTAGTCTTTCAAGAAACATCACTACCCTTGCCCCAGAGCAAGAACTATGTGGAGCTCTTCGCAGGGGCTGCCAAACTCAAGCTTAGCTGAATTTATTATATTTGTATCTTTATTTAAAGGAGCTCAAAGTGGTATGCACTGGGCTGTCCAAGAATGGAGCAGCTCCAAACCTGCTTAGCTCCTGCTGCCCTGGACTCAAAATCTCCATCTCTATTTGTCTCTAGCCCTCTGTGTCATAGCTAGTAGCCACCAGACATCAGTGCTCATTGGAAGTAAGCATCTTCGAACCATCAGAGATTATTGGTAAAGAGCGTTTAGTAAACTAATCAAATAAATTCTAAAGGTCATTCTATATAGCTGATTACAATGTTTGAAACAATATTCATGCACTGGGCCTCGGCGAATGTTTCTCTCCAGAAAAGCCTGTTTGTGGATTTTCCAGTCTGGTTCCTGTTGTGTGGAGACTATTGAGCTAGGCTTTGACCCAGCTCCCCCATGGAAATGCTTGCATCCTTAAGGGTTGCCATATGCCCTCTTTTTCCAGGACATGTCCTCTTTTTTTCATGTAAAATGAAAGCCATCATAGCAATCCATAGTTAAAAGTAAAGGTAAAGGGACCCCTGACCATTAGGTCCAGACGTGACCGACTCTGGGGTTGCGGCCCTCATCTCACTTTACTGGCCGAGGGAGCCGGTGTACAGCTTCTGGGTCATGTGGCCAGCATGACTAAGCCGCTTCTGGCAAACCAGAGCAGCGCACGGAAACGCCGTTTACCTTCCCGCTGGAGCGGTACCTATTTATCTACTTGCACTTTGACGTGCTTTCGAACTGCTAGGTTGGCAGGAGCAGGGACCGAGCAACGGGAGCTCACCCCGTCACAGGGATTCGAACCGCTGACCTTCTAATCAGCAAGTCCTAGGCTCTGTGGTTTAACCCACAGCGCCGCCCGTGCCCCTATAGTTAAAAGTAGAAGTCGGCAAATGTGTCCTCTTTTTTGCTCTTCAGAATATGGCGACCCTAGATGCAGACACGCGCAAGTTTTTGCTGATTTTAACAAAAACAAACAATATACAGTGGTACCTCGGTTTTTGAACGTAATCCGTTCCGGAAGACCGTTCGAGTTCTGAAACGTTCGAAAACCGAAAACTCGATAGGTGACAGCTAGGCCTCAGGATACTGCACCCAGCGGAAGCTGCGTGGCATGTTCGACATCCGAGGCATGTTCGAAAACCAAAGCATTTACTTCCAGGTTTACAGTGTTCGAAAACCGAAATGTTTGTCAGTGGAGGCGTTTGAAAACCGAGGTACCACTGTATATAATTAGACACACAGGATTAGCAGTGTCAGGATTCACAGAATGCTGTGTGAGATGGTAAGTCTGCAGGCTTGAGTTTGCTAGCTGAGGAAACTGGCTGGTGCATTTAGCCTGCAATATTTTCTATGGAAGTTCTGAGTCAGAAAGACTCAGCAGTAATGTGCTGTCAGTTGATTGGCTGTCATCGGTTTAAAAGGGAAACCTGTCCAGCAGTAAGTGTGGTGATGTAGAAGAGTGTGGTCAGAGAGAGAGAGAGAGAGAGGTAGAAAGGTCTTCCTGTTTGCCTTCAGGTGCAGCCAGGTACTCTGTTTGACTGTATGAACTGCTTGCGTATTATTATAGCCTGTAGATATTTGTATATATAGCTCACAATAAATATACTGCACTGAAGAACCTGGAACTCTGAGCGTTTCTGCTAAAGCACCGTGAAGAATTCGCGACAAGCAGACAATGCCATATGCTTGGAAGAGTAGCATGACAACATGGAATATAATGAGATTTTATATGACTCAGATCTACTGTCTTATTTATTTTATAGTACAGTACATTGATTATTGCTTTTATTTTATGGATCAGTGGTCTCGTTAGATAGTAAAATTCATGTTAAACTGCTGTTTTAGGGGTTGTTTTTAAAAGTCTGGAACGAATTAATCCGTTTTGCATTACTTTCTATGGGAAAGCATGCCTTGGTTTTGGAATGCTTTGGTTTTTCCAGAATGGATTAAGTTTGAGAACCAAGGTACCACTGTAAATAGTTTTCATTGGAGTTTGAATAAATGTGCAATTAATTGTTAGTGTTTTGAATTTTACTGTTTTACTATTTTCCTTAGTGGACACTTAGCAAACTGCTATTCTGAATAATGATTTTTATAGGGTACGGTAGCAGACATTGGGGGTGAGCTCATGAAACCAAGAGGGCAAAGGCTCTAAAACGTTGGGGAACCAGTGAGCTAGATTCGCTAACACAAGGATCATTAGCCACAAGAAGAATTATAAAGAACTTTCAGCAATCTTGTGTGTACATTCTAGTAGCATGTCTGACTCTTGTTTATGCTAAGTGGGACTCATATTTTCTCATCTCCCTCCCCTTCTGGCAGTGGCGTAGCGTGGGTTGTCAGCACCCGGGGCAAGGCAAGTAATTTGCGCCCCTAACCTGCCGCCGCTGCCAGCTTCTTGCTGCTGCCTGGGCTGGGGTATTTACAGTAAGGTAGCCACGGCGACAGCGACGGGTCCGTGTCAGGTGATCTGAGGCAAGTTGCCGCTGGCGCTGCTGCCCAAACGACGCCGCTTGCCCGGAGGAGGAGGAGGGCAGAGAGGCGAGGAAAATGCAACATGGCCCAGCAGCTGCAGCAGCAGCAGCGGCGGCAGTGGGGCTGTGAGGAGGGGCTGCCTGGCACGCCCTCCGCAGCCCTGACGCGCGGGGACCGCGGCGAGCGCTGAGAGCCGCTGCCTGCTGGACGCCTTCAGTCCGGACGTGCGCACAGCTCGTCGGTTCCGCGAGACATGGGGCTCTGCTACAGCCTGCGCCCGAGGCTCTTCGGCGACTCCGGAGGCGGCGAGCACGCCCCCCCCCCGATGTTGCGCCCGGTGCGGCCGGCCCCCCCTGCACCCCCCCACGCTACACCACTGCCTTCTGGGTATGGGGGGATGCTATGGCCACTCCCGGGTCTCTCTTCAGCTGAATCACGGTCATCCAGAATCTGGAAACTTAACTATTTCAACAGGAGATGCGCTTGTTGAACATCACTCACTGAGAGGAACTTGCCTTTAAGCTGTGCCAGCAGTCTAAAAGGGAATCCCCGACAGGAGGGAATTCTGGCCTCTTTTAAAACTGCCTGAACGATAGGCTAATCCCTCACTGTTTCAGGGCAAACTTCCTGAAAATCTTCTCTGTTTGCCTCCCCGTATTTCAATTCGCTAAAATTGCAGAGTGCCTTAAATATGTGGTCTTTAATGCTCAAAATGTATGACAATGTCCGGGGGGAAATGGCCTCACTAGACCTGTGATTTTGTGCATCCTTTCAATGTCCTCTGATAAGATGTCCTGAGGTTCATGCTGTTAAGCCAACTGACAAAAAATTGGTTCCTGCTCCACTTCCCCCAGGACTCCCCTCAAACGATTTATTTTGTGATGCTCCGGATTAGATTGATCTTTGAGTTTTTAACTTCAGGTTGCCAACCGCCATTTTCAGAAGTTCCACTTAAGACTGGAAGCCTCTGCCTAGCGCCATAGTTTCCTTGGCTGTCTTGGGCCACGTAGGAACATCAGAAGAGCACTGCTAGATCTGGCCAATGGCCCATCTAGTTCCGCATCGTGTTCTCCAGATCCCTGGAGGAACCCACGAGCAGGATTCGAACCCAAGAGCTCGCTCTCCTCCTGGGGTTTCCAGCAAATGATGTACTGAAGCATTGCTGCCTCTGATCATTGGGGCAGACCATAGCCATCATGACTAGTAGCCACTGATAGCAATATCCTCCATGAATTTGTCTAACCCTCCTGAGTTCCATAGTTTAACTGAACGGCCTCGGCCCTGTATACTTAAAGGAGCGTCTCCACCCCCATCGTTCTGCCCGGACACTGAGGTCCAGCGCCGAGGGCCTTCTGGCGGTTCCCTCCCTGTGAGAAGTGAAACAAAAGTGAATTAGGCAGAGGGCCTTCTTGGTAGTGGCGCCCTCCCTGTAAAACACCCTCCCATCAGATGTCAAGGAAATAAACAACTATACAACTTTCCAAAGACATCTGAAGGCAGCTCTGTATTAGGAAGTTTTTAATGTTTGACGTTTGCTGTGTTTTTATTATGCTGGAAGCTGCCCAGAGTGGCTGGGGCAGCCCATTCAGATGGGTAGGGTATAATAATAATAATAATAATAATAATAATAATAATAATAATAATTTATTTATACCCTGCCCATCTGGCTGAGTTTCCCCAGCCACTCTGGGCAGCTCCCAATCGAGTGTTAAAACAATACAGCATTAAATATTAAAAACTTCCCTAAACAGGGCTGCCTTCAGATGTCTTTTAAAGATAAGATAGCTGCTTATTTCCTTCACATCTGATGTGCGGGCATTCCACTAATAATAACAACAACAACAACAACAACAACAACAACAACAATAATAAAATTATATTAGTATTACAGTGGACCCTCTGGATATGAATGTAATTCACTACAGGGGTCCGTACGTACCCTGAAAAAACTGCAAGTAGAGGCGCCACTTCTGCGCATGCGCAAGGTGTGCAGAGCACTTGTGCGCATGTGCGTGTGGCAAAACCCGGAAGAATACACTTACCGGTACTGGTTTGCTGCGTTTGCAACCCGAAAGTTATGTTATCCAAAGGTAACATAACCCGAGGGTCCACTGTATTATTATTATGTTAGCTCATATAGTTTCAATCTTAGTTTCCGGAGGCTGTAACGCTGCCAACCAGTCTGCCTCCAGAACTTGCTGAACTTTCAGAATGTAATTGTCACTTTCCTCAGGCTCAATGGACACTTTATGCAGCTTCACACCTGACATACGCCCACCTCATGCCATTTTGATGGGAGCTTCATGGTCAGACGCTTCTGGGGGTCACTGGTCGGTGACCAGCCCTGTATTTCATCATTTTTACCCGCAGCCGAAATTCAAGATTCCCCCCCCAAAAAAAAAAACCTGATGCCAAAGTTTTGCGATAATTTTGTGCTGTGAACACCACATTTTGTGCCGCCACCACCCCAAACTGTGTAATTGACAAAACAAATTGGGGTCACAAGTTAATGCCCCAAATCCAAACTTGTCCGTTTGACTCCAAACCAGTGCCAACATTTTCTGCTAGTTTTGTGGCGTTTTGCACCATGGGCTAAGGCTGAGCACTCTTACTCACAATAGGGAGAGAGCCCCAGCCCACAAAACCCACCTGCCATCCCTGAGGAGGACATAAAAGAAATCCATGCTCAAGCATGTGGCTTGTTTGTTACTGGTCTCTCCCAGGTGCCAGTCCAACAAATAGAAAGGCAGCGTGGTGCAGTGGTTATAGAGTGCCTCACAGCTAAACCTGCCTCACAGGGTTGTTGTTGGAGGAAGAAACGGGGAAGAGAGCTCGCCTAAAGCTCTTTGGAGGAAAGCTTGAGGAATAAATGTGATCAATGAGCAAATTTAAGTGAATGGAACTCACGCGGAGTCAACTGTCCTCTTAGGCAGTGCAACAAATGGATTTGATTGGAACAACCAGGACTTTTTCCCTTTCGGAAAATGATGAAGTTTTTAACGACTGATGTTTTATTGTATTTTTAATCTTTGTTGGAAGCCACCCAGAGTGGCTGGGGAAACCCAGCCAGATGGGCGGGGGTATAAATAAATAACAACAACAACAACAACAACAACAACAACAACCCAGCAACAACAACCCAGCAACAGAGCTGGGTGCCAGGTGTGCTGCCCACTCGCCTGCTATTTTGTCACCCCCCTCAGTCATGACACCTGAGGCAGACTACGCCCACCGCACCCCCCTTCCTCACCTCTTGTCCATCCCTTCTCTGCTCCCACAGATGTTATGTGGCGCTTTGCTTTAATTGACAGCTCAAATTTGCTTCGAAAGCTCGGCGGTCACTGAAAAAGAAATAAAATAAAAAAATTCCTTCCAGTAGCACCTTAAAGACCAACTAAGTTAGTTCTAGGTATGAGCTTTCATGTGCATGCACACTTCTTCAGATACACTGAAACAGAAGTCACCAGACCCTTCTATATAGTGAGAAGGTGGGGAGGGGTATTACTCAGAAGGGTGGTGGGAATGGGTGACTGGCAGATGGCTGTGATGAGCCTGTTGACGACTCTTAACGACTGCAATAGGTCTTACAGGAAAAAGCAAGGGGTGAGAAGGTGAAAAATGGCTTTGTCGTGTATAATGAGATAAGAATCCAATGTCTTTGTTCAGACCAGGTCTCTCAATGGTTTTAAGTTTGGTAATAAGTTGCAATTCAGCAGCTTCTCTTTCCAGTCTATTTCTGAAATTCCTTTGTAATAGAACAGCTACTTTGCCAATCACCCATTCCCACCACCCTTCTGAGTAATACCCCTCCCCACCTTCTCACTATATAGAAGGGTCTGGTGACTTCTGTTTCAGTGTATCTGAAGAAGTGTGCATGCACACGAAAGCTCATACCAAGAACTAACTTAGTTGGTCTTTAAGGTGCTACTGGAAGGAATTTTTTTATTTTGTTTTGACTATGGCAGACCAACACGGCTACCTATCTGTAACTGAAAAAGAAATGATCAGGTGTCCTTGTTAGCCTTAATAACTTGGGAACCAGTTTCCTCCCGGGATTGCCCCATCCCAAATGCGCCCATTCCGCCACTTCGATGAGCAGAACTGGCACTACAAAGGCGTCACATGATACCTGTAAAAACTCAGTCATTTCGTGCAGCGGCAGCAACACTTTGGAACTCCCTGCTAATTGAGATCAAGCAGGCCCTTTCGCTGGTCTCTTTTTGGTGCCTGCAAAAAGCATTGTTGTTTAGGCAAGCCTACCCAGTTGCTTGGAAATGCTGGAGTGAATTTTGACCTGCTTTCGGTACTTTCCGTACGTTTTAAAATATTGTAAACCACTTTGAGGAGGGGTGTCTGAATCTAGCGGTGCATAAATTTTATGAAATAAATGAATGAATGAAGACATGCCCCACCCCCCAGTATCCTGGCATTGAGCCAATAGCCTCCAGTCCTGTATCCTCCCAAATTCGAGAATCAGGATTCCTTCCTTGCCAAGACCTCAAAGGCAGCCCTGTGGCCTCTAGGCAGGCATGTTCATTGAGCAGCATGCCAGGAGTCGCCCAACATGTCATATCAGCTGGCGCAAGCCCATGGGCAGACACTGGCATGCTCACCAGACATTATCGGTCTCCCGCTGCATCCTTGCTGTCGTCAGAGAGCTTGTGCCTTATTTTTGCAATTACCACCGGGGTTGATATTCCTCCTTTTCCTCTGTGTTTTTTGGGGGGGCTCACAGGATCTCATGTACCTTATAATAGGATTTCCCTCCTCTTCTTCTCCAGCTTGGAAGGAGAGAAGAAAAATCAAAACACAGGGTGGCAGCTGCTGTTGTTGCAGCAGCAGCAGCAGCAGCGAAACACATTCTCGCAGAGGCAGGCTGGGCTCAGCGAGGCATCAGGAACAATTAAGAGCCGTTTGCGGGAGATGGGACTTGTGTGCGAGGCGAGAGCAGCTTGAAACCTGTGGCAAGTTCATCTGTCTGCGCCTCTTCGTCTCAGGAAGTGTCTCGCTGTCGGTGTTGGCAGGCGTGAGGTTCAACATCTGCCAAGGGCACGCCAACCTTCTTCCAACTGTGCAAGAGAAATTACAGGAAGGGGAGAGGGGCTCGCATGCTCTGCCGAGCCGAAGCGTCTTGTTCCTCCCCGGGTTTGGCCTTGCCATGAAGGAACATGAAGCAGTTCCTTGGGGTGCCAGTTCTCCTTACTGCCTCCATTACCCTGCCTCCAATCTCTATGTTGGAGTGTCATATGAGAACTGTTGTTGTTGTTGTTGTTGTTGTTGTTGTTGTTGTTGTTGTACTCCACCCATCTGGCTGGGTTTCCCCAGCCACTCTGGGCAGCTTCCAATAGAATATTAAAAATACTATAAGACACCAAACATTAAAAACTTGAGTGATGGGGAGCGGGTTGGAGGCAGCAGCTAGAGAGACAGAGCCATGCTTGATTTCTGCTTGATTTCTGCTTGATTCCAAGGCTGTGACTATGAGAGAAGCAAGTCCTTTTGGGATACTAATGCTGTGAGCACCTCCATATTTCGTTCAGGTTGTATATATGTGTAAATACAGCCAAACCTCGGTTGTCGAACATACAGTGGACACTCGGGTTGCGAACATGATCCACGCGGGATGCACGTTTGCAACCTGCGTCTGCGCGCGCTTGGGTTGCGATTTGGCGCTTCTGCATATGCGCAAAGCGCTATTTAGTGCTTCTGTGCATGTGCAGCCGCCGAAACCCGGAAGTAACCCATTCTGGTACTTTTGGGTTTCAGCGGGCCACAACCCAAAAAAAACGCAACCTGAAGCAGCTGTAACCCAAGGTATGACCATTCTGGAAGACAGTTCGGCTTCTGAAATGATTGACAACTGAAAACTGAAAGCGGAGCCTCAGTGCAATTGTTGTTGTTGTTGTTTAGTCATTTAGTAGTGCCCGACTCTTCGTGATCCCATGTACCAGAGCACGCCAGGCACTCCTGTCTTCCACTGCATCCCCCAGTTTGGTCAAACTCATGCTGGTCGCTTCGAGAACACTGTCCCGCCATCTCGTCCTCTGTCGTCCCCTTCTCCCTGTGCCCTCCATCTTTCCCAACATCAGGGTCTTTTCCAGGGAGTCTTCTCTTCTCATGAGGTGGCCAAAGTCTTGGAGCCTCAGCTTCAGGATCTGTCCTTCCAGTGAGCACTCTGGGCTGATTTCCTCCAGAATGGAGAGGTTTGATCTTCCTGCAGTCCATGGGACTCTCCAGAGCCTCCTCCAGCACCAGAATTCAAAATCATCAATGCAATAGGGAAACTCAAAACGGAAGCCGCGTAGCACGTTCAGCTCCCGAAAATCATTCAGAAACCGGAGCAGTTACTTCGGGTTTTTGGCGTTGGGGAGCCGAAACGTTCCAAAACGGAGGTGTTCAGGAACTGAAGTTTGACTGTAAAACCAAATACCATAAAGACGCCAGCCTCCACTGTCCGTCATTCCAAGGAGACCGAACCCTGAGTAAGTGCCTGGGACCCCTGGACTTTCACACTCCTTGGAAGTTGGGATGGCATGTGTTTGTATGTGTGTCCCTTAAGCATACAGGTACAGAGTTAACATATAATCTAGTTTGGGCTGACAATACCTGAAGGCGCCAGATTTATTTAGACTTCAGTAAAGGACATTCTCTTTCTCAGTTTCTGCAAAGCCTTCAAGTGACAAGCCATCGCATCTGATGATGTGGGCTGGGGCACATGAAAGGCAATGCCATAATAAGTCCTTTAGTCTTTATAAGGTGTTGCATGACTCCTTGTTGTTTTTGCTGCAGGAGGCTCGGCACATGTGCCCCTCTGGATGCTGAAGCAACAAGGCAGTAGGAGGAAGATGTAAGGGAGATTCCCTCTGCAGTGGCACTCTTTTAGAAACTGATGCAGTTTGCTCTGACCGGGATACATCAAATAGTCCCTGCTTCAAAAGCTTCTGAGAGAGTGTCATCCCCAAACTCGGAACAAATAGTTCAGAAAAGCCTAGTTTCACCACTAGGGATGAGGAACGAGATTGTGGGGGGAGTGGAGGGAATAAGAATGACACCTCATTCCCTTAAAGGCTGTACTGAGCCTTGCTAACTGACAGAGGAATATATATATATGCGCTGCTGGGTTTTGTGTGTGTGTGTGTTGCTATAATGAGCTTGACATAAATCGGAAGAGACTGGCCAGAGAAGCACTCCAGCAATGATGGTAAATATTTGCTTTGATGCGATGTCCAAAGGACTTAAATTCCCAGAGGCACAACACCTGGGCTTCACGGTTAAGCTGTGGAAGGAGTTTCCTGAGATACAGGTGCCACGAGATGCCCACCCACGCCCACCTAGTTCTACAAAGTCATGAAATATCCGCAGTTGGTCTTGCCACTTTTGTAGACTGCGTCCCAACCTGGTGCCCTTTGGGCTACAATTCCCATCAGCCCCAGCCAATGCGCTGCTGCCCAGGCTAGCTGCACACCCTCCAACATTTCTCCAAGGAAAAATCAGGGCGTCCTAAGGAAAATTGGGACATTTCGGGATCAAATCAGAAACCGGGAAGGCTTCTGTGAATCTGGGACTGTCCCTGGAAAACAGAGACACTTGGGGGGGGGGTCCTGTAGCTGGGGCTGATGGGATTTGTGTGTTTGTGCGTTTGCAGTTTAATCTTTATTGATTTTAAATATTGAATCCACTCGCCACAAAAAGAACAAAAGGGAAAAACAATTCACATCCTGTACAAAGAAAACGGTGCTTATAAAATAGAGTTCCATACGTTGAGACTTCCGTCTTCCTCAGTGTGGGTCCTTCGTTTCCTTGTTGACTGCATGAAATAAATAAATAAATAAATAAATAAATAAATAAATAAATAAATGTTTTATTATTTATACCCTGCCATCTGGCTGGGTTTCCCCAGCCACTCTGGGCGGCTCTCAACAGAGGACGAAAAAAATATTATAGGGACTGATGGGATTTGTATTCCAAAACAGCTGGAGGGCACCAGGTTGGGACAGGCTGCCCCCCGATTGTGAAAACATCTCCCCCCGGCATCCTCCTCTGTAACACACAACTGGATTTTCTTGCTCACGTCATTCTGAGTTATTTGTTCTCCGATTGTGGAAAGCGCTCTCGCCCAGATGGCTTAAGTTCACTTGCAAAGAACAGATTCTAGCGGACAGTTTGTCCCAGCAGGGGAACTGAACTGTGTCACCTTTGACTCCTTTTAGATCTACTGAGCTAGAATGGGAAGGGCTGTTGTGCTCATGTCTCCTCCATAAAGGATTCCCATAGGTATCTGGTGGGCTCAGTGAGAGCATGATGCTGGACTAGGTGGGCTCAGATCCAGGGCCGGATTTAGGTTTGATGAGGCCCATAGATACTGAAGGTAATGGGGCCCTTTATATGTCCAGCTGTCCCTTGCCCACAACAAATTGTCACTGTTTTTTTGTGTTGAATATATGCTATATGGTAATTTATAGACCTAATAGGTATCTCAAGCCATTTGCACATAACGAAATATGTACAGTATTTTAACATAAAATACATATTTTATGTAGGCACCCTATATATAGAAATGAGCAAACCAGTGATATTTTAGGGAGCAGGCTAGCAGGCGGGGCCCATGACTTACATCATAGGAGCCTACAAGACACAAAACACTGTTGCTGTATGTAGGTTTTATTTTATTTGTTTTTTATCTTATATTTTGGAAATGTACATCCAGTTTTTTCCCCTTTAAGTTTTTTTGGGGGACCCCAAGAGAGTGGAGCCCTAAGCTATAGCTTGTTTAAAGGTAAAGGGACCCCTGACCGTAATGTGGACGACTCTGAGGTTGCGGCACTCATCTCACTTTACTGGCTGAGGGAGCCAGTGTGCCGCTTCCGGGTCATGTGGCCAACATGACTAAGCCGCTTCTGGCGAAACCAGAGCAGTGCACAGAAACGCCGTTTACCTTCCCGCCAGAGCGGTACCTATTTATCTACTTGCACTTGGACGTGCTTTCAAACTGCTAGGTTGGCAGGAGCAGGGACCGAGCAACAGGAGCTCACGCCGTCACGGGGATTCGAACCGCCGACCTTCTGATCGGCAAGCCCAAGGCTCTGTGGCTTAGCTTATGCGTAAATCCGTCACTGCTCAGATACAAAAGGAATCTCAATGAGTTCTTAAAGCCTTGCTGGGGAGGGAGTGTTGAATGAGGCCATGGTTCCTGGCATGTACTGCATTTTGAGCATCCTTCATATTTCAGAAGTGAGGCATGTGTCAATAAAGATGTGCTAATTGATGACAACCTAAATGTGAAAGTGTGCATTTACGGGCTGGGAAGAATGGAAGGGGCATCTGATTCCCCCATTGGCTTGTTAGACAATAAACCGCTTTGGTCATTAAGCAAATGCAGATCTTTTTCCCCAAGATGGTTACAAGTTGCAACCAGTCAATTCCCCCTGCAAATCGTTAAATCTGCTACTTAATTGGGAGACTCGGCATCGACAACCATTTCCGTCCATGTCAGTCACCCAGTCTCCTCTGATGCTACAACTTAAACACAAGAACATAAAAACAGTTCAGGCCAAGGTCTCATTCACTCCAGATTCTGTCCTCATAGATCAGGGGTCGGCAAACTAAGGTCCGTGGGCCGAATCAGGCCCAATTGCCTTCAGGATCCGGCCCACGGACTGTCTGTGGATCGGTGTTGGAATTGAATCTCGGCCAGGGTCCTACTCGAGTGTAGGCTGAACTCCTGACATATATTGGGCAATGGATCTCTTCCTCCCCACCTTGCTGCAGAAGAGAGCATTTCTCCCGGGGCTGCGCATGCAGATTTACCCTTCCCATGACCTCTTTTTTCACAGGCTAGTTCAGCAGTTGCTCCTTCCTCCGCTTCTCTGTATGCAGCCTTGGCAGTTTCACTCCGAGCTCAGTTCCAGGGGTAAGCAGGGCCAGAGGGAGAAGTATGCATTGCGAGAGACAAGAAATGGGTGAAGATGGACGGCCCTCTTCCAGGAATGATTTAGCTGAGATTCCTGCATTGCAGGGGTTTGGACTAGATCAGTGTTTCCCAACCTTTGGTCTCCAGCTGTTTTTGGACTACAACTCCCATCATCCCTAGCTAGCAAGACCAGTGGTCAGGGATGATGGGAATTGTAGTCCAAAAACAGCTGGAGACCAAAGGTTGGGAAACACTGGACTAGATGACCTGTCGGTCCCTCCCAGCCCTCCAGTTCTATGATTCCATGATGTCTGGATAACAGTGGAGGCTGGTGCCACCTATCGAGACTGGATAAGGAGGCCACCAGTAGGGGGCGCCAGTGAAACGAGTGAAACTCGGAGACAATAATTGGAATGGAGAACCCTGTGGCTCGTCAAATGCTTGCTCCCATAATCCTTCACTGCTGGCCATACCGCTGGGGCTTATGGGAACTGGAGTTCAACAACACGCAGAGGGACTTGGATTTGCTCCTGTCTCTTTAACATAGCTTTGAGAACTACAGACACCAGCAAGGGAAACTTTTTTATAGTATGGAGTGAAACATGAGCCTTCTTTATGGTGAAAGCGCTGGGGCACAGACCTCAGACTGTCTCGCCAGAGTGGTGCATGCTCTAGTTATCTCTTGCTTGGACTACTGCAATGCGCTCTACGTGGGGCTACCTTTGAAGGTGACCCAGAAACTACAACTAATCCAGAATGTGGCAGCTAGACTGGTGACTGGGAGCGGCCGCCGAGACCACATAACACCGGTCCTGAAAGACCTACACTGGCTCCCAGTACATTTCCGAGCCCAATTCAAAGTGTTGGTGCTGACCTTTAAAGCCCTAAACGACCTTGGTCCAGTATACCTGAAGGAGCGTCTCCACCCCCATCGTTCTGCCCGCACACTGAGGTCCAGCGCCGAGGGCCTTCTGGCGGTTCCCTCACTGCGAGAAGCCAAGTTACAGGGAACCAGGCAGAGGGCCTTCTCGGTAGTGGCGCCCGCCCTGTGGAATGCCCTCCCACCAGATGTCAAAGAGAACAACAACTACCAGATTTTAGAAGACACTTGAAGACAGCCCTGTTCAGGGAAGCTTTTAATAGGTTTTTGTATTTTAATATTTTGTTAGAAGCCACCCAGAGTGGCTGGGGAAACCCAGCCAAATGGGTGGGGTATAAATAATAAATTATTATTATTATAAAAACACCTATCCGGGATTATTTCACCAGCCTCACCCATCAACTGCTCATTGAGTCTGCCGTGGCCTGCCTTTGACACTAAGAGGGCGATTGTTCTCTTAGTTAAATATATACTAGGGAAAAGTACCGTAATTGTCCTACAGCAGGTTACTGAGAGTTCAGAAGGAACCCTGGCAGCTCCTGTGTGTCGAATGACAGGCTGTGCGCTGTGTGATATGACCAGGGTCCTGGGCATGCGTTTCCATGCATGTGCCCCGGAGACAAGATGAAACGCAAAGAGAGCGGTACCTATTTATCTACTTGCACTTTGACATGCTTTCGAACTGCTAGGTTGGCAGGAGCAGGGACGGAGCAACGGGAGCTCACCCCCTCACGGGGATTTGAACTGCCGATCTTCCGATCGGCAAGCCCTAGGCTCTGTGGTTTAACCCACAGCGCCACCTGTGTCCCTTGCTTTTTCTTAGGACGTCCCTATTTCCATTAGAGAAATGAAGGAGAGAATGGAGTTCTCCGACCCCCGAGCCATCTGAAGGCAATCCTGTATAGGAAATGTTTTTGGGTTTTTTAAATGTTTATTGTTTTATTTTGTTTTTATATATGCTGGAAGCTGCCCAGAGTGGCTGGGGAACCCAAACAAAATAATTATTAAAAAATTCCTTCCAGTAGCGCCAACTAAGTTTGTTATTGGTATGAGCTTTCGTGTGCATGCACACTTCTTCAGATACGAAAGCTCATACCAATAACAAACTTAGTTGGTCTCTAAGGTGCTACTGGAAGGATTTTTTATTATTATTTTGTTTTGACTATGGCAGGCCAACACAGCTACCTACCTGTAACTGGGGCAACCCAGTAAGATGCGTGGGATATAAATAAAAAAAATTATCATTATGGAATGGGACGTCCCTATTTTCATCGGATAAATGTTGGAGGGTATGCAATAGTCCTGTCCTCCATAAATTTCTCGAATCTTCTTTTAATGCCAGCCAAATTGGTGGCCATCCCTGTGGGAGGGAGTTCCACAGTTTAACTCAGCACTGCGTGGAGAAGGGCTATCTTTTATCTGTCTTGAATCTTCCAATGCTCAAGGAGGATGTGGCGCAGGTCCAATGAGGAAATGTGGCTCGGTAAAAGTTCAAAGGGCTGGTCAGAGAATCCTAGGGGCCTCATTTCAGCTGCCCACACTTCAAAGTCCCAAGTTCCCTTCCCCCTGGGTTAGATACCCGGCCGTTAGTGGTTATCATAGGCTACACAAAGAGGCACAATTCAAATGATGCTCAGGTCAGCTTATGTGAGCACCAAAACCCTGCTTAGCATCTGTTCGTGGGGCAATAAGTGGTGATTTTATGAAGCAATTGCCGTCAGAAATGCTTTCTGATTATTAGAACGGACATTGCCAACTGACCAGGAAAAAAAATGGCCAGGGCTGCTCTTGTGCCTTTGAGAAATGCAACACTGTAATGAATAATCGGATTATCATCCTGCGCTCTGCATGAAACAACCTCTGAAAAGTGTCCAGAAACGATTGGCCAGATTGTTAACTGGTGGGCACCATCTGGAGCACATAAAACCAATTTTCTTCCACCTTCTGAGGCCGCCTGTTTCTTCCCAGGCTGACTTCAGAGTGCTGGTATTGATCTTTAAAGCCCTCTAATGTTCCTCCATGACCAGAATTTTGAAAGCACCACCTTCTCTTACATAAAGAAACCTGAACATACTCAGCGTAATGTGATATATTTAGGTGGGGGGCATTTAAATCATAGGACATTCTCCATGGAGAAGCCTGCTCCACTCCTCACACTGCCCCAAATCCTTGCTTTTTTGGCAAGCAGCAAAAATGCCTTTTGCATGATCTGGCATTATTTATTAGTTATTTCATAAAAATTGTACACTGGGCCACAATACCTCAAGGACCATTTCTCTCCAGATGAACTAACCTGGACCATGTGATAATCATCTGAGGCCCTTCTTCATGTGCCTCCTCCATGAAAGGTTCAGAGAGTGGCAACATGAGAACGGGGCCTTTTCTGTGGTGGCTCCCTGTTTGTGGGATATTCTCCCCGGGGAGGTTCACCCGGGCCCTTCCTTACATATCTATCTATCTATCTATATATATATATATATATATATATATATGCTTTCGTAGATTTTCACGGGTACAGGAATGCAGGTTTTGGTGTCCTCGGGTGTCTTCCCGTGTAAAAGTTGGGGTGTCTAGGCGACGTTTCGACGAGGTCTCACTCGTCATCTTCAGGCTGGTGCTTTCGGCTTCTTGTTACTGGAACAGAGCAGGATCTCAGTGTTTGAGTTCCTATAAATACTGTAGAGGGGGTGTGGTGTATAGCCTCCAATGCTCTGGGCAGAGAGGAAGTTCCCAGGCTAGTGTGCCTTTTCTTCTTTTGTTCCTTAATTACTTGAGAGATATCTTGAGTGATTTCTTGAGTGATATCCTGAGTACCACTTAGGTGGGTCATTAGGTGTGGATTAGTTGTTAAAGTCTTTGTGTCTTGACCTCTTGAACTTTGTGAAGAGTTTTCCTGAGAAGATGGCTGTACTGTACTTAGTTGTGCTCTGGCTTGGCTTCGTGTATAGGGGCGAGCTGTGGTTTTGTGGCTTGTGTCAGCCAGATCTGTGTAGGGATTGCAGGGGGGTGCAGCATCCGGCCCTCCTTCCTTATATCAAGGGCACTACAGATAAAATTAGCAAAATCCTCCATAAACACAATATCAAAACAGCCTTTTGCACCAACCAAAAAATAGCCAATATCCTCAGAAACCCCAAGGATAAAATCCAGTTGGAAAACCAAGGGATCTATGAAATACCCTGCAAAGTCTGCCCAGCCACGTACATTGGACAAACAAACAGACGAATAAATGCACGTATCGCAGAACACAAGAATGCCGTCAAAAAAGAAGAAAAAACTTCCTCTCTTTTCCAACACATGAAAGAAACAGGACACGAAATTAATTTTGCAGATTCCAAATTGCTCTTTAACACGGAACATCACCACAAGAGAATAATCATGGAAGCCATCGAGATAGAGAAACACCCTCACAACATGAACAAGCGTGACGACACATCCCGCTTGCCAGACATCTGGAAATTAGCCCTCCCCACAAAAACTGACACCAGATCCAGAGGCACACAGAACGCCAACACCAATCAACCACACCAGACCCAAACCCAGACCCTCTCCACAGATGAATTACAGACACCATCCAGTAGCCAATCCATGGTGGCACCTCCGGATGCTGCACCCCCCTGCAATCCCTACACAGATCTGGCTGACACAAGCCACAAAACCACAGCTCGCCCCTATACACGAAGCCAAGCCAGAGCACAACTAAGTACAGTACAGCCATCTTCTCAGGAAAACTCTTCACAAAGTTCAAGAGGTCAAGACACAAAGACTTTAACAACTAATCCACACCTAATGACCCACCTAAGTGGTACTCAGGATATCACTCAAGAAATCACTCAAGATATCTCTCAAGTAATTAAGGAACAAAAGAAGAAAAGGCACACTAGCCTGGGAACTTCCTCTCTGCCCAGAGCATTGGAGGCTATACACCACACCCCCTCTACAGTATTTATAGGAACTCAAACACTGAGATCCTGCTCTGTTCCAGTAACAAGAAGCCGAAAGCACCAGCCTGAAGATGACGAGTGAGACCTCGTCGAAACGTCGCCTAGACACCCCAACTTTTACACGGGAAGACACCCGAGGACACCAAAACCTGCATATATATATATATATATATTTTTCCATAACAAATTATACATCCAAAACATCTTTTTTAAATCCAAGTTCCTCCTTATTGACTTGCCTCCTCCCGCCTGAAAAACCTTCCTAGTACTTACTTTCTCCACATTTCTTAAATTTAAATCACACCACCATATTATTAATTTTTTTTACAATCTAACAATATTCCTACCTTTTCTCTTCACAGAGCATCCTTAAAATTTACAAGCGTTATCTGATTATCACTTAATTTTTGCATATATTCAATAAATTTCATCCAATCTGCTGTAAATCTTTAATCATGTCGGTTCCGGATCCTTCCTGTTAGTCTATCGAGTTCCGCATAATCCATCATTTTCATTCTCCATTCTTCAATCGTAGGTAACTCTTCTTGTTTCCACTTCTGGGCCATCAGGGCCTTCCTTACATATCTTTAGGCACCAGACAAAAAACATTTCTCTTCTCCCAGGTCTTAAACAATTATTGGCTTTTTAAACTTAATTTTTATGGCCTTTAAAATGGTTTTGCTTGTTATTATGGCACATATTTTGTATTTTTATATTTTATATTTTATACTGTTTTGTTTCAGATTTATATTCAGATGAAGGGTAGCATAGAAAATTTTAATTATAATAAATAAATAATGGGGGGGGGATCCTCAAAGAGGCTTCTGAAAAGGATAAAACAATAAAATCATCACTAAAAAAATCTACAACCATAATTTAAAATATACAAAAGGTTAAAACCACACCAAAGCAAATTAAAACTCACACAAATTCTCTAAATATCTGGGTAAAGGTAAAGGTAAAGAACCCCCAACAGTTAAGTCTAGTCACAGACAACTCTGGGGTTGCAGCACTCATCTCACTTTACAGGCCAAGAGAGCTGGCGTCTGCTCTGCAGACAGTTTTTACGGGTCATGTGGCCAGCATGACTAAGCCGCTTTTGGCGCAACGGAACACCGAAACCAGAGCAGTGCACGGAAATGCCGTTTACCTTCCCGCTGGAGCAGTACCTATTTATCTACTTGCACTGGTGTGCTTTTGAACTGCTCGGTTGGCAGGAGTAGGGACCGAGCAACGGGAGCTCACCCCGCTGCAGGCATTCGAACCACCGACCTTCTAATCGGCAAGCCCAAGAGGCTCAGTGGTTTAGACCACAGCGCCATGCGCATCCCTTCAAAAAACATCTGGGTAAGCGTGCCTAAAGAAGAATGTCTTCAGCAGGCACCAAAAAGAATACAGTGATAATCAACAGGCAGGGAGTTCCAAGGGGTCTGTGCTGCCAAACTAAATGATCGAGTTCTTACAAATGTGTTGCAGGTATGATGTGTCAAAGTGGTAATTCTGCTGATCCAAGCGGTCAAGCTTCATTCAGCTTCATCGAATGGTCTCCTGGGCCCTTTTCAGCTGTCATTTGCCCTGCAGGGGAAAGGCATAATTCAGGCTTGCCATATGTCAGGAGAATTCCTCACGTGTCCTGGTTTTCAGGTGTAAAAATGGCGTTGGGGGAATTTTGCCGAATTGGCAAAATGTCAGGGGAAACCCGGATGTATGACAACGCGATGGAAGAACCTGGAAATCGCCAGTTTGGGGTTGGGTTTGTTCCCAAAAAAAGCTTAACAGTTCTGGTGGGTTTCTTTTAAAAGCCCAACAAATAAAGCTCAACAGCTCTTTGCGGGTGTCAGGAATTTCACTTTGTGAAATATGGCAACACTACATAATTATTTGTACCAGTCTATTTTCTCCTGCTGAGCAACAATAGCTTGCATCGCAGGGGATTTTAATTTAGGAAATGGCGAGTGAGGGGGTTAAACTCCCCCTTGTTGCAGCGCTGCAGCTCGTATCCAAATTTCACCCCCCACGTGGCTGCATTTACCTTCTCGAAAACCCTCAGGAGGGCATCGCTGATAGTCCAGTTTAGCTCTCAGATTGGGGGGCTTTTGCAACTCTTTGGCAGAAAATCCATCTAGCAAGCAACGCTGATGATCAAACCCAGGACATTCTGTCTGCCAAACAGCTGATCTGCCATTGTTTTCAGGGCCGTCTTACCCATAGGCGCTAGGGGTGCGGGGCACCTGGGCGCCGGACTCTCAGGGGCGCCGGGCCGAGAGTCCGGCACCCGAGATTTGAGTCCGGGGAAGAGCCCGCCCATCGGTCAGAGCACCATGGCGGGCTCTTCTGCTACGGGTGGCTCTGCGCAGCGAGTTTGGGGGGTGACTGAGCTAGTGAGATGCTGAGGCAGCTGGCTGGCTCTGCCCTCCTGCGCACCTGGGACTAGGCAACCTGTGGGGGGGGTTTCCTGGGTGGATCTTTGCACCCAGGTTAAGTTGTGGGTTGATATAGCAGACGACACAGCGATTTCTCCAAGTAGCTCTTTATTTCGTAAGCTGGAATAGAACTGACTGCAAACAGCTCAGCCGGCCTGCTTTTATAGGCAGCCGGCAGTCAACATTGTAGCAACAACAGCCCAGAGTTCCCGCCTAAAATAACTGACGCGGACCTGAGGGAAAACTATCTACAGACCTGAGAGAAAACTATATACAGTATCCCCCTGCTGGCCCAGGGTGAAACTTCACTACATAACACCCCTCCCCACCGAGACAAGGCGTTAGTTACAATCGTAATGGTTTCCTTATATACAGCACTACGCGTAATGGTTCAATTAGGCACAAAAGCATATTGGTTACATTTCCCATACTTAGACCAACAGTGATACATGTCCAACAACATAGTCCTTTAAATAAGTTGGGCGCTTGGGAACTCTGCCAGACCGCCGGGGACTGGTAGCCAAGTCCGGAGGGCCACACAGTTCTTGCTGAGGCTGTGGTGCGACCCTAGGTGGCGTTGGAACCAAATCCCCTGGATCCGCTGCTGTGGGTGGAGCCTCCGCAAGTGGAGTGGTCTGAGTCTGTGGTAAGTCTGGCAGACCCTCTGAAGCGGCTCGGTTCGGCTCCACACTGGCAGTTTGCGAGGGAGGTGTAGGTGGGGCCTCGCCATCTGTACATGTCTCTTCTGGAGCCGCAAGCGCAGTTGGGTGCACCTCGGTAGTGTCCAAGTCCCCAACCCTGCGCCTAAGCTGGTCTATGTGCCGTCGCCACAAGCGTCCGTCTTCGAGTGCCACCTGGTACGAGCGAGGTCCAGTGACTCCCACTACTGTGGCTGGCACCCAAGGAATGTCCCCCACATAGTTCCGGGCAAAGACCTGGTTTCCTGGGACAAATGACCGTGGCGCGTTGGCACACCCTGGGGGTTCAGCCACGGCAAAGTCCGGGTGTAGCCGGTCGAGCGGTGACCTGAGGCGGCGGCCCATAAGCAGTTCAGCAGGACTCCGCCCTGTGGCCGCATGAGGGGTGATGTGTTGCACGAACAAGTATTCGGCGACCCGCTCATGCCAGTCTCCCCGGTCCAGGCGCGCCAGTGCCTCTTTTGCCGAGCGCACCATTCTTTCCGCTTGCCCGTTGCTGGATGGATGAAAGGGTGCCGTTAGGGCATGGCGGATGCCCAGTCCCAAAAGATACCGCTCAAACGTGCCTGACGTGAACTGTGGTCCGTTGTCAGAGACAAGGACATCAGGACACCCATGCGTTGCAAACAGGCCTCGCAGCACCCGGATGACAGCTTCGGTAGTGGTGGAGGGCATCAGGGCGACCTCCAGCCATTTGGAATAGGCGTCCACCACTACCATAAAGGTCCGGCCGTGAAAGGGGCCAGCCAGATCGATGTGCACCCTCGACCAGGGTGTCTTTGGCGTCTCCCAGGTGTGTCCCTTAGCTGCCGGTGGTGCAGGCCTCGACTCTTGGCACACTTGACAGGCGGACACCCAGGCAGTGATGGCATCGTCCATATTAGGCCACCAGACGTAACACCGAGCCAACGCCTTCATTTTGACAATTCCCGGGTGGCCAACGTGCAGAGCCTCCAGGACGCGCTGACGGAGTCCCTGGGGAATCACGACGCGGTCTCCCCACAGCAGACAGCCGCGATGAGCTGAGAGTTCATGTTGTCTGGTTGCGAAGGGCTGGAACTCCGATGCAAAAGGCCCTTGTGGCCACCCCCTCCACACCCAGTTGAGCACCCGGCTGATGGTGCGATCCTGGGCAGACGCGGAGGCGCTCGAACAGCTGCTGGTGTGAGTCTGCAGACACCAAGACGTCATCAAAATATGGTACCACGCCCGGAAGCCCTTGCAGGAGACGCTCCATAAGGCTTTGGAAAATGCCAGGAGCCACACTCACCCCGAACTGCAACCGGCGGCAACGGAATGCCCCCCGGTGGGTGACGATCGTCTGGGCTTCAGCAGTGGCATCATCAACTGGCAGTTGTTGATAGGCTTGGGCAAGGTCCAGCTTAGCGAAGACCTTACCCTCACCCAGGGAATGCAGCAGGTGTTGGACAACAGGAACTGGATAAGCGTGCTGCTGAAGTGCCTTGTTGATCGTGCACTTGTAGTCAGCGCAGATTCTCACCGACCCATCTGGCTTGACAGGCGTGACGATGGGGGTTTCCCACTTGGCGTGGTCAACCGGCTCCAAAACTCCTTGGGCGATCAGTTTGTCCAGTTGTTCGTCCACCTTAGCCTTGAGAGCAAAGGGAACCCGGCGTGGCTTTAGCTTGATGGGGGCGACTTGTGGATCAAGGCTAAAGGAGATGGGCGTACCTGTATATTGCCCCAAGGTGCCGTCAAAAACCTCGGCAAAGTCTTTGACCAGACCCTCAGTCTCTGCGTTAGAGATGCAGTTGATGCCGGTGACTTCCAGGCCGAGGGCATCAAACCAGTCTAGCCCTAGGAGGCTTGGCCGCTGACCTTCGACCACCACCAACCGGAGCAGGCCCGAAAAATCCTTGAAGGCAATCCGGAACCGGCCAACGCCTACCACAGGAATGTCGTTTCCCTGGTAGTCTCTCAGGTGTACGCGGTGAGAGTCGAGTTGCCTTTTGGACACTCTGGGTACCAGTCTTTTGATGGTGCTCCACGACACGATGGACAGGGCAGACCCGGTGTCGATCTCCATGTCACATGGAGCTCCTTCAATGAGCACCGTGACGTTCAGCTTGCGTCGCGTAGGCGAGTCAGTTTGGCCAATCGTGGTTCCAGACGGGCAGCGGCAGTTGGTGAGAGCGAAACAACTTTCCTTGGCAGACTGGAGTGAAGGCTTGGACTTGCGAGTCGATGAAGGGGGGGTGTCAGACGGAGCCGATCGGCAGACCTTAGCGATGTGGCCCCTTCTGGAACACTTCCTACAGATGGCGTCTCTGAATCGACACTTGGCACGGGAATGGTTGCCTCCGCAGCCGGCACATTCCGGTTGGCCCTTGGACTTCTGTTGGAACTTCCTGTGCTCCCGCTTTGTCTGGTGCACGTCATCGCCTTCACTGGAGGATGCCTCATCACTGCTGGCCTCTTCATGATGCACTGGAACTGGCTCCCTAGCAAGACGCGGGCTGCTGCACTTGCGGATCTCCTGGGCAGAGCGTTCAGCAGCTTCTGAGGCCACAGCCTCCTCAATGGCTTTCTGCAGCGTGAGGTCTGGCTTGGCGAGGAGACGCCGTTGCAGATGGATGTCCCGGACCCCGCAGACGATTCGATCCATCAGGGCATCGTCTAAGTCTCGGAACTCACAGTGCATTGCAGCCTGTCGCAGGGCGGTGGTGTAGTTGTTGATTGACTCCCCCTCTGCCTGGTTCCGGTGGTAGAACGCATGGCGGGCAGCAATCTTGGACGGCTTTGGTGCGTAGTGGTTGCGGAGCTTCTCTTGGATCGTGTCCCATGGTGTTGCCTGGACTGCTTCGGGCGCAACCAATGCTCGGGCCGTCTCAAACACCTCAGGCCCACAGAGGCTGAGGAATAGGCCCCGCTTACGATCCTTTGATACTGCTGTCAGCTCGTTGGCTTGGAGGTAGCAGTCGAACCGAGCGAGGTAGGAATCCCATGATTCAGAGGCTGGCGCAAACGGCGGTAGAGGCACAAGTGAAGCCATGATTCCGATGCCGGCGTGAAGGGCGATGGATGGAACACAGTGCTCTAGCCAGAACAGTCAGCTCTGAATTGGTTCTGTCCAGTGATTTCGCTCAGTGATTTCGCTCAGTGATTCAGCTCAGTTCAGAGGCTGGCCGCATCTGGCTGTGCTCTGATGTCCATCCATCCCATCCTCGTCGCCAGAGTTAAGTTGTGGGTTGATATAGCAGACGACACAGCGATTTCTCCAAGTAGCTCTTTATTTCGTAAGCTGGAATAGAACTGACTGCAAACAGCTCAGCCGGCCTGCTTTTATAGGCAGCCGGCTGTCAACATTGTAGCAACAACAGCCCAGAGTTCCCGCCTAAAATAACTGACGCGGACCTGAGGGAAAACTATCTACAGACCTGAGAGAAAACTATATACAGTATCCCCCTGCTGGCCCAGGGTGAAACTTCACTACATAACACCGGCAATATGCTTAAGATAGCCCTGATTGTTTTACTGTTTTATATATGCTGTAAGCTGCCCAGAGTGGCTGGGGAACCCCAGCCAGATGGGTGGGGTATAAATAATAAAATTATTATTATTATTATTATTATTATTATTATTATTATTATCATCATCATCATCACCACCACCACCATCCTTCCACAGGCAGGCATCAGACACAGCCCTTGCTTAGAAAATGCACACAAGACCCTTTAAAGGCAAATGGCTCGTAAGGGCTTTGATGTTTGGTTGCAGATGTGTTTTGTAGCATGTTCTTAACACAATACAGTCATACCTCGGGTTACAGATGCTACGGGTTGCGCACAGCACCGAATCCGGGTTACTTCCGGCTTCCGCTGCTTGTGCATGCGCAGAAGCGCCGAATCGTGACCCACGTGTGCACAGACATGGCGCAGCGCAGCGGGTTTCGGACGCCGCGGGTTGCGAACATGCCTCTCGCATGGATCACGTTTGCAACCCAAGCATCCACTGTACTGTTATGAGTTTGTGGGGGGAGGGTCATGATACCCTGTGTCCCTTCCAGTTCTTTGGGTCCTGTATCTGTGAGGGCAGAATGTATAAGAGCAAGCATGCCAAACCAGGCCCTTTGGCTGACTAGTTAACTATAGTGGTGCCCCGCAAGACGAACACCTCGCAAGACGGAAAACCCGCTATACGAAAGGGTTTTCCGTTTTGGAGGCGCTTCGCAAAACGAATTTCCCTATGGGCTTGCTTCGCAAGACGAAAATGTCTTGCAAGTTCCTGCGGGGTTTTTTCCCATTTTTCCCCCTTTTCCTAAGCCCTAAGCTGCTTATCAGCTGATCCGCTGATAAGCCGCTTATCAGCTGATCCGCTAAAAGCCGCTAAACCGCTAATAGCGCTAATCCGCTAAGCTGTCAATGGGCTTGCTTCGCAAGACGAAAAAACTGCTATACGAAGAGCCTCACAGAACGGATTAATTTCGTCTTGCGAGGCACCACTGTACCATGATTTAGCATATCCAAAGAAGTTTCTCTGTGCCAAATGAGTGTGGTTTCCGCTGTCTTCCCTAGCTGCTATGTAGGAGAACGACAGCCAGAGTAGTGCGTGAACAAGCAGAAAGCAGGCTGGAAGGTGGAGATACAGAGACACGCTTGCTCTGTACTGGATCCAAAGCGCTGGCTAATAGAGAACCGAGATACACTGGGGTGTTCATGCTGCAATCCGCTCCATCCTATGCTCAGGTTGTATATAAGTGTAAATAAAAACATATCTCAGTAGTGGCTCACCAAAGAGATACTCCTGGTTCCATTGCTACCACCCTTTAGGTGCCTGGTGTAGGAATTTTTATCTAGCCAGGCATTTGGCTCTCAGCTGGTGTCCATCTTTTAGCTGGCTGGCGTAGGATGTGTCACTGTTCTGTCATTGAAAGATAATCTCTCTTCATTAAATGATGCTTTTAAATAAGGCACCCCCAACCTACGCCCCTCCAGATGTTTTGGACTACAATTCCCATCATCCCTGACCACTGGTCCTGTTAGCTAGGGATCATGGGAGTTGTAGGCCAAAACATCTGGAGGGCCACAGGTTGGGGGTGCCTGTTTTAAATATTTTGAAGTATTTTAATTTGGTATTATATGGTTTTTTTTCTCAGAGACCAAAAGCCAATTTGAGACTTTTTTGTATTAAGGGACAAATAAAGATAATTAATAATATTTAGAAATCATAAGATTGAGCAACCTGAACCAATGGATTTAAATGACAAGAAAGTCAATTCCGACTTAATATCAGGAAGAGCTTTCTGGCAGGAAAAGCAGTTTGACAGCGACAGGGATTCCCTTGGAAGGTCTGTTTAAAGCAGGGGTTGGATGGCCATCTGTTAGGAAGAAGGAGAAGAAGAAGAAGAAGAAGAAGAAGAAGAAGAAGAAGAAGAAGAAGAAGAAGAAGAAGAATTATTTCCCCAGCCACTCTGGGCAGCTTCCAGCAGAATATTAAAAATATGATAAAACATCAAACATTAAAAACTTCCCTGAACAGGGCTGCCTTCAGATGGCTTCTAAAAGTCAGATGGTTGTTTATTTCCCTGACATCTGATAGGAAGGCGTTCCACAGGGCAGGCGCCACTACCAAGAAGGCCCTCTGCCTGGTTCCCTGTAACTTCACTTCTCGCAGGGAGGGAACCGCCAGAAGACCCTCGGTGCTGGACCTCAGTGTCCGGGCAGAACGATGGGGGTGGAGACGCTCCTTCAGGTCTACTGGGCCTTTGAGGCCGTTTGGGGCTTTAAAGGTCAGCACCAACACTTTGAATTGTGCTTGGAAATGTACTGGGTGCCAATGTCGGTCTTTCAAGACCGGTGTTATGTGGTATCAGCGGCCGCTCCCGGTCACCAGTCTAGCTGCCACATTCTGGATTAGTTGTAGTTTCCAGGTCACCTTCGGAGGTAGCCCCACGTAGAGTGCATTGCAATTGTCCAAGCTGGAGCTAACCAGAGCATGCACCACTCTGGCAAGACATTGCAGGGGGTTGGACTAGATGACCCTACTCTACAAATCTGTGATTCTGTGATAATACTCCTATCTTGCTTCTTTGCTGCAGGCATCTGGTTGAGAGCTCAGAGATGGGCTTTTGGTCTCATCCAGCAGGTTCTCTGTGGATTTTTGGTCATCATGGCAACTCTTTGCAAAACTGTTTGTTCTGGCAAGCTTTTGTTGCGCCAGGCAGATGAGATGTGAGACGGCAAAGCTTATTTCAGGCTCATTGTCTCCTCTTTCTATATAGTCGTGTCTGTTTATTTGTTTATTCATACATTCTTACAGCCCGCCCCCCCCCCAGTGAGTGCTCCTGATTGGGGGGGGGGGGAGAAGTGTGACATAAAATCTCACCGTTTAAAAACAATATTCAATTAATTAGCACTGTAAATTAAAACTACAAAGCTAAACAGCCACAGGAGCAGAAACAACACAGTGTGGCAGTGCAGCAGTTGGGAAAAGACTAGGCATTGTTTGATTATGGAGAGGGATGCTTCAATTGTTGTGAGCTTCTCCAACTAACTAGGAAGGCGAGACAGCAGCCCTTTGAAATATAAATAAATTCATTTGTCTCCACCACTTGCATTCCTGCCTACTGGTAAAGGTGCAGCAGCCAGTGTAATTTGCATGCAGCACTGCTGTTTACTGGAAATAAGAGCTTTCCTCTTCTGTAACCAGACCCTCCTGTACATCAGTTCCAAATTCATTTAATGTAAATTGGTGCAGATTAGGGATGGGCTAGCCAGACTGTTTAAAATGTGGTAAGAGGAGCACTCAGCTTTCACCTTTCATCAATCCTGCATGTTTAGAGTGGGCAGGTGCAGAAGGGGACCGAGGGAGAATCCTGAACCTTTAATGATTGCATAGAAGAGGGAAAATCTTAGCAGGTGAAGCCCACCATGAAAGTGGCCGTCTACTGAAATTCCCTCTTCTATGCAACTATTAAAGGGGCAGGAGCCCCACCCCACCCGGCCCTCTTTTGCACCTGAGCATCCTATTCATAAGGGACGCGGGTGGCGCTGTGGGTTAAACCACAGGGCCTAGGACTTGCTGATCAGAAGGTCAGCGGTTCGAATCCCTGCGACGGGGTGAGCTCCCATTGCTCAGTCCCTGCTCCTGCCAACCTAGCAGTTCAAAAGCACATCAAAGTGCAAGTAGATAAATAGGTACCGCTCTGGCAGGAAGGTAAACGGCGTTTCTGTGCGCTGCTCTTGTTCGCCAGAAGCGGCTTAGTCATGCTGGCCACATGACCCGGAAGCTGTACGCCAGCTCCCTCGGCCAGTAAAGCGAGATGAGTGCCGCAACCCCAGAGTCGGCCACGACTGGACCTAATGGTCAGGGGTCCCTTTACCTTTACCTTATCCTATTCATGGTTGTTGTTTTTCCTTTTAAATATTTGCATGCCGCCCTTCAGGGTGTTAATTAAATAATTTAATAGATATTAGGCTCAGGGTTGCCAAGTTTGCTCCTTTAAACAGAAGTCGGAGAAGCAGAAACATCCTTAGCAAAATAATAATAATAACAATAAGGATGATGAAGATGATGATATCGCTGCATACGTTTGTACATGCTAGGCTGCTCTTAAAGGCCCAGAAGCAGCACCCGTGAGCAAACATATATAATGGGTGGTTTTGTCTTTCCAAAAATATGGTTTGCCCTGAGATAATAATCCTGCCTTTACCTATGAGGACCCAGTCAAAGACAAGAAGCATCTAGCCCATGTGTAGGCAAACTAAGGCCCAGGGGCCGGATCCAGCCCAATCACCTTCCAAATCTGGCCTGCAGATGGTCTGGGAATCAGCGTGTTTTTACATGAGCAGAATGTGTGCTTTTATTCAAAATGCTTCTCTGAGTTATTTGTGGGGCATAGGAATTCGTTCATTTTTTTTTTTTTCCAAAATATAGTCCGGCCTATATTTTTGAAGACTCGTTGCCACCCAGTTGCTTTCCAGAGGAAGAAGGATTGGTTGTTGTTTTTTGAAAATGTATTTTTTATTAAAGATTTCTTGGTTTACAAAAGTATGTGCAATGTCTCTTTTTTCAAGTTACATTTTCTACAGATCAGTTTGGTTTGTTGAGACATTAGAGCTACATTAGGAAGAAAGGGGGGAAAGAGGTGGGGTAGCGATGTTTCTATTTCACTTAATGTATCTGTGGGGTTTTGTGTCAGCGGTGCTTTTGCAGGTTCTCTTTGCTATTCGCTTGTGATCCTTTGGTAATGAGCAGTGGCGTAACGTGGGGGGTGCAGGGGGGGCCGGCCGCACCGGGCGCAACATCTGGGGTGGGGGCGCGCTCGCCGCCTCCGGAGTCGCCGAAGAGCCTCGGGCGCAGGCTGTAGCAGAGCCCCATGTCTTGCGGAACCGACGAGCTGTGCGCGCGTCCGGGCTGAAGGCGTCCGGCAGGCAGCGGCTCTCAGCGCTCGCCGCGGTCCCCGCGCATCAGGGCCGCGGAGGGCTCACCAGGCAACCCCTCCTCACAGCCCCACCGCCGCCGCCGCTGCTGCAGCTGCTGGGCCATGTTGCATTTTCCTCGCCTCTCTGCCCTCCTCCTCCTCCGGGCAAGCGGCGTAGTTTGGGTGGCAGCGCTAGCGGCAACTCGCCTGAGATCACCTGACACGGACCCGCCGCCGCTGCCGTGGCTACCTTACTGTAAATACCCCAGCCCAGGCAGCAGCAAGAAGAAGCTGGCAGCGGTGGCAGGTTAGGGGTTAGGGGCGCAAATTACTTGCCTTGCCCCGGGTTAGGGGGCGCAAATTACTTGCCTTGCCCCGGGTGCTGACAACCCACGCTATGCCGCTGGTGGCGAGAGAGGTTGGGGTTGGCCTAAGCCCAGTGTGGTTGTTTGTTGACAGCTCTTTCCCTGGCCCAACCCTATTCTTTTAATTATAATTTACTTTTAAACTGGTTTTAATGTCAATGTGACTTACCTTGGGATTTTAGAGTGAAGGTCAGGTGGTGGTGGTGGTTGTTGTTGTTGTTGTTGTTGTTGTTGTTAATGCCCTAGTACCAACAGATGCCAAGGCAATAAGCAACTATTTTACTTTTAAAGGACAACTGAAGGCAGCCCTGTTTAGGGAAGTTTTTAATGTTTCATGCTGTATTGTTTTTCATATTCAGTTGGAAGCCGCCCAGAGTGGCTGGGGAAACCCAGCCAGATGGGTGGGGTATAAATAATAAATTATTATTACACTAGAATATGACATCTGCTTACTTCTGCTCTTAGGGAGAAGAAAGGGGAGCGGTGAAAGTTCAGGGGTACCCTTGCCCTCTTAGTCATGGTGGCCACATGACCTGGAAGATTTACGCCGGTTCCCTCGGCCAGTAAAGCGAGATAAGCGCCGCAACTCCAGAGTTGTCTGTGACTGGACCTAACGGTCAGGGGTAAAGGTAAAGGGACCCCTGACCATTAGGTCCAGTCATGGACAACTCTGGGGTTGCGGCGCTCATCTTGCTTTATTGGCCGAGGGAGCCAGGTCATGTTGCCAACATGACTAAGCCACTTCTGGCGAACCAGAGCAGCGCACAGAAACGCCGTTTACCTTCCCACCGGAGCAGTACCAATTTATCTACTTGCACTTTGACATGCTTTTGAACTGCTAGGTTGGCAGGAGCTGGGACCGAGCAATAGGAGCTCACCCCGTCACGGGGATTCGAACCGCCAACCTTCTGATCGGCAAGCCCTAGGCTCTGTGGTTTAGACCACAGCGCCACCCACATCCCTAACAGTCAGGGGTACCTTTACCTTTTAAAACACAAAAAAGCTCTTCTCATCTGCTAACTTTCCACTTTATGACCTGCCATTAAAGGCAGAGGAGCAGAGTAGGTAAAAAAAAGTTGGCAACCCCAAGCATAACCCATGCAGAACGCAGAACTTTCCCCCCTCTCCAAGCACACGAAGAAGTTTCTTTCAGAGTTTCCTTGCTCAGAGAACTCTCAGCCCAGAAACTTTGGCTCTACAGCGGCTTATGGTTTGTAAATATAGAAGGAGGAAGACCAGCGCTGAAATCCCCTATAGGGAGAGTGCTGCATTAAGAAAAAGCCCTATCTGAGCTAAGTCATAATCAAACGGATCTGACTGCTTTTGGCTCCAGGCTCCTGCAGAGCTGCCTTTAATAGGCAGGTGAGGCTTTGGGGTTGTATTTGATGAGAGACGCAGACGGCTGCCTCTCCCTGCAGTTGATTAACCCTATATGGCTCTCGGAGACGGCGGGCCATAAATAGATGCTGTCCGCCTCTCTCCTTCCTTGGGTTGCGCAAAGGGGGCTGGAAGTGGAGCTAGGAAGGCGCGCTGTGGGGTTTGTTAAAGAAATCCAGGCAAGTGTGATCAGCAGTAGCTATTTCTATTTTGTGGTTGCGAAGAAAGTATCTCGTCGTCTCCTCCCGCACCTGGGGGGCTGTGCGCATTTTCATTCCGAGATGGGGAGAGGAGTGCCAGACTTATTAAACGAGAGGCGCTGACACACTCGAGCTTATTTCGGAGCTAGGCTTATTTCGGATGCGCAAGATTGGCAGGCAGACCTTCTGGGTGGTTTAAGGACTGGCTGGGCTTATTCGGTGGGGAGGAGGAGGAGGAGGAGGAGGAGGAGAACTTTAGGAGATGAGGCCATTTTCCCAAGCAAGGTGGGGATCTTCGTTCACGCGCCAATAAGGGTTTGTGTGCTTTGGAAGGGGGACCTAAATCGCATTTTTTGAAACCGTAAGAGGATGAGAACGCTGCCTACCTCTTGGGCGTTTGCACTTACCTGAATTTTCCTGTGCAAGTAATGTGAATGGAAATGCATTTGCCAGGGTAAAGTCTGCATAAAATTGCATATGTTTGTGAATGTAACGCACAAGAATGCATTTTATTAGGGGAAATTGGTTTGCAAAAAAAAGGGTGCATTTTAGAAGAAATTAGTACTAAAATGCTAATGTATTTTCATGAGGTTTTTAAAGGGGGGCATGGAAGGGGGTGTTGCAAACTGATGTGGGCATAACTGAACTAAGGAACTGAAAAATGAGAAACCGAGAAAAGTCCCAGTAGTTTTCCTGTTTCTTATTGCAACCCATGTGGGCGGGGTGCTTTTCTCAAAAGCCTACCTAGGACAGAATTTGCAGGTGCATGAAACATACATGTGGCTCATACCCAATCTTCTGCTGGGGAATGAAATGTTGTTTAATTATATTTGCACTACTGAATGGGTTTTCTGTTGCACAGTAGTCGCTAAAGGCTCAGGAGCACCTATCCTCCAAAAAGGTTGGCAACCCAAACTTTTGGCATGTAATTGAGTTCCTAAAATTTCAAAGACCTTAAACTGCTTTTGTCACGGGGTGTGTGCCAACCAAAAATGGGAAGATGGACTTCCTGGGCAGGAGGAAATGTGTGCTTTTGTGAATTTAAACAGCAGGCTGCCACTGGCTCACACAATTCTTGCAGCAAGTTATTACTGCTATACTACTAGTAGTAGTACGTAGTAGTAAAGAACAACCAGAAATGACTAAAAGTATAAAAAAGTTAAATGGCATATTATCTTTCTGAAATGAAAAAAAAAAAAGACTGAATTGCCCTTGACCTGTTAATGACTGGGGGCAGGGATCTAGTCTCCTATGAACAGCAGCTTTCCTGCACAAAGAGCATTTGAAGTTTTTGGCAGCAGTTTCAGTGTATAAACTAATAAGGAATTCAATTCTCTCTGTGTTGCTCCTGATCTGGCCACAATGGCGCCATCCGTGCACTAGGGGGAGCTCTCAGCAGGCTTGGGGAAAACCCCGAGTTTTGCAAGGACCAAAAAAACTCGGTAAAATCCTTAAGTGGGTGAGAGAACAGCCCCGTGGGGACCAAGCTGGCTCAGTGGCCACAGAATAATGGCTGCCTGGTGGCAGGGAGGACAGAAGGCCCTGGTGATGGGGAGGGAATGGAGTATTGCGGAACAGGGCACAGATTGATGGCCGGCCACCTGAACGGGAGTGCCCTGCCTTGGAACACTCTGTTGCTCTTGCATTAAAATAATGTTGTCGCTAGAGCCATAGCTGTGCAAAGCTCTGTACCCACGATTGGCAAAATGGGGTGGGCGAGGGGCATTTTGCAAAATCTGCTCTAAGAAGCAGCTATGTTTCCTGACCGTTTGGAGGGTGAGGGGGAGAGCAGCCAAAATAGTGCCTGTCGTTGTTCTGATCTCCCCACTGGAGCCCAGAGAACCTCTTTTGCACACCTGCTGGTGAATGCAAGCAAATGGCTACTTGCACACTCTCTGCTCTAAGATGGTGCCCTTTGCTGCCGCCGCCACATTCCGCGCTGCCTTCCTTGCTAATCGAAAGAGAATCATTGGAGAGGCAGGAACCGAAGAGAGCAGCCACCGCCACTGCAGAACCCATGTCATGCAGCCTTGTTTGTTGAATGTGCCTGTTTGTGTCTAAAACCTGGGTTGTGCATTGGGAAAGAGTTCTGATTTTCCACGTCAAATGGGACACGCAGCAGAGAAGACCATAGTCTCTTGCAGTTGCTTGCCTGAATTCTTCTTCCCCCGTTGCCAGGGCCGGCCCTAACATGCGACAGGGTGAGGCAGCTGCCTCAGGTGGCAGGTACTGAGGAGCAGGCTGAGCTTCGTGTGCCATTTGGCCTGCCCTGTGCCTGCCACATTTGCCTACTATGCTTGGGCCCAGTGAACAATGCTGTCCCACAGCCAGCGTGGAAGTGAGATTCAGCTACCAGCCTGCTTGGGTTTTGTATGTGGAATTGGTGGTGGAAGAGGCGGCGCCGCCATTTTGTTCTTTGCCTCAGGCAGCACAGTGAATTGGATGGCTTTTCCAGCTCCATTCACAATTCAACCTGGGCTGAGCACAAAAGGTGCCTGGCCTGGAGTGATGGATGCTGGAGGGGTCAGGTGTGGAATGGTTGGGTCTCCTTTACCTTGAACTCTCCATAGAATTGTAGAGTTGGAAGGGAATACAGTGGTAATCTACTCCTGCTGCAATGCAGGAATCTTTTTGCCCAACATGGAGCTTGAACCCACGACCCCAAAATTAAGAGTCTTGTGCTCTTATGGACTGAGCTATCCTCTGTCTATAGCAGGCTTCCTCAACCTCGGCCCTCCAGATGCTTTGAGACTATAATTCCCAGCATTCCAGACCTCTGGTCCTGCTAGCTAGGGATCATGGGAGTTGTAAGCCAAAAACATCTGGAGGGCCGAGGTTGAGGAAGCCTGGTCTATATTGTTAGGAAACTAATGAACTGCTTTTGTTAGTTTGTTGTCGTTTAGTCGTGTCCGACTCTTTCGTGACCCCCCTGGACCAGAGCACGCCAGGCACTCCTGTCTTCCACTGCCTCCCGCAGTTTGGTCAAACTCATGCTGGTAGCTTCGAGAACACTGTCCAACCACCTCGTCCTCTGTCGTCCCCTTCTCCTTGTGCCCTCCATCTTTCCCAACATCAGGGTCTTTTCCAGGGAGTCTTCTCTTCTCATCAGGTGGCCAAAGTCTTGGAGCCTCAGCTTCACGATCTGTCCTTCCAGTGAGCACTCAGGGCTGATTTCCTTAAGAATGGATCGGTTTGATCTTCTTGCAGTCCATGGGACTCTCAAGAGTCTCCTCCAGCACCATAATTCAAAAGCATCAATTCTTCGGCAATCAGCCTTCTTTATGGTCCAGCTCTCACTTCCATACATCACTACTGGGAAAATCATAGCTTTAACTATAAGGGCCTTTGTTGGCAAGGTGATGTCTCTGCTTTTGAAGATGCTGTCTAGGTTTGTCATTTCTTTTCTCCCAAGAAGCAGGCGTCTTTTAATTTCGTTACTTCTGCCACCATCTGCAGTGATCATGGAGCCCAAGAAAGTAAAATCTCTTTTGTTGGTTAGAAATAAATAAATCAACCTCCCATACAGATAGACTGACACATTCTTCTTGCTTTGCAAATGAATAGCAACAATATCCAAATGCAACACGATGACCAAGTAACACAATGCAATGTCAATATAAACTCTTTATATAATCTATACAGAACACTGAACAATATGAAATATATGAAATATGCACTCTTCGAAACCAAATAAACAGAAATCTTCTAAATCTCTGAAAGTCACAAAATATGCACTCTTGATTGATTCTCTTGAAAACATAGAACCAAACAAACATAAGTCTTATAGGTCTCTGAAAGTCTTTGTGGGCTATGCAAGTCTCTGAAAGAAGCAGTGGTTCAGATTCTTATCAGGTGAAAACAAGCCTTAAAGCTTTGTTTTATGAATTCCAATGATGCCAAAGTGGTCGCAAGCAGACGTATTGAACAGTGATTCCAGATATACCCAGTGTTTTGTGGAATTCTTCATCACAGCAGAAGGATACAGAAATGCTTCACAAACCCATCTAGATGGTGAATGGAATTGTATAACAACAATTGCTACAGAGCAGTGGTCACGAAGTTAGGTAACCACTGCACATGAAGAGAGCAGAAATGAAAGCCACAAACATGGCCGCAGTGGAACATGTCTTGATGGCACCTGGAGTGGGCAGGTGGGCACAGGTTGGAGGGATGCACCAGCCCAGCCCTCACCGTTGATGTGATGCCAGCCCTGATCTGCTTTGTGCAGCTGGAATGATTCCAGCCTTGTAGAGCCGCTCAGGGAAACTGGCGTGAGGAGGATACAACAGTCGTGCACCCTTTTTCCCCAGCTTCACCCTTGCTTTGTGAGGCAGGGGTCAAAGGGCACGTGGCTGTTGCATCCTCCTCGCGCCACCCTGACAGCGTGGGCTGGATGGGTGGACACAGCAGGGCAAACATGTGGCCTTCTATCAGTCCTCCTGGTGCCCTGCCAGCTCCATCTGCTTTCCACAGGACGGGTAGTGGCGCCCGCCCTGTGGAACGCCCTCCCTTCAGATGTGAAGGAAATAAGCAGCTATCCTATCTTTAAAAGACATCTGAAGGCAGCCCTGTTTAGGGAAGTTTTTAATATTTAATGCTGTATCGTTTTTAACACTCGATTGGGAGCCGCCCAGAGTGGCTGGGGAAACTCAGCCAGATGGGCGGGGTATAAATAATAAATTATTATTATTATTATTATTAAATTATTATTGCAAGGCTGGGATGTGGGATCTGACTTGCATAATGGCACGGGGCTGGCAGGGGTGGCGAGAGCAAAATGCACCCTTGAAAGAACTGTGCCCGGGGCAATGGGCCCCCTTATATAATAATAATAATAATTTATTATTTATACCCCGCCCATCTGACTGGGTCTCCCCAGCCACTCTGGGCGACTTCCAACCGAATATCAAAAACAATACAGCGTCGGACATTAAAAACTTCCCTAAACAGGGCTGCCTTCAGGTGTTTTTTAAAAGTAAAATAGTTGTTTATTGCCTTGAAATCTGCTGGGAGGGCGTTTCACAGGGTGGGTGCCACTACCGTGAAGGCCCTCTTCCTGATTCCCTGTAACCTCACTTCTCGCAGCGAGGGAACCACCAGAAGGCCCTCGGTGCTGTACCTCAGTGTCCAGGCAGAATGGTGGGGGTGGAGACGCTCCTTCAGGTATACTGGGCCGAGGCCGTTTAGGGCTTTAAAGGTCAGCACCAACAATTGCCCCACCCATGTAATGCCTCTGAACAGGGTCATCTTCTTTGACAGAAAGACAGAGGACATTAAAGCTTCCTAGTCCTCAAAACAGTTCACTAATCTTTGTAGAAATTAGCAACACCAAATGGGCCTGATTTGGTGCACTCAGTCGTTCTGTTTAGGAACCTAAGCAGATAAATAGAGCAATGTTGGGTTGGATATAACAACAGAAGAGTTTCCAAGATGCTTCCAGGAAGGCCACAACTTGGACATGAAGGCAAAAGCCCTCTCCTGTAGATGCTCTCCTGCAACTCATGTTTTGTGGTATACTGGGTTCCATACCATCATTTTGGCTAAGAGCTGTTAACATGGACCTCTCCTCCATGAATGACCCATGTCAACTGTTCATAAGTGGTGACATCACAATGTGGTTACCGAGAGCAGCGAATCGGTGGGTCTGTTTCCTTCCCCTCAGCCCTTGCCATAGGGGATTCCGGTGCATCTTATTAAGCAGGGATGGGTGTTGTTCTTTTGATGACTTAATTTGATACAAGGCTGGTTAGAAATGAGGTTACACTCCATAAAGTGAAAATACAACAAAAACTATAAAATCACCAAACTTGGCACTCCGCATAAAATTCAATCACTGCCTTATATCAAATTATCTCAGGGCGGTTTACCATCCATAAAACAGCCATACGACCTAAACCCATAAAACCACAAAAATCAATACTACGCACAAAATCCAATCAATCTTCAAATCTTGCCTCCAGCTATGTGTTTGCTAGGTATAACCCAAAGAAGCCTGTGTTTGCTTTTGGCACCGGACCTCTCTTCCTCCAGGAGATATGGGGGTAATCTTGGCCTACATTCCAGGGTTATTGCAAGGATTATGGAGATAATGAATGCAAATTGCTTTGAACATTTGAAAGCCGTCTGTGCTGGTCATTGTGAGCGTGGGAGAAAAGGATGAGGGTGATTTTGGATTCATAGAATCATGGAACTGTAGAGCTGGTCATCTGGTCCAACTCCTTGCAATGCAGAAATCTCAGCTAAAGCATCCAAGACAGATGGCCATTCAACCTCTGTTTATAAACCTTGAAGGAAGGAGAGTCCACAATCTTCTGAGGGAGACTTTTCCACTGTGAAACAGCTCTTACTGTCAGAAAGTTCTTCCTGATGTTTATAGTTGGAAACTCCTTTCTTGTAACTTGAAGCCATTGGTTTGAGTCCTACCTCCAGAGTAGGAGAAAACCTGTTTGTTCCCTCTTCCATGTGACAGCCATTGATATAATTGAAAATGGCTATCATATCTCCTCCCAGTCGCCTCTTAACCAGGTTAACAAACCCAGCTCTTTCAACCATTCCTCATAAGGCTTGACTCCCAGACCCTTGATCATCTTGGTTGCCCCCCCCCTCTGCACACGTTCCAGCTTGTCTATATATTTCTTAAATTGTGGTACCCAGAACTGAAACACAGTATTCCAGGTGTGGTCTGACCAAGGCAGAATAAAGCAGTACAGTGGTACCTCAGGTTAAGTACTTAATTCGTTCTGGAGGTCCGTTCTTAACCTGAAACTGTTCTTAACCTGAAGCACCACTTTAGCTAATGGGGCCTCCTGCTGTCGCCACGCCGCCCCTGAGCGATTTCTGTTCTCATCCTGAAGCAAAGTTCTTAACCCGAGGTACTATTTCTGGGTTAGTGGAGTCTGTAAGATGAAGCATATGTAACCTGAGGTACCACTGTACTGTTACTTCCCTTGGGACACGGGTGGCACTGTGGGTTGAACCACAGAGCCTAGGACTTGCCTAGGTTGGCGGTTCGAATCCCCGTGACAGGGTGAGCTCCCGTTGCTCGGTCCCTGCTCCTGCCAACCTAGCAGTTCGAAAGCACGTCAAAGTGCAAGTAGATAAATAGGTACCGCTGCGGCGGGAAGGTAAACGGCGTTTCCGTGTGCTGTTCTGGTTCGCCAGAATCGGCTTAGTCATGCTGGCCACATGACCCGGAAGCTGTACGCCGGCTCCCTCGGCCAATAAAGCGAGATGAACGCCGCAACCCCAGAGTCGGCCCCGACTGGACCTAATGGTCAGGGGTCCCTTTACCTTTACCTATTACTTCCCTTCCCTTGATCAGGACACTATACTTCTGTTGGTGCAACCTAGAATAGCATTAGCTTTTTTTGCTGCTGCATCACACTGTTGACTCCTGTTAAGCTTGTGGTTTACTAAGATCCCTAGATCCAGGTGTCCACCACCTTAAATTTGTACAGCTGGTTCTGCCTGCCTAACTGTGGAACTTACATTGGTCCCTACTGAAATTCATGTTCTTAGATTGGGCACAATTCTCCAATCTGTTCAGGTCATCTTGAATTCTGACTCTCTCTTCTGAGGCAGCAGCTGCCCCTCCCTGTTTGGTGTTATCTGCTAATTGGATGATCATCCCCTCAGTTCCTTCATGCAAATTGTTTATAAAAAGTTTCAACAACAAGAGGCCCAGGACAGAACCCTGTCACTTTTATCCAAGATGATGAGGGACCATTAGTGAATACTCTATAGGTACAGTAAGTTAAGTAGCTACAAATCCACCTAACAGTTACCTCGTCCAGCTTACATTTTACCAGCTTCTCTGCAAGATGATCATGGGGAACTTTGTCAAAAACCTTCCCAAAATCAAGATACACTACATCCACAGCATCCCCCTGATCCACCAAGCTTCTATCAAAACAAGAAATTTGTCTTTCAGGACTTGTGTTTGAGAAACCCATGCTGGGTCTTAGTAGTCACAGCATCCTCTTCTAGGTGCTTGCAGACCAACTATTGAATTATATGGTCTAGGGCCTTTCCTGGTATGATCAATGTCAAATTGACCAGTCAGTAGTTAGACTCTGAAATTAGATCCACAGGCTCCTTTAGATGAGCCCCTTGTTGCTTCTTCCACCTTTTACGAAATGAAATTGTCAGCAATGCAATGGAAAAATTTGTTGGACCTTACATTCTTGGCAGAGTTTGAGTTCCAACTGCCCAGGATAGTTGAAGTCTCCCATGACTGCTGCCTCTCTCCTTTTTGAATGTTTGGTAATCTGCTTTAGCAAGACATCATCCAAGTCTTCAATCCGGCTTAGAAGTCTATAGCAGACACCCACAGTAAGATCACTTACAGATAGGTAGCTGTGTTGGTCTGCCATAGTCAAAACAAAATTAAAAAAATCCTTCCAGTAGCACCTTAAAGACCAACTAAGTTAGTTCTTGGTATGAGCTTTCGTGTGAAGAAGTGTGCATGCACACGAAAGCTCATACCAAGAACTAACTTAGTTGGTCTTTAAGGTGCTACTGGAAGGAATTTTTTTATTTAGTAAGATCACTGTTTCTCTTTCCTACAATTTTTACCTATATACTGTCTCTTCACAAGTGTACGCATCCTTTACATCTAATGCTATCCCCGCCCTCCCCCGGCTGTTTGGTCTATTCCTTTTGAACAGGTTGTACACTTCAGTTTCTACATTTCAGTCATGAGTCTCATCCCACCAGCTTTCAGTAATGCCTGTTAGGTCATATGTATTAAGAGCTCAAATTTGTCTTGCTTGCTTCCCATACTCTGTGCATTAGTACAGAGACAACTGATACCATGAGTCATTCCCTCCAGCTGCCGCCTCCTTGTAGTTTCCAGCCCTTTAGCAGGTTTCAGTAGTACTACCTCAGTTTTCTGCACATTAATGAAGCAATTATCCCCAGTACCAGGTGTTTCCATGTTGTCTGTAGTGTTGTCTCCCGCCCCCACAGGATTTAGTTTAATCCTGATCAGGATTAATGAGCATTGAATGATCTTGCATAGATAGTATATGAAAGGTCCCCAACTGTTCCTGCAAATGATGCTCTCCTCAACTTGAGGCTCCATCGTAATTGGCACCTCTCTCTCGTGCTTTCTAAATCTGGCAGAAGGGCAATTTTTCTCATCAAGTAACGTATTGTTTAGTACGTGCTCCCACCGCAGCAACTAATTTAAGCTGTGCACCTTCTGCACACCCCAAGCATCAGTTAGTTGAGCTTGGCAAGGTCCCTAATGAGGCTGGAGACGCATGCTTTCAACTCGTGCTCATGTGCGCGAAGAAGCTTGCCATGTGGAATATTTTAAGAGGTGACTTCCACATAGCAACTGTATCTTTGCACCAGCTTGAAGAAAGATTTGCAACAAGTACAGTAGCACCTCAGCTTACCGTACATTACCCTCAGGTAACGTAAACTTTGGGTTGCAAAAGCGGCAAAGCCGGAAGTGTTTCGTCGCACGCATGCGCAGAAGCGGTCCCTCCGGTTGCGGAAACCTTGGGATCCAACTGGAGCTCCGGAACGGATCCTGTCCGCAACTGGAGGTACCACTGTAGTTGCAAGTCTTCGCTAGGGCTATGTGCAAAAATGGCTTTCCAAAGCTCTCCATCCTATTTGTGGGTAGAGAAACTGGGAAGATAATTTCATGGAATTTCTCCAAGGGTTTCCTGGGGGTCATGGGTCACCATTAGCTGTGGCACAACACACACAGCTGCTATTAGTTACACAATAGTATAGTCATACCTCGGGTACAGTCATACCTCAGGTTGCATTTTTTCGGGTTACGGACTGCCGAAACCCAGACGTACCGGAACGGGTTACTTCTGGGTTTCGGTGGTCGCGCATGCGCAGAAGCGCTAAATCGCGCTTTGCGCGTGCACAGAAACGCTGAATCGCAACCTGCGCATACGCAGACACACCGCTGTGGGTTGTGAACGTGCATCCCGCACGGATCATATTTGCAACCCGAGCATCCACTGTCTTACCTTTACTGCAAATAATTATAGTCCTCAGAAAAATTCACCAGCATTTTAGCACAATTTCCCCATAATAGTATAATTATGTATTTATTTATTTATACCCCTCCTTTTTCCCCTGATAAAAACAAAACTCACTAAAGACATAGGAAAACCAAAGATTACAATGCAATTAAAGATTAATAGACTTAAAACTACAGACATATAAAAAAATCTGTTTAAAATATACCAATAATTACATTAAAAACAGCATGGCACAGGCTTTTAATTAGAGTCTGTTCTCAAAAACATGTTGGAACAAGAAAGTCTTTTACCTGTCAGCAGATGGAGAGAAAGGATAGAGCCTGTCTAGCTTCTCTAAGAAGTGAGTGCCAAAGTCTGGAAGCCCATTTTTGCAAGTAATTTCCCCTAATACAATGAATTTTTGCATGCTATTTTCACTAATATAGGCACACATTTATGCACACTTTCCCTTGGTGCGTGCATTTCTGTACACATTGCTTGGCTGGAGAACCGCATTGCATAATTCAGAGAAGCGTAGACTTAAAAGGGCGGCTGCTCGCCTATTCTTTTGGGAAGTGCAAATTTGGTTGGTTTGCCTTTAGATGCAAACTGAACTGAATTTCTCTCCAGTCCCAAGTGGCCACTTATGCATCACCGGAAAGTATGAAAGAAAATGCATCATTTGTTTGTAAAGGAGGAAGGAAAAAAAAACAACACACACACACACACACACACACACACACACACAGCGCAATAGAGATATGAAAATAATTGTTCTGACTTCTAGAAAAAATATAATTTAAAGCAGAAATGCACCACGTCTCATAATAGCATGGAGGACTGCAACCAGATAATGTGGATACCTGCTCAATGTACAGTCCAGGTGTTCAATTTGGATGTGTGTCTTGCAGCCCCACCACCCAGCTCTCCTTCCTTTGTTGTTGTTGTTAAGTCGTTTAGTCGCCTCCGACTTTTCGTGACCCCCCTGGACCAGAGCACGCCAGGCACTCCTGTCTTCCACTGCCTCCCGCAGTTTGGTCAAACTCATGCTGGTAGCTTCGAGAACGTGGTCCAACCATCTCGTCCTCTGTCGTCCCCTTCTCCTTGGGCCCTCCATCTTTCCCAACATCAGGGTCTTTTGCAGGGAGTCTTCTCTGCTCATGAGGTGGCCAAAGTCTTGGAGCCTCAGCTTCAGGACCTGTCCTTCCAGTGAGCACTCAGGGCTGATTTCCTTCAGAATGGAGAGGTTTGATCTTCTTGCAGTCCATGGGACTCTCAAGAGTCTCCTCCAACACCATAATTCAAAAGCATCAATTCTTCGGCAATCAGCCTTCTTGATGGTCCAGCTCTCACTTCCATACATCACTACTGGGAAAATCATAGCTTTAACTATACGGGCCCTTGTTGGCAAGGTGATGTCTCTCCTTCCTTAGGGTTCATTATCTTTTACCTGGAGTTGGACCCAACATTCCTTCAAATAGAGGACTATCCTCTGTAAAATAAGACATAGCTGCCTTGACACTGACTAGGATGCTTCCAGGTGGCCTGTTTCTTTCTTATTTATTTATTTATTTATTTATTGTGTTCAAATCCCACCTGATGAAAAACCCATCTTCCTCTGTTTGCAGGGAGATTAGATGACACTGCCTACTTAATGAGCATTCCCGAAGATTTGTTTGCAGAAAGGTTAGATCAAGTTGCACTCAAGCCATTGTTATCCTAGTGCACTTTTCTGTCACCTTCCTTATATCGCAATAAGTCCAATCTTTGGCTTTGTTCTGCAAGATCCCCCAAACAATTATGATTGTACAACCTTATATGTGGGGCCAGATTTTGGTTTGATGAGGCCCTAAGCTACTGAAAGTAATGGGGACCTTTATATGTCCAAATGGTCGCTGTTTTTTGTGTTGAATATATGCTGTATGGTCATTTATAGACCTAATAGGTATCTCAAGCCAGTTGCACATGTTGCAGTGCAACCAGTCCATGCAGAATGTAGGTACCCTATATACAGAAATGAGCAAACCAGTGATATTTTAGGGAGCAGGCGAGCAGGCAGGGTCCATGACTTACATCATAGGAGCCTACACAACACAAAACACTGTTGCTGTATGTAGGTTTTATTTTATCTGTTTTTCTCTTGTATTTTGGAAATGTACATCCAGGTTTTTTTTCCTTTACATTTTTTAGGGGCCCCCAAGAGAGTGGGGCCATAAGCTGTAGCTTGTTTAGCTTATACATCAATCCAGCACTAAGGGACACAGGTGGCGCTGTGGGTTAAACCACAGAGCCTAGGACTTGCCGATCAGAAGGTCAGCGGTTCGAATCCCCGTGACGGGGTGAGCTCCTGTTGCTCGGTCCCTGCTCCTGCCCACTAGCAATTCGAAAGCACGTCAAAGTGCAAGTAGATAAATAGATACCTCTCCGGCGGGAAGGTAAACGGCGTTTCCGTGCGCTGCTCTGGTTCGCCAGAAGCAGCTTCGTCATGCTGGCCACATGACCCGGAAGCTGTACACCGGCTCCCTCAGCCTATAGAGCAAGATGAACGTCACAACACCAGAGTCGGTCAAAACTGGACCTAATGGTCAGGGGTCCCTTTACCTTTACCTTAAATCCGGCACTGCTTGTATGTTGCTTTGTGACAGAATCCCACCCAGAAATGGTGACAGACTGGAAGCGCCTTGCAGAAGGCAAGGAGTCCTAAAATGGACATGCCGCTTCGCGCCCCCCCCCCATTGTTTTTCTTACTGCCTGGACACTAACTTTAGCCTGGCTTGAAAGTTGAAATACATGTATATTTTTGCTTTGGGGTTGGGAATGTAAGTTCTGTAAGCAGGGAGTTAAACCCATGGCAAGGGAGAGTTCAGAACTGTTTCATTTTCTGGAGAGTTTCTGCCACTTCAAGTGTGCTCGAACTTTGCCATAAATTATGCTCCTCGGGTCCTGCTGAGTGAGAATAGAAAGCTTCCACGAGTTCTTACTGTACGTGCCGTTTTAAATCTGTACGTCTGCAATGTGTGATTGCCTTTCAAGCTGAGGCCGGTGTGCCCCTGGCTAGCTGACTAGAGAATGATAATCAGAACCCCGCTTCAAAAGTTTAAGGCTTTCCAAATTTGACTCTTAACTTGTTTTTGCTGGTCTTCTATTTTCCCATTGTCTGAAATGGCCGAGAGGATCTGAAAGAGGAGGGTTTCTGCCACAAATACGGGATGAGGAACATCTGGTTGGACAGCAGCCCTTGTGAAAAGGATCCAGGGCTCTTTGTAGACGTGAGCCAACGGTGTGATGCAGCAGCAAAAAAGACTAATGCTCTTCTAGAGTTAATCAATGGAAGTATAGGATTAGTACCAGTCAACAGTACCATCTTCAAGCCTGCCTGGCCCAACTGTCAGGGATAACAGGTGATGCAGTTTAGGAACACCTGGAGGGCCACAGCTCCCTCAACCTTGCAATAGGCCCTTTTCCTGACCCAAATGAGAGCTTCTTTTTTGCTTAAAACAAATGAAATACCGTGAAAATCCCTGAAACGAGAAGTAATTGACTATAAATATTATCTTGTGGAAATCAACTAATTAATAAAAATCAAAAAGCTTAAGAGGGGGAAAAGAAAAACATACAGTGGTGCCTCGCAAGACGAAATTAATCTGTTCCGCGAGTCTCTTCGTCTAGCAGTTTTATCGTCTTGCGAAGCAAGCCCATTGACGGCTTAGCGGATTAGCGCTATTAGCGCTATTAGCGGCTTTTAGCGGCTTATCGGATAAGCAGATAAGCGGCTTAGCAGCTTAGAAAAGGGGGGGGAGGGGGGAAAAACCGCAGGAACTCGCAAGACATTTTCGTCTTGCGAAGCAAGCCCATAGGAAATTCGTTTTGCAAAGCACCTCCAAAACGGAAAACCCTTTCATCTAGCGGGTTTTCCGTCTTGCGAGGCATTCGTCTTGCGGGGCACCACTGTAAAATCGAACAAAGCCTTAACGGGATGCCGGCTACAAACTTCATTTCACTGAACTATTCAGTTTCCTCAGAAGGAAATAGAAAAATCATAAACTGTAAATGACCAAAATTCAAACAAGGGTGGAACCCCCAAAATTCTGATGTATTATAATCCTAGTTCGACCTTCTTATTCACTTAGCTGTGATTCCTTCATTGCAGGGTTGGGCTAGATGATCCTTTCGCTTCTTTCTACAGTTCTACGATTCCTAGGTAAAGTCTGGAAAGCTAGAAGATGCTTATAGGCAGACCCATGCACACAGCTTGTCTGAGGTCTGGAGCGGGAGTCTTCTTCAGTTCCCTTAGAATGGCAATGGCGCCCACTTGAGAGGAGACGGAACTGAGTTCCAGCAAGTTCTGGCTGAAAAAAAGTCCTGAATAAAGTTATAAATCAAGGATCAGCAACCTTTTTCAGCCATGGGCTGGTCCACCGTCCCTCAGACAATGTGGTAGGCTGGACTATATCTGGGGGGGGGGGGGTGAATGAATTCCTATGCCCCACAAGTATAGTGGTACCTCGGGTTACAGATGCTTCAGGTTACAGACTCCGCTAACCCAGAAATAGTACCTCGAGTTAAGAACTTTGCTTCAAGATGAGAATAGAAATCATGCGGCAGCTCCAGCGGCAGCAGGAGGCTCCATTAGCTAAAGTGGTGTCTCAGGTTAAGAACAGTTTCAGGTTAAGAATGGACCTCCGGAACAAATTAAGTTCTTAACCCGCGGTACCACTGTAACCCAGAGATGCATTTTAAATAAAAGCACACATTCTACTCATGTAAAAACACGCTGATTCTTGGACCGTCCGCGGGCCGGATTGAGAAGGCGATTGGGCCGCATCCGGCCCACAGGCCTTAGTTTGCCTACCCATGTTATAAACTCAATCAAAAGAAGCCAGTCCGGTTTAGCAAGGTAGCTCGGATAAACCTGGGAATTTATTAAGAAAAATTGAAGTTCTAAAGAGCTACTGACAGTCTACTCTACACTGATTTATTGAGTTCCATGCAGTTTTCGACCTTGCTTGCAAAACTAATTCTGCACGCCTCATTCTTACCCAAGCTCTACTGACACAAGATAACAGCGGCACCAGACTTGTGGCTCCGACAGACTCGCAGTGCGCGAGTTGCGCCACCGTGGCGCTTCTGCCTAATCTGATCTGACACTATGTGCTAGTATGCAGTGACAGGAGTCCAGATTTTACGATTGAAGCCTTGCAGTGCACCTGGACAGGCATGGGAGTTTGCCCATGGCTGTTTCGCCCATTAAGTCCCTGGTCACCTGGGAAGCACGGGGCATTCTTGGCATGGTGATGACCTTTAAAGCCCTAAACGGCCTCAGTCCAGTAGACCTGAAGGAGCGTCTCCACCTCCATCGTTCTGCCCAGACACTGAGGTCCAGCACCGAGGGCCTTCTGGCGGTTTCCTCAGTGCAAGAAGCCAAGTTACAGGGAACCAGGCAGAGGGCCTTCTTGGTAGTGGCACCCGCCCTGTGGAACGCCCTCCCACCAGATGTCATTCAGAAGACGTCATTCAGAAGATGTCATTCCCACCTGACATTCAGAAGACATCTGAAGGCAGCCCTGTTTAGAGAAGCATTTAATGTTTAATAGGTTATTGTATTTTAGTGTTTTGTTGGAAGCCACCCAGAGTGGCTGGGGAAACCCAGCCAGATGGGTGGGGTATTAATAATAATAATAATAATAATAATAATAATAATAATAATAATAATATATTGTTGTTGTTGTTGTTGTTGTTGTTGTTATTTATTATGACAGTGTAAGTCCGGCTTAGTGCTCTGAAGCCTGGGGAAAGTGTAACCGGCTGCCTCTTGCCACTCTGCGCAGGCCAACTTAAAAATATCTTATCTGAATTTTTTAGCCTAGCAGGGCACTGGCCTTCAGAGCTTAGAATCATAGAATTGTAGAGTTAGAAGGGGCTTGAGTCATCTAGTCCAACCACCTGCAACGCAGAAATCACTGCTAAAGAATCCCTAACAGATGGACACCCAACCTCTGTTTGAAAACTTCATATGAAGGAGAACTCACTAGCTCCTGAAAGGGTCTGTTCCACTACTGAATAGCTCTTGCTGTCAGAAAGTTCTTCCTGATGTTAAGTCGGAATCTCCTTTCTTGCAACTTGAAGCCATTGGTTCAGGTCCTTGTTTCCACAGCAGGAGAAAACCAGCTTGTTCCATCTTCCATGGGACAGCCCCTTAGATATGTGAAGATGACTATCGTATATCCTCTCAGTCTCCTCTCAACCGTCTCTCATAAGTCTTCGTTTCCAGACCCTTTCCCATCTTGGTTGCACACATTCCAGCTTGTCAACATCTTCCTTAAATTCTGGTGCCCAGAACTGGACACAGTATTCCAGGCAGAAGAGTGTGGGACTAGGACTTCCCATGATCTGGACACTAGACTTCTGTTGATGCAACCTAGATTAGTATTAGCTCGTTTTGCTGCTGCATCTGCCTGTTGGCTCATGTTAAAGTTGTGGTCTACTAAGACCCCGAGATCCTTTTCACATGTAATGCTAGTAACATGACGAGGAATGTTTAATTTGGGTGTCAGTGACCTTTAAAGCCCTATACAGCCTAGGACCCTCGTACATACAGGACCGCCTCTCCTAGTATGTCCCACGGAGGACCTTACGGTCTTCAAATAAAAACATCTTGGAGATCCCAGGCCACAGGGAGGTTAGCCTGGCCTCAACCAGAGCCAGGGCTTTTTTGGCTGTGGCCCCGATCTGGTGGAATGCTCTGTCACAAGAGACAAGGGTCCTGCAGGACTTGACATCTTTCCTCAGGGCCTGCAAGACAGAGCTGTTCCACCAGGCCTTCGGCTAAGGCACAGTCTGACCCCCTCCTTTGGTAATCCTCACAGAACTCTAGCCCAATGGTTGCCATTAATTTGATTCTGAATAGATTTTAGGATGAATTGATTTTAGAATGTATTTCTATTAGTTGATTCTGATTTTATGTAAACTGTGTTACTTTTACTGTTGTTAGCTGCTCTGAGCCCAGCTTTGGCTGGGGAGGGTGGGATATAAATTAAATTTTTATTATTATTATTATTATTATTATTATTATTATTATTATTATTAAAGTCCTGCCTGGAGGAGAGGAGAAGGCAGAGCTTCCTGGAGTTCAGGCACATAAGAATCTGCTTTGTACTGCATCAGACCATTGGTCTATCTACCTCTGTACTGTCTACACTGACTTGGCCGTGGTTCCCCAGGGTTTAAGATGTGGGGAGTGCAATTCTCACTCCCACCAAAATATGCCAGGGATTGGACCTGGGCTTACGAAGCAGATGTCCTACCACTGAGCTCTAGCTCTTTCTCCCCAGCTGGGTGTACAGATGGTGAAGACTACAGTCAGAAGGAGGAAGGCAGAGAGAATGCCTTTAAATAAATGGTTGCTCCATGCAGCCTGGGTAGGCCGATAACAGTATTTGATGTCTGGCAGGGCGAACCCACCCTGATGCTGAATGCAAGAGCAAGTCGCTTGCGAGATGTGGGTGTTTGATTCCTGGGGGAAGGTACTAATTATGGCATTATATCTCCTGAAAGACGCCACACTCCTCTCTGGTGCAGCAGCAAAGAACTCTTGCTTTCATCTCAAACTGCTTATTAAGAAGGGGCAGGGAAGCCTCCCAAACTGAGCAAGAGATCTGGAAATGAAGGCTTGAGTTCTGCCCTCTTAAGTCACGGGAGGAGCAGAGAGAGAATCGTCCCGCACTTGGCCTCTTCGACGAAGGCTCCCTGGGGCGCTGGGGGTGGGTTTTTCGCTTGCTGTTTTTTATTTATAAATGCAAAAGCGGGGTCCTTTTAGTCTTGATCCTACGGACAAGGGATAAAATGGGTTCGGTTTGCATTTAAGAGTGAACTCAACTCGTTTGCGCTTCCCGGAACTGTACAGAAACAAAACGTCAGCCATCCTTCTAGATCTGCAGTTGTCTACCTTTTGCCAAGTTACGTGAGGAAGGATGCATATTCTGGAGTAAAGGGTGCAGGAAAATGCATGTACAGTGGTACCTCGGGTTACATACGCTTCAGGTTACAGACTCCGTTAACCCAGAAATAGTGCTCCAGGTTAAGAACTTTGCTCCAGGATGAGAACAGAAATCGTGCTCTGGCGGCACGGCGGCAGCAGGAGGCCCCATTAGCTAAAGTGGTGCTTCAGGTTAAGAACGGACCTCTGGAACGAATTAAGTACTTAACCTGAGATACCACTGTATTGGTGAAAACAGCATCCCAAAACACATTGCATGAAGGCAAGTTGCTTTTTAAAAATGCATATTTTAGGCAAAAGTGCATACACAAATGTGCTTATTTGTTTTGAGGAATTTGCACTAATATGCTGATGAACTGTTCACGAGGGCTTTGAAAGAAGAACTGAACGTAAGATGGAAAAATGAGAAACACGAATGTTGATGGTCAGGAGCATAGGGTTAAAAATGCAGATGGGCTCAGCTATGGGAACCTGATAGTTAGCAGGATCACAGCAAGAGGGTAAGTGGGGATTTAACCTGTTCCTTCCCTGTTACAGCAGTGGGAGAGGGCTAATGCCAGGGCTGGCTGCAGAGTTGAAGGGCCCCCTGGCAGGATATCTCAAATGCAATTAATGGTCTATTCAGTGGAAACGTAGATCTGAACCGAAAGCATATGTTTTTTGGATATCTAAAAGGAGTTGGGAATGAGTGAAATTTAGAATGCACTTTGGCATGATCAGTAGCAGCAAAGCCAGTAATAGCGGCAAGTACGTTATGTATTGAGGGCCAAGCTAATATATTTATTAGAATTTCAATCGAATTTGAAATTTCAAGGTAACATTTGAATATTCGGTTTAGTTCTAAACAATTAGAAGTGTTGGTATTTACGGGGAGGAGTGCTTCCGTTTTTACTGATAACATGATGATTAATATACATGGCAGTATTTGCTGACAATATTTATGGATATAATAGAGTTGTCATTGAGGATGACGATGATGATGGCAATAGGCCTGCTGGGAACTGGTGGGCTTTTCTGGGAATGGAGGCTAATACTGGTTCTGGCTTCCATTAGGGTTTCAAAAAGTGAAAATCCAGACATAAAAGCTATTGAGCTTTTTTGGCAATTTTTTTTTTAAAAAACCCGTTTTTGAAGGGAATTCGCCAAAATCCACACTTCCAACATGGGATGCCGTATGTCCGAATTTTCCGGGACATTTTGGCGATTTCCGCCCAGGCACTGTTTCCGACTGCCGAATCCCAGCTACGTCCAGGGAATTCAGGACGTAGGGAAACCCTATTGTGGGATATAAGAATCAGGTGCAGTCAAACACAACATGGCTAGAGTAGACATGAAGGTTGTCTCAGTGCTCCAGCCAGAACTTCCTGCTTTCCAGGACAGAGATGAAACTTCCTATGTGTAACTTGAGATGGGCGAGGCCTCTCCTGAAGTAAAAAGAAACCAGAACCACAGGCCGGCGACCATCTTGTCTCGTCTCTATCGATGCCATATTAACAACAGCACTACTAAGATGCCCCCTTGTCTCCAGGCCAAGAGAAGAAAAGGGGGGCTTTCTCCCATAAGGAGATAGTCACCACATTTAAACTATGTTCTAACCTTTTAAGTCTGCCTTCTGGGAACCACTGTGTGAACAGGTGATGACTTTTGAGTAAACATTTTATACTTTACAGAAGACTGTGTAGTGTCTTATTTTAGGAGGGATTAAACGGGGGAAAATACCAGGAAATATTAGCAGAGATTCTATCTGCTGTGCATGTGTTTTAAAAAAGGGGGGATGTTAACTCTGCTGATTTTGTTGAACTTGTAAAGACAAGTTGGGATAGGATATCTTAGACAGTATATTCTCCCCCACATCCTTAAACATTCCCACAAAGGGTTATGGGCCCAGCGATGCGTATTTTTGTGTATTTTTGAAGGATTGCATCAGATTGTAATTTTGAGTTGAGTGGAATTTTCCTGGTGAGCACATGGCCCACTGTCTTCATTGTGCTGAAGGGAGATTAGCGACCCCTCCCTCCCTCAGTGTTCACAGTACTTCCATTCCTCATGGTGACCTCATGGTCAACCCTATAGCCCCATGTGCACCAAGCATTTTAAATAGTATCATATCACTTTAAAGAGTCACAGCCTCCTTCACGGAATCCGGGGAGCACTTTAGATCTCTCTTCCTAGGAAACTCTGGGAATTGTAGCTCCGTGAGGGGGAATTGGGGGTGTCTCCTTACATCTCTCGGCATCTTGAACAAACCACAGCTCCCAGAATCCTTTGAGGCAATGCATGACTGGTCAAAGCGGTTTCATTGTGCATTAAATTTATGGTGTGGGTGTGGCTTATGTTGGAGGCAATGCACAGCATGTTAAAATGAGAGAGAGCCAGATTTAAGGGGAGGCAGGGTTGGAGTCAGAGGGATAGGGGTCTCAGCAGGTGCCCAAGGATCCTGGGTGCTGAGACTAGCCCTGGCTATTGCTCAGGGATAGCTATGGGGGGAGTGAGGCACATGCCCCCTTCGAGATGAACCCTAATCCTCAAAGTTCCATCTTTCTGTTTTCAAAAAGCGAAATGTTTCTAGCAGGCATAGAACTTGGGATATGGGGCAAAATGTGCAGTGGGGCATTGGGGTGTGTGATAAACTAGAATGTGCCCCCTTTGGAAACAGGGGACTGAACTGATGTCTGCCTCTGCTTTGCTTTGCTTCGGGTGAGCTGCTGGCTTCTGTTTCCTAAGCAGGGATCTCTGACCGAAGGCCCCCCATTTGTTCAGAGTGCTTTGAAGCTGTCTACAGAGTTACTGTGTGAGACTGAGTGTGTAAAATATGTTCTTGTACTTGGTAACAGGCTTAGCGACAGTTGAAACTCCCAGACTTTTTTGCTGCCTGAGGCAAACTCTCCCCACGCCCAAGTCAAGATGCAACAGTACCAGAGGCTGATCCTTTGTGGCTTTTTTCTTTTTGGTTTTGTTACACCTGAATCCGAAAACTTCCGAAGCACCTTTCCCTCTCTGCAATGGTAAAAATACAGCGCCAATGGATTTCATAGCTAACCATTACTGCGGTTTCATGACACTCCAATCGTTTTGTCCGATGGTAGGGCCGGCCCTGAGACCTCACACACACATGCCATATGCCAGGTGTGGGGAACCTTTGCCTACAACTCCCATCAGCCCCAGCAAGCATTGGCAAGGGCCGGGGATGATGGGAGTTGAAGTTCAGCAATGTCCAGTGGCCCAAAGGTTCCCCACACCTGCTTATAGACTTTGCACTATCAGATTTTATATCTTCCCCGACTCCCCAAATTAGTAAAATATTCACAAACTTCAAATTGAGGTGGATTATAATTGGGCAGACAGGGAGAGGGCGGGTATTTCCCAAGCTGAAAGTGTGTGTTCACGCATATGCGGGCCATAATCAGTGGCGGAGAGCCAGTGTGGTGTAGTGGTTAAGAGCGATGGACTCGTAATCTGGTGAACCGGGTTCGCTTCCCCACTCCTCCACATGCAGCTGCTGGGTGACTTTGGGCCAGTCACACTTCTCTGAAGTCTCTCAGCCCCACTCACCTCACAGAGTGTTTGTTGTGGGGGAGGAAGGGAAAGGAGAATGTTAGCTGCTTTGAGACTCCTTCGGGTAGTGATAAAGCGGGATATCAAATCCAAATTCTTCTTCAAGCTCTGGCGGGGGGGGGACAGAGAGCAGGTGGGGGCGTGGCTGGTGCACATCCAGGGGGTGTGGCATGCTGCCTGTGGGGGCGTGGCACCCAGCTTGGGGGGGGGGCAGCCGTGATGGCACCCTACTGGGATCGTGCCACTGGGGGCAGTACGCTCCTCCCGCACCCCTGTTCCTCCGCCAGTGGCCATAATGAAAGGAGAATGTTAGCCGCTCTGAGACTCCTTTGGGTAGTGATAAAGTGGGATATCAAATCCAAACTACTACTCCTCCTCCTCCTACTCTTCTTCTTCTTCTTCTTCTTCTTCTTCTTCTTCTTCTTCTTCTTCTTCTTCTTCTTTTGCCTTGCCTTGGATTTAACCTGTGCAATTTCAGCCACAGTATGTGATCATACTGTGTGTGTTCGTCCTGTTCAAAACAATTTTCTCTTTGCTTTTGCATTATTTCAATAGTCAGCAAAGCCCGTTTTGAGCAGGGATGAGAGTGGAATGAAAGGAAATGTGTGCACACTCCGGATAGCGAAGACTCTCTCTCGGAACATTTCCAGTTCACTTTCAACTCCTGGATCACTTTCAACTCTCTTTGGCTAGAGACAGTTGTCTTAAATGCGTTTCCTATCTTGTCATCGCCTTTCCTTTCCACTCTCCCTAGCTGATGAGAATCTCTCCACTAAGGTTTCCTCCTCAGAAGTGCTTTTGCACAACCCTCCCTCCCTCCACCCACCCTATCTTGCAGGGTGTTAGCAAGCAATATTCCCTGGAGCTCACCCACCCTCCTGCGCTCAGTGAGATTCCCTTTCTAAATCGTCCTCTCCGGCAGCACCATCTCCCCGCTTTCTAATTGCTGCAGCGCAGGTTGTCTTAAACTTTCAGTGTGGCATGCAGGGAATGGCCCAGACATGCCGGAGTCAAACAGGCCTCTTGGAATTCTCGATTGAGCTCCCTTTCTATATATAACCCTGGGAGGGTTGGAGACAGCTGGTGTTCTGCTCCGATGGCACACCAACCCTTCCAGTTATGGCCAAATTGGGCCAAACTTGAGAAATCCATAATCGGACCTTCTCAGTCCTATTATTATTGCAGCGTGTGCAGCAGAGGGTGACCAGGATGAGAGGGGGCCTGGCAGATTTTATTTTATTTTACAGACCAGGTGCAAAGAATTGCATTTCACTTCTAAAAACTGCCTGCACATCCACCCACTAAAATAGACATATTTGTGTGCATATTCTGAAAGGCAACTGCACAACCTGGAGATGAACCCAATCCAACTGATAGCTGTGTGCTGATCTGCTTACAAATCCTGGGCTGGGGAATTTATCATCTTGGTCGCCCTCCTCTGCACACATTCCAGCTTGTCAAAATCCATCTTGAATTGCGTTCCCAGAAAAGCCTTATGAGGAATGGCTGAGGGAGATGGGTATGTTTAGCCTAAGGAAGAAGAGGAGAAGAGGAAGAGGAGAAGAGGAGGAGGAGGAGGAAGAAGAGAAGAAGAGGAGGAGGAAGAGGAGGAGGAGGAAGAGAAGAGGAGAAGGAAGAGAAAGAGAAAAAAGAAGAAGAAAAGAGGAGAGAATGAGGAAGAAGAAAAGAGAAAGAAGAAGAAGAAGAAGAAGAAGAAGAAGAAGAAGAAGAAGAGAGGAAGAAGAAGAAAAGAAAGAAGAGGAGGAGGAGGAGGAAGAAGAAGAAGAAAAGAGGAATAAGAGGAGGAAGAAGAAGAAGAAAAGAGGAAGGGGAAGAAAAGAGGAAAAAGAAGAAGAGAAGGAAGGAAGGAAGGAAGGAAGGAAGGAAGGAAGGAAGGAAGGAAGGAAGGAGAAGGAGAATATTTTACATGATATCTTCAAATATCTGAAGGAATGTTGCTCTCAGAAGATACAGCAAACTTGTTTTCTCCTGCTGCCTAGGGTAGGACCCGAGCCAATCGATTCAAATTCCAAGAAAGGAGATTCCATCTCTATATGAGGAAGAACTTTATAATGGCAAGAGCTGTGTGACAGTGGAACGGACTGCCTTGGGAGGTGGTGGACTCTCCTTTCTTGGAAGTTTTTTGTAGCAGAGGTTGGATGGCCATTTGTCATAAATCCGTCAGCCGTGATTCCTGCATTGCAGCGTGTTGAACTAGATGACCTTTGAGGTCCCTTCCAACGCTACAGTTCTCTGAGTTGCATAATATCAACCTCAGGGAGGGAGCAATTTGGACTGGTGTTGGGAAGGGGGGTGTTGATGAGGCTTAGGCTTGCCTTCTGTCAAATCCAACTTGGGTCGGGATGTAAGGAGCTGATAATTTCTCTCCCTTCCTGGATTCATCTCAATCAGTGCTGTTTCCATTCTGCAACAGTTCAGCTTCCACTAAAAGCTGTGCTACATGCAGGACCAGCCCAAAACATTATGGCACCTGAGTTGTTGTTGTTGTTGTTGTTGTTGTTTAGTCGTTTAGTTGTGTCCGACTCTTCGTGACCCCCTGGACCAGAGCACGCCAGGCACTCCTGTCTTCCACTGCCTCCCGCAGTTTGCTCAAACTCATGCTGGCACCTTCGAGAACACTGTCCCACCATCTCGTCCTCCGTCGTCCCCTTCTCCTTGTGCCCTCCATCTTTCCCAACATCAGGGTCTTTATCAGGGAGTCTTCTCTTCTCATGAGGTGGCCAAAGTCTTGGAGCCTCAGCTTCAGGATCTGTCCTTCCTGTGAGCGCTCAGGGCTGATTTCCTTCAGAATGGAATGGCACCTGAGGCGAACCACAAAATGGCATCCCCCTCGCCCTTGGGGAGGAAGGGGTGAATGAAGATCTACATAAGGAACAAGGGAGGACTAATGATCTGTATCGGGATCTGCTGCCTCTGTGGATTCTGCCACCTGAGGCGGTTTCCTCACCTTGCCTCATGGGTGAGCTTGCCCTGGTTACATGTCTTGTTATCTTGCTATGGCCAAAACAATGCCTTTAAGTATGATGATAATAATAATAATAATAATAATAATAATAATAATAATAATAATAATAATTTCTTTATACCCCGCCCTTCCCGGTTCAAAAACGGGGCTTAGGGCAGCTAACAACAAATCTAAAACACTTTAAAACACTTAATTATAAAAGCAGCATAAAATACAGTATAAAAACATGAATAACAATAAAAATCAAAAATAAATTACCGGTAGATAGAAGAGAATATTCACAACCAGTGCAGAAAATAATTTGCATAATGTTTGCAGCCTAAAACAACGATGACTACTGCTCATATTCTCTTGCGTAATTTCCAATCTTGGCCTTGGACTAAGTGTAAATTGCAGGAAGATCCTCCCCCGTTCTCACTCCTAGCAGAATTCTTTGACATCCTTATTATTATTATTATTATTATTATTATTATTATTATTATTATTAAGGGACGGCTGAGAACATGCTGTGTGTACAAATGGTCCTGTATTCAATAACCCCTCCCCGGAATCTCCAGGTTATTATATTTTTTAAGAGATCAGGTAGCAAGCGATGGGGAGAGACCTCTATCTGATCCCCTGGTGAACTACTGCTAACTGGAGCAGACAGTACTAATGTACCTGGCGGAATCACTGGGAGATTCACAGACTCTCATTTAAACTGGGAGGCACCATAGCGCAGTTCAGGAATGGAGCACTTGATCTGTGTGAAAAAGGTCCCTGGTTCTGTCACTTCATCTCCTGCAGAAAGGGATTTAGGATTTATTGCAAGAGTCGGGCTAATATTGGTACCCACCAACTACTGTTCTGTAGCTAACCATCATTAGCCAATCCTTGAATAAGCCTATCCATTTCATTTTCTTTGATAACAAGACGACTTTGGTGGAGCAGACAAAAAGCCAATCTACTTCAGCATACTATTCTTTCCGTGCCTATTGAAAGCTCGCAAGCAAGGCCTGAGAGCAGGAAAAAAACAAACCCATTCTCTTCATTCTCGTTCCCAGCAACAGGCACTGAAACGAATGCTGCCTCTGCCAGTTGAAATATTCAGAAGCGCAGTATTTCTGACAGGTTTCTGCCTAGATCAGGCAATATTGCAAAAGGAGGGCTTCACCCTAAAATTCTGACGTTGCCTGTTTTCCTCCCCCCCCCTTTTTTTTTTAAAGGGATTGAGAACAATGAAAAAGTTATATTCAGTAGTTTGCCCCTTGGGCTTCTGTAGAAATATCCCCTGGCCAAAATGACACTTACAAATAGTTTGTGCCTTTGAGTCCGAATGGAAATCTGAAAATCTGCTTTTCAGAATCAATGTAAATTCATAAACTACATCCTGTATAGGTTACCCTACAGCAATACTAATTCTGTATAGGTTACCCTACAGCAATACTAATTCAGGCTTACCTGCACTCAGTAAAGGGTTCCAGGTCGGAGCGCTCTAGCACTGCATTTTCACAAGCAGGTGAGAGAAATCTTTGTATGGCTGTTAATATAGCTCTGTGTTACCTGGCAACACCTGTTCCCATCGACAAGATCCCTTTATAACGTTTACTCTGAAAAGAGTCTCGTATAGCAAACCCAAATGAACTAGAAGCTCTCTCCTTGTGGAGTTTGCCCCAGTAATTGCTTTCTGTTCAGTGGGGATGGGGCATTCCTAAATTGTCCTTTAATTAGTCAATTCCTGTACTGCTGGAAGGTCTTTAATTATGTCTTTCCTGTTTTTTTAAAAAAAGGTGGAATAGAAAAATAGGCCGTGTCAGAATTTTTTTTAAGCAGAGAGATAAATAAGAGATAGCTTGTAATTAAAAGTCCCTCCTGGGAAGAGGAATTGACTGTGTTCCTGCTAAACGAGAAAAAATTCAGAAAGCAGGAACTGCAAGAAGGAAGCTTCTAAGTAAAGGCACAGAAGCCCTGAATGCCTCACTAATGGCTGCAGAAGGACAGGGCTCCTGCTGCTGCTTTTTGGCTTTGCACCACAAGGAAATGGCAGCAACAAGAAATCTGGATTCTCAGTAAACAGAAAGTAACTCCAGAATAAACAGCAGTGTGGAATCAAACCTATTCTACGCACCGCAGCTCTGCGCTCACTATCCAACCCGCCTCTATTAAATCTTTGGGTTAGTCACATTTTATTACGCTGAATTATGAGTGCTTTGAGTTCCCGGAGAATAGCAGTATAATTTCTCTTTTTTTTACGTTAAAAAAATGTACAGGTTTCTTTTTGAATAACAATAACATTGAATAGTAATATGTGAAACAACAAAGGGGGGGATGCTATGGGGGGAGCGTGAAGCTGGAAAATTACAGACAGAGGATGTCAAGGACTCGCGGCTCTATTCATATAGAGACGATACCAGCATCATTTTCTGAAATTTTCAATTGAGATGTTAATACCATCTTCCCGTATCAGGCAGAGCCTTGAAATGCTGCTTCAGTGGCAAATTGGTTTGAGGGTGATTTTGCAGATAGTGTTGGTCTTGATCTTATAGTGCCATCTCCTCCTCCAACCCTTCCCTCCCTCCCTCCCTCCCTCCCTCTTCTGCCTGCCTTTTTGGCTATGCTTCTTTCTTGAAACGATGGAATTTGCTTCCAAACGATGAGGTGATGGACACTAGCTTGGCTGGCTTTTGGAGCCGTTTAGATGTGTCTGTGGAGCATCAGGCTGTGGAGCAACTGGCTACTAGCCAAAATGGCTGTGTGCTGCCCCCAGTTTTGGAGGGGCTGGGTCTCCAAATACCCCTCGCTGGGGACCAGAAGCAGGCAGAATGGTGACCCACCATGAGAACATTGTGCTGGATCAGATAGAGCATGGGCTTGATCCAGCAAGGTTCTTCCAATGTGCTTTCCAATCAACAACTATCCTAGAAGAGTGTACCTCTGACCATGTGCAAAATGCCCACTGGCAGCCTGTCGCCACATGCTTTTTCAGCAAAGAGGAGGGCGATCTTCCAAAGCGCTGAGGGCAGGGTTCCCAGTCAACCTTTGGGCCCAGCTTCTCTTCTTAGAAATTGCTTCTTCCACCAGCTTACTTTCACCTCTGGAGACTTCTTTTAGAAACAAGGGTGGCAAGAAATCCTGAGGTTCAGGCCAGAGCAGTTGCAGGGTGGAGCTCAGTATTGTCCACACAATGCAGCGGCTCTGTGGGGTTTTAGACTAAGGTTACCAGATTTTTCCCCCAAAGAATCCGGGGACACTTTTGCAGTGGCGTAGCGTGGGGGGTGCAGGGGGGGCCGGCCGCACCGGGCGCAACTTCTGGGGTTAGGGCAAATCCACGGGTTAGGGGGCGCAAATCCACGGGTTAGGGGGCGCAAATCACTTGCCTTGCCCCGGGTGCTGACAACCCACGCTACGCCACTGCACTTTTGTTTTTTGAAAAAAAAAAAAGTTATTAAAAAGAAGAAGTAATCTCTTCTCTTCTGTGGTCTCCTCTGTCGCGCAGTCTTCCTCTGTGCCCTGGCCTGCTCTCTTGGAGTGCTACCCTGCCATGGAGTTGGCTTGGGTTGGGCCTGGGCTTGGCCACGTGTCCTTGCCCTCCCGATGCTCTCCTACCTCCCTGCAGCGACGCGGCAAGGTCGGGGCTCCCCTCTTTTTTTCTCCTTCCTCTTTCTCTCTCTTCCTTCTCCTTCTCCTCTCCTCCTTCTCCCTGCGTCGGCTCTGTGGTTTTCCTGGCTCCAGAGCGCTGCTAGGCAGTCGGCCAGGGGGCAGGGTGCTCTTGCTCCTGGCACGATTTGGGTCATGGGGGGGGGTCATCAGCAGTTCCCCCATCTGACTTGCCAGCCGTCCCCAGTTCCCCCTCGGCAGCGGCGGCGGCAGTGGCAGTCCCAGCAGCCCAGAGCCAGCCTTGCTGCCGTGGTGCCCACCATTTTGCCTCGCCGGAAGTCCCCATATGATGTGTCTTGTGCCGTTGAACCAATCACGCAACATTCATCCCCTACTAATAAATCTGCAACACTTAAAATATAAATCCGGGGACATTAAATGAAATCCGGGGATGGATTTTGTGTTGGGACGGATTTGTAAATCCGGGGACTGTCCCCAGGAAATGGGGACTTCTGGTAACCATATTTTAGAGTGGGGATGTTCTTAACCCTGGGGTGTATGGGATGTTAGGGGAAGGGTTAGTGGGTGACACACTGTGATCCTTCTAGGGTAGTTTGTCCACCTTTGGTTCCCCCCCCCCCGCAATCACCTGTGGCTCCTAGAAGCTGTCGGCATGCGACACAGTTGCGTGGAGCCCTCGGATGCCTCCTTCCAGCAACTCCTGCAGCCGAGCTGGTGCCAGACGCATCGCTCTGCTTCCCTTTGGACCACATCAGTGAGGCCGAGAGGGGGGGTCTTGTCATCTGGGCAGCCCGGGACCTTGCAAGTTGCACTCCAGGGAGTTCACACAGTGTGTGATGGCCTGGGATTCCGATTCAGAGGCTGAACCAGAGGAATCCCAGCCTGCACAGGAGTCCCCGCCTCCAGGGCCGGCTGAACTGGGGCAGGGCCTTGATTCTGAAGCGCCTGCACCTGTGTCAGATCCTCAGGAGCAGGCACCAGGTGATTTCACTCTGGCCCCAGAGGTGGTTGAGGACTCAGTTCCTGCAGGTGAGTCTCCCCCTGGGCCCAGTAACCCTTCAGCCTCTCCTGAACTGCAGAGGCTCAGGGCAGAGAGGCGAAGGGAACTGGTTGCTCCCAGGAGGAGTGCTCGCCTTAAGGCCAAGAGAGGCGGGACCGCCCCTGGCCTCAGAACAGATAAAGGCCAGTCGGCCCGGTCCCAGGTTGTGGGAGCAACATCGTTGTTGAGTTCCTGTTCCTGCCCGGACCCAGACCTGACTCTCCAGTGCTCCTGTCCCCGCCCGGCTTCCTGTTTCGGACCTCACCCCGCTCCTTGTGGACTGATTCCAGGCTAGTGACCCAGGACTGGACTTTGACTACGCCCACGGTAACCTTCCCCCCGGGATCAGCACACAGTGGTTTAACTCGACCCCCGGAGGCACACTCCATTGTCTCTCAAGACAACCTGGAGATTGACCCCGGGACCTTCCTCTCAGGGCTATACACTCCCCAAAGAAGGTGGAAGAAGCTTTACAAAGAGGAGACTAGTTTGGGAATTACCGTATTGGCCCAAATATAAGACGCAACTGCAAATAAGCCACACCTTTAAAATTCATGGCTTATGTGTGGGTGCTGCCCGCCTCCCAGCACTACCGCCTTGAATGGTGGGTGGCTGGCGCTCCGTGCCCTGTTCCCCAAGCGGGGACTGCCCACCCGCCTCCCGGCACTACCGCCTCCCAGCACTACCTCCCCAAGACAGCACCAGGGGAGGCTTGGGAGCAGCAGGTGGGCTGTGTGCCATTGCCCCATGCTGCTAGACTGTTTCTGGAGGGGGGGAGCTGTACCACTTTGCCAGTGGCCTCCCCCCCTTCCCCCTTCAGAGGAGGTTTGGGAGATGCGGTCGGGACAGACGCCATTGTCCCACATTCCCGGTTGCCCCCGCGGGCAGCTGTTTCAGCAGCGATACCGTAAGGTCACGAATATAAGCCACGCTTTAACTTTTCACAATCGGAATTTGTGGGGGAAAGTGTGGCTTATATTCGGGCCAATACAGTAGGTATGCTGGGGAAATAGTGCCCCTCTCTTGCTTCTTATTTCTCACTCTGAGATTTAATTCCTTTCCTCCGGAGAACCCCAGGAAAGGGAGCTTTGGGAAGGGTAGCCTCCTTGAGTCTGCAGCAAATGCAACAAAGGGGGACACCTTAAAGGCTCACAAGTTTATTATCTCATAAGACCTGCTAATCCTACTTAGGAAGAAAGCTCCCTGCCACTGCCTTGCGCTGAGCCTGTCATTTCAGCAGACCCTTAAACCATCCCCAACATATGCACCTCTGGTTTGCACAAGCACATGCTTCTTCCACTAAGAAGTGTCTGCACAAGCACATGCTCAGATGTATGTTTGGCTTGGGAGGTACCGGAGACTATTTAGGGAAGCTTTTAATGTTTGACCGACTATAGCATTTTCATATTTTGTTGGAAGCCGCCCAGAGTGGCTGGGGAAACCCAGCCAGAAGGGCAGGGTATAAATAAATTATTATTATATTATTAATATTACAGTGGTACCTCGGGTTAAGTACTTAATTCGTTCTGGAGGTCCGTTCTTAACCTGAAACTGTTCTTAACCTGAAGGACTTTAGCTAATGGGGCCTCCTGCTGCTGCCGCGCCGCCGGAGCGCGATTTCTGTTCTCATCCTGAAGCAAAGTTCTTAACCCAAGGTAATATTTCGGGGTTAGCAGAGTCTGTAACCTGAAGCGTATGTAACCTGAAGCGTATGTAACCCAAGGTACCACTGTAGTATTATTGTTGTTGTTGTTTATTTCCGTGTAAAAGATAAAGTTATTTTATTTAAAAATTTGGTTTAAAATTGGGGGTCGTCTTATACACGGATAGTGTATAGGGGGGACGTGGGATTGGTTGCTGTCACAAGCCAGAGATGGTCAGCAGCGATTCGGTGTGTTACTGGTGGCTGTGGCAAGGGCTGTTGTTGATTGGCTGTTGCTGTGGCAATAGGGACGGTGATTGCTGGCTTCTGCCGGTGCGGGGACAGACGATAGGTGGCTTTTTCTACATGTGTGAGTGGCAGCGTAGGTCAGGCAGGTGAGTGATATTCAGCCATCCCCCCCTAAAACAACAACTCTGGGCAATTCTCCCCCCCCCAAAAAAATGCTCAAAAACTCTGGGCAATCTCCCCCCAATTTCTTAATTGGGAGTCCCCTTAATTGGGAGTCCCCTCTTATACACGGGGGCGTCTTATACATGGAAAAATACGGTATGTACTGTGTCCTCCTATATCCACCTTGCTCATAGGACTGATGCATCGAACAGGCCTTGCTTGGGCAATTAGTGGCCCCCCTTTAAGCCACGCAGGGCAGCCAGCTGGGGAATTAGCAAGCCTCCTTGCATTTGGTTGCCTGCCTGGACACTGCGAAAGAAGGACATTTTTAAGCAACCGGTAGGGATGTGAGAAGGCACCGGCATCCATTCATGTTTGTTGCAAGCAACACTGTTCCCTTACTGCTGCAGTTTGTCTTCTGCCCAAAACTAGGTCATTTGTCTGGCTTTCTGCTGTGGCAGAATCACAATGTGATTATGTTATTGTGCTCCGTTTGCTTCAATTCAAAGGAAACGCAGAGCTAATAAATTACAAGTCATCTGCAGACTGAAAGCAGCAGCAGCACTAAATACCCATCATATGTGCAGGATTGATTTCCATTACAGACAGGTGTCAAATAAGCGAGCATTGGCAATATCCTCTCCAGTTTCTGTTTTCATCAGAATCCTTTGACATCCCAAAATAGGTATGGCTGATGCACGGCAACGCTGACTGCTTCCAGGCTGTCAGTATTTTACAGGAAGGGATTCCAATGCATAGTAGACTTTTTGGACTGTGTGATTAAAGTTAGTGAAAGCTCCCTGTCACCCTAGGGCAGTGCTTCTCAAACTCGGGTTCCTGGCTGTTGTTGGACTACAACTACCATCATCCCTAGCTAGCATGACCAGTGGCCAGGGATGATGGGAGTTGTAGTCCAAAAACAGCCGGGCAGGAAACAGCACTGCTCTGAGGGTACAAATCATCTCTCTCTCTCTCTCTCTCTCTCTATATATATATATACAGACTTTTGCAGTTAAGAAAGTGATGGAGAAATGCACTGAAAGTGTGCAATGCACAAATGTCCAACAGAAAGACATGTACATACCCTATAAGCAAATCAAAAGGAATATCTATTTCCATATGACTGCTCTGTTAACAAATCAGAGCAATTGTATGATAACGACAACAATAATGATAACGATACTTTATTATTTGTACGCTGCCCATCTAACTGGGTCGCCCCAGCCACTCTGGGCGGCTACCAGCATATATAAAAACATAATAAGGGCTGCCTTCAGATGTCTCCTAAAAGATATATAAATACTCATCTCCGTGACATTTGATGGGAGGGCATTCCACAGGGTGGGTCAAATATAGGCCACATTCACAACAAACATTTAAAACACTATGATACTACTTTAAACAGTCAACTCTGACGAATTGTGGGAACTGCAGTTTGTTGAGGGTGCCGAGAGCTGTTCAGTGACCCCTGTTCCCCACACAGAGTTACAACACTGAGTAGTTTTACAATCAATCTCTCTTCACAGGGAATTCTGGGCTGCCGATGGCTACTAGCCGGGATGCCTATTCTCTGCCTCCATGCTGGGAGGCAGCAATGCCTAAAAGGTAAAGGTAAAGGACCCCTGACAGTTAAGTCCAGTCGTGGACGACTCGGGGGTTGCGGCGCTCATCTCGCTTTACAGGCCGAGGGAGCCGACATTTGTCCGCAGACAGTTTTTCCGGGTCATGCAGCCAGCATGAATAAGCCACTTCTGGTGAAACCAGAGCAGAGCACCGAAATGCCGCTTACCTTCCCGCCAGAGCGGTACCTATTTATCTACTTGCACTGGCGTGCTTTCGAACTGCTAGGTGGGCAGGAGCTGGGCCGAGCAATGGGAGCTCACCCCTTCATGGAGATTCGAACTGCCAACCTTCTGATCGGCAATCCTAAGAGGCTCACCCACGTTCAGCAGTGCCTAGGGTTGCCATATTTCAAACAACCTAGGCGAAAACAGTGTGGTCAACATGGGCTGCCATGCACCCGGATTTTCCTGGATGCTTTCCCAATTTTCGCCCGGACACTGCTGAAGATTCTGAATATGTCCGGGAAAACGCAGACATATGGCAACCCTAGCAATGCCTCTGAATGCCAATTGGGAGGTTGTTGCTCGTCTTGTGCTTGAATCTTGCTTGCTGGTTTCCCACAGGCATCTAGCTGGCCGCTGTGAGAACAGGATGCTGGCCCAGACCGGGGGGTGGGGGGCACTGGCCTGATCCTGCAGGCTCTTGTGTTCTTGTGAATTGCAGCTCTTGGAGGGGGGCGGGGCAGAGGCCTTCTAACAGCTCTCAGCACCCTTAGCAAATGACAGCTCCTTGAATTACAATGGTACCTTGGGATGCAAACAGGATCCGTTCCGGAGCCCCATTCGCATCCTGAATAGAACGTAAGACACATCTGCGCATGCGCGGGTCGCGTTTTGCCGCTTCCGTGCATGCACGTGACGTCATTTTGACCGTCTGTGCATGCGCGAGCGGCAGAACCCGGAAGTAACACGCTCCATTACTTCCGGGTCGCCACGGAGCACAACCCGAAATTACTTATCCTGAAGCATACTTATCCCGAGGTATGACTGTATTTGGGGGGGAACCACAGCCATTTAAATGGGTATTGCAGCTCTCCAGCTACCTAGTGTGAATGTGGCCTTTAGTCTGTTGAATCTTTGTGCAAGCAAAAATGAGGATAAGTGCTTGTTGGGTTGTCTGGAGGAGCCCCCGGTTTTCCTGGCTCCCCAGTGTTGGTACAATTCGAACACCAGGGAGCATCGAATGCTTTGCTCTTTCTTAAATGGAAATGGTGTCACGCTCTCATTCGCTGCCGCCTCCCTTCCAAGAGGAATAGGAGCATGACGAATGGACGGACACAAAGGAGCTGCAGGAAGGGCCTGGTGGAGGGAAGCAAGGTTTTTATTTTATTTTTGCAGTGGCCAAGTGGTACAATGGGAGGCGAGGCTTCAGAGAGGAAATCTGTTTCTGCAGGGTGGCCAAGCTCCGAGGCCTACGTCGATTTTATTTTAGTTTTCGCCTTGTTGGGACTCTCTCCGCCGTTGTTGTGGCTGTTGCTCCTGCTGTCTCTCATCATTCACATGGAAGGACCGTAGCTCAGAGCTAGAGCACCTCATTTGTATGCAGACGGCTCCGGGTTCAATCCCCAGGGGTACCACCAGACAGGGCTGGGAGAAACCTCAGTCTCAAATTCTGGGAAGTCCCTGGCGGTCAGCATAAACAATACTGAGGTAGATGGATGCTGAAATATACTGTATTTTTCGCTCTATAAGACGCACCAGACCACAAGACGCACCTGGTTTTGGGAGGAGGAAAGCAAGAACAAAAATGTTCTGAATCTCATAAGCCAGAACAACAAGAGGGATCACTGCGCAGTGAAAGCAGCAATCCCTCTTGCTGTTCTGGCTTCAGGGATAGCTGCGCAGCCTGCATTCGCTCCATAAGATGCACACACACTTTCCCTTGCTTTTTAGAAGGGAAAAAGTGAGTCTTATAGAGCAAAAAATACGGTACTCAGAGTCGAGTGTGGATTTCATGCTCTTTATTCAGCTCATAGTAGTGAGGAATGGAAGTTCCCCCAAAACGTCTGCTTTATATACATTATTTACACTATGGGCCCCATGTGATTGGCTAATTCCAGGATTCTCCTGTAGGCCAATCAGGTTGAAGATTCACTTCCACCTGGAGCTGGATTGGGTGGCTCCTGATGACCAATCAGACTGCTGCATTCTGGATCCTATTGTTCTAGGACCAATCAGACTGCTGCATTTTGGATCCTATTCAGCTCAGTACATAACAGATGCCTTGCTTAGCACTGTGTTGAATTCCACCCGAGGGATCTCAGAAGAGCTACCCTTCTAACAAGACAGGTACTAGGACTTGCCCCCTCTTGCCAGGAAGCGCCAAGCCCTGACTTGGAGTCCCCTTCTATCAATAGCTGTGTGGGAGCAGGACCAGCCCTACCAGTTGGCAGAGTAAGGCAACTGCCTCGGGCGGCAAATGCTGTAGGAACAGAGGCAGCTCTACAACCATTTATCTCTCTGTCTCTGAAGTCCAAAACTAAGCATCCCTCCCCTGTAGCTGCCCTGCACCCACACTCCAAGCTAGCCACCTCCCCTCAGGAGCAACGGAGGTCAGTTTCCCACGAGCAGTTTCAAATGAGCTTGCTAGTCCAGCCAACTTTTGTATGTGGCGGAAGGTACGTGAGTCACCTTTGCCTCAGGAAGTAAAATGTCCTGGGTTGGCTCTGGGCAGCTAGCTCTGGCTGTTCACTGACAGTGGAGCAAAATGCTCTTTGCACATGCTCAGATGCACGTTCATTTCCTAACACTACTTGACATTCCTGCACACACACATCCCATACATTTAATAATAATAATAATAATAATAATAATAATAATAATAATAATAATAATTTATTATTTATACCCCGCCCATCGGGCTGGGCCTCCCCAGCCACTCTGGGCGGCTTCCAAAAGAATATTAAAATACTATGATACATCAAACATTAAAAGCATCCCTAAACAGGGCTGCCTTCAGATGTCTTCTAAAAGTCTGGTAGTTGTTGTTCTCTTTGACATCTGGTGGGAGGGCATTCCACAGGGAGGGCGCCACCACCAAGAAGGCCCTCTGCCTGGTTCCCTGTAACTTGGCTTCTCGCAGTGAGGGAACCGCCAGAAGGCCCTCGGTGCTGGACCTCAGTGTCCTGGCAGAACGATGGGGGTGGAGACGCTCCTTCAGGTATACTGGACCGAGGCCGTTTAGGGCTTTAAAGATCAGCACCAACACTTTGAATTGTGCTCGGAAACGTACTGGGAGCCAATGTAGGTCTTTCAAGACCGGTGTTATATGGTCTCGGCGGCCGCTCCCTGTCACCAGTCTGGCTGCTGCGTTCTGGATTAGTTGTAGTTTCTGGGTCACCTTCAAAGGTAGCCCCACGTAGAGCACATTGCAGTAGTCCAAGCGGGAGATAACCAGAGCATGCACCACTCTGGCGAGACAGTCCACAGGCAGATAGGGTCTCAGCCTGCGTACCAGATGGAGTTGGTACACAGCTGCCCTGGACACGGATTTAACCTGTGCCTCCATGGACAGCTGTGAGTCCAAAATGACTCCCAGGCTGCGCACCTGGTCCTTCAGGGGCACCGGTACCCCATTCAGGACCAGGGAGTCCTCCACACCTGCCCGCCTCCTGTCCCCCAGAAACAGTACTTCTGTCTTGTCAGGATTCAATCTCAATCTGTTAGCCGCCATCCATCCTCCAACCGCCTCCAGACACTCACACAGGACCTTCACCGCCTTCACTGGTTCTGATTTGAAAGAGAGGTAGAGCTGGGTATCATCCGCATACTGATGAACACCCAGCCCAAACCCCCTGATGATCTCTCCCAGCGGCTGCATGTAGATGTTGAAAAGCATGGGGGAGAGGACAGAACCCTGAGGCACCCCACAAGTGAGAGAGTCTGAACACTCATCCCCCACCACCACTTTCTGAACACGGCCCAGGAGGAAGGAGTGGAACCACTGTATGACAGTGCCCCCAGCTCCCAGCCCCTCAAGACGGTCCAGAAGGATGTTATGGTCGATGGTATCAAACGCCGCTGAGAGATCCAGCAGAACTAGGAAACAGCTCTCACCTTTGTCCCTAGCCCGCCGGAGATCATCAACCAGTGCAACCAAGGCAGTTTCAGTCCTATGATGAGGCCTGAATCCTGACTGGGAGGGATCCAAATGGTCCGCTTCTTCCAGGCGTGCCTGGAGTTGTTCAGCAACCACTCGCTCAATCACCTTGCCCAAGAATGGAAGATTTGAGACTGGGCGATAGTTGGCCATCGTGGCCGCATCTAAAGATGTTTTTTTAAGAAGTGGTTTGATAACCGCCTCTTTCAGCGGGTCTGGGAAGGCTCCCTCACGGAGGGAAGCATTCACCACCCCACGAAGCCCATCGCCCAGTCCTTCCCGGCTAGCTTTTATAAGCCAGGATGGACAAGGATCAAGGAGACAGGTGGTTGGTTTCACTCGTCCAAGAAGCCTGTCCACATAGCACATAGCTTCCTCCAAAGCATTCTGGGAACTGTAGTTTGTTCAGGGTGCAGGGAATTGTTGCTCAATGGGGGTGTAAACTGCAGTTCCCAGGATTCCTTAGGAGAAAACAGTGTCCTTTAAACATACGGTTCAAAAACTGGGCACTTTTCCCCTTAAGATTTTGCCGGCTATTAATTCCATAATTTCTGCAGCCACATCCTCGCTCGTGCCCTTCTCGCGATCAATAAGCACTCGCATCTCAACTTTCCTCCCTTCCCTTGGGCTTATTTGGTCTGTGTTGATCCTGCTCCTTGCCAGCTTCCACATGACCTCCAGGTAAAGCAGGGACGGCTGGTCTCTCTCCAGATGCATACATCAGAGTATCCCCAAAGTGGCTGCCTGCCGTTAGCCGCTCAATTAATTGATTTGCTGGCCGTCTCTTTTCCGGAATCAGATCTGTGACCGACCCCTTGTTTGCAGCTCCTTTATCGTGAAAGGGCAGGGATAGAGCTCGCAAGTGTTTCTTTGTCCTTTCTCCCGAGGGGGGACCTGTTGTGTCTGGATGGAAGCACATCAGTATGCCGTGTGGAGGCTGCTGAGTCCCTGGTGCCGTCAGTCTGGTACCCAGAAAGAATCTCCACTCTGCTTAAACCGAAGACGTAAGAAAAGGTTGCAATAGGCAAAGAGGCCTTTTATCTTCTTGAAAACACCTGACTTCTTCTTTGGTGTCATTTTCCTCCGCTTTCTTCTCCCACGGCATCTTCAGCTTGTCTTGACTATAAAAAAAGAATACAAAAATACCAGCTGGATCTCTTAAAGCTTTTAATTGCTTTGGCTTCTGTTCCGTGTTGCAGGATGCTCCCTGCTCCGATAGGGTTGGCAGCCACTCTTTGAAATGTTCGCTTCTCCAAATTTTTTGGTGTAGTTCTCCAGCTGAAAAATGTGTGGACTAGGGGAAAAGGTGCCTAAGAAGCGTTTGTTTCTGAAAACAGAATTATATTGGGGAAAACTGCTTACAGTGATGTGTATCGGGCTATATTGCGTAGCAAAATACAGTGGTACCTTGGTTCCTTAACGGCTTGCCTCCCGAACAAATTGGCCCCCGAATGCTGCAAACCCGGAAGTAAGCGTTCCGGTTTGCAAAAAAAAATTGGAAGCTGAACGTCCGTTTCGGCTGTCGTCATTGTTTCCAGGGCAAATCAGCCAATTAGAAGCTGCACCTTGGTTTGCGAATGTTTTGGAAATCGAACGGATGGTGCTGTGGATGGCACTGTGGTCTAAACCACTGAGCCTAGGGCTTGCCGATCGGAAGGTCAGCGGTTCGAATCCACGCAACGGGGTGAGCTCCCATTGCTCGGTCCCTGCTCCTGCCGACCTAGCAGTTCGAAAGCACATCAAAGTGCAAGTAGATAAATAGGTACCGCTCCGGCGGGAAGGTAAACGGCGTTTCCGTGCGCTGCTCTGGTTCACCAGAAGCGGCTTAGTCATGCTGGCCACATGACTTGGAAAAACTGTCTGTGGACATACATCGGCTCCCTCAGCCAGTAAAGCGAGATGAGCGTCGCAACCCCAGAGTCATTCACGACTGGACTTAACTGTCAGGGGTCCTTTACCTTTTAGTCTAGAAAGGTGCATGTTTCCTCACTCCTGGTCTCCTGTATCACACAGTCCCATGATCCCCGTCTTTTGCGCAAAACTCTTTCACCATGGGATAAATGCCAAAACAATACAGTGGTACCTCGGGTTACTTACGCTTCAGGTTACAGACTCCGCTAACCCTGAAATAATACCTCGGGTTAAGAACTTTGCTTCAGGATGAGAACAGAATTCACGGGGCAGCAGTGGGAGGCCCCATTAGCTAAAGTGGTGCTTCAGGTTAAGAACAGTTTCAGGTTAAGAATGGACTTCCGGAATGAATTAAGTACTTAACCCGAGGTACCACTGTACATTGCGAGCATAAGATGTTTGCTGTGGCTGTGCCTCTGCGATGGCTTGCCTCCTGCTAGGTCACACACCTGCGCCCAGTCACTCGTGCCCATTTGCACAATCGCTGGGCAGTCTGCGATGGAAATCACGTATCGGGGATGCTCTGCTGGGGGGAAATCTTTCTGCCTAGTCCTCTAGCCAGACAAAGCTGCTTCTTATCTCCACATAACCAAGGAGGGAGTTGGTACCACCCAGCAAACAAGCCCCTATTAAGGACCCATGTTGTCAGATGAGCTTGAGAGATGTGTTGGCAGGATGAATATGCCCTTTGCATCTGGGGAGGGGGAGGGGAGATTTTCTGTGCCAAACGTTTGTCTCGGTTCTAAAGTAGCAATCTTAGGTCTAACTGCTCTGAAATCGCTTCTTAGATGGATCCTCGATTGTCATGTAATGCTTGCAGCACTGCCAGAACTTCAGCCAGTTTTGGGTATCAAACTTGAGACGCAGAGAGAAGGAATATCTGCTGCCTGGGGATTCAGCCTGGGTGCCACAACCAACTCTGGGCAAAGGGCAGAGAGGGCAGCCATGCCTACAAAAAAAGCATCTTTGCACCAATAGGCTGGGGCTGGCCATGTGGTGTTCCTTAAAGGTAAAGGTAAAGGGACCCCTGACCGTTAGGTCCAGTACATGGCCGACTCTAGGGTTGTGGCGCTCATCTTGCTTTATTGGCCGAGGGAGCCGGCTTACAGCTTCCGCGTCATGTGGCCAGCATGACTAAGCTGCTTCTGGTGAACCAGAGCAGCGCACGGAAATGCCGTTTACCTTCCCACCGGAGCGGTACCTACTTATTTACTTGCACTTTGACGTGCTTTCGAACTGCTAGGTTGGCAGGAGCAGGGACCGAGCAACAGGAGCTCACCCCGGGGATTCAAACCGCCGACCTTCGGATCGACAAGTCCTAGGCTCTGTGCTTTATCCCACAGTGCCACCCCCCTATACAAGTTCCTGAGTTGGGCTAGTTCTTCTGAGCAGAAGTGATTTTCATCAATGTGCATTGCAGAGGTCTGTCTCTTGCCATATAGACCTAACAGGTCCCTATGGTTGTCATCAGAGGCCCTTTTCCAGCTGCCTCTTCTAAGGAAAGTGCAAAAGATGGCAACAAGAGAACGGTCATTTTCCGTGGTGGCTCCCAGATTTAGGTGTGCTCTCCGCAGGGAAACGTACCTGCCACCAACATTGTTAGCCTTCAGCCGCCAGGCAGAATTAGTTAAGTTATAATATGGTATTATTCTGGCCTTTTAGTAGGTTGGGATTTGTCCTTTGTGTCAATAGATGAACAGTTTCACTGTTCTTGTTTCTGTCTCTGTTGTGGATTATAAATGTCTCGTAGGTTGTTCTGAATTTTAGCACTTGCACTAGCTGCTTTGAGGCTTTTTTGTGTAAAAAGCAATGAACAAATATTATTGTAACAGCAAGTACCTTCAATGCGGGCTCTCTGCTGGATGGTGTTCCTGCAGCTGTTTTGAGTGGTAATGGATGGGGGGAAATGACTCTAGGCAATCTGCTTGTTGTGAGGTCTTTTTAGCTGCAGAACCTCTTCCTTCCATTTTATTATAGAAACATAGAACTGTAGAGGAATCTCCATGGCAGACGGGCATCCAACCTCCATTTAAAAACCTCCAGTGAAGGTCCAGGACCTTCCAAGGGTGTCTGTTCCACTGTCAGAAAGTTCACCCTAAAAAATTTAGTTGGAACTTGAATCCATTGGTTCGGGTCCTACTCTCCAGAGCAGTAGAAAACAGGCTTGCACCCTCTTCCATGGGACAGCCCTTGTGAAATATACTCGGAGTCGAGAGTGGATTTAATGCTCTTTATTCAGCTCAGAGTGGTGAGGAAGAATGGAAGTTCCCCCAGAATTTCTGCTTTATATACATTATTTACACAATGGGCCCCAAGTGATTGGCTAATTCTGGGATTCTCCTGTAGGCCAGTCAGGTTGCGGATTCACTTCCACCTGGAGCTGGATTGGGTGGCTCCTGTGGACCAATTAGACTGCTGCATTCTGGATCCTCTTGTTCTAGGACCAATCAGACTGCTGCATTCTGGATCCTATTGTTCTAGGACCAATTAGACTGCTGCATTTTGGATTCTATTGTTCTAGGACCAATCAGACTGCTGCATTTTGGATCCTATTCAATTCAGTGCATAACACCTTGAGATATTTGAAGATGGCTATGATATCTTCTCTCCAGGCTAAACATACCCAACTTCCTCAACCCTTCCTCATAATGCTAGCAGCGGACCCCATCGCCCTCTGTTGTTGCCTCTTCATTTTCCTGTCTGTAGCTTTCAGACTTTAGACTAAGGGGCCTCCTGCTCTATGAATCTCATCATTACAACTCTCCCAATGAGGAACATCTTGAGAAATCTCAGGGGGCTTGGAGGGCTTTCTAAGAGGCACACACAGCAGCCCCATCTAGCACTAACCAAAGGAATGTTGTGAAATGTGCCGCTAGATCCCACTGGAATGCATGCAGTCTTCGTTACAGGGTTTCCCAAGTCCTGGAAGTGGATTTACGTGAGTGTTATATTACGACAGTGGTCAAAGCTGTAGGGTGGCTTTTGAATAAATGTGTTTAAAATAAAACTTTAAAGGAAGAAGTAGTGCACTGTTGGGTCAGGCCAAAGTCCAGCTGTTTTCCCATCAGCTAACCCAATGCCTCTGCAAAGTCTGCAGGCAGTGGTTAAGAGTGGTGGACTCGTAATCTGGTGAACTGGGTTTGCTTCCCTGCTCCTCCACATGCAGCTGCTGGGTGACCTTGGGCTAGTCACACTTCTCTGAAGTCTCTCAGCCTCACTCACCTCACAGAGTGTTTGTTGTGGGGGAGGAAGGGAAAGGAGAATGTTAGCCGCTCTGAGACTCTTAGGGTAGTGATAAAGTGGGATATCAAATCAAAACTCTTCTTCTTCATCATCCTCTGTGAGTTTGTCTAAGCCTCCTTAAAAACCATCCAGGTTGGGGGCCACCATTGGGTTTTGTGTGAGCAGATTCCATAGTTTCAGCTATGTGCTTTGTGGAGAACTTCGTTCTGCCTGGCCCAAATCGTCCAACACTCAGCTTCATTGGACGGCTCCCAAATTCCAGCATCTTGCTTGATGGAATGAAGGTCTGATGCACCTGGACACAATGAGCAGGGTGTTTGCTGAATCGGCCCCGTGGCCCATGCAGTCTGACATCCTGTTCTTGTGCTGGCAAACCACATTCCCCAGTGGGACACCGCCCACAGACTTCTCAAGAGAGAAGTGTCTGAAAGTGGTTTCTCAAAAGTTTTTTTTATATATAAAAAAAACCAACCCACTGGCAAGAAAGGGAAGGGGAAGCAGCAGGGGGGAAATGAGGGTAGCTCAGGCAGCCAGTGGTGGAGTGGCTGAGGGTGAACAAACTGAACTTGAATCCTGGAAAGATGAAGGCCTTGTGGGTGGGTGGTTCCAGAACAGGTCAACTGCCTGTTCTGGAAGGGGTTGAACTCTCCTCCGGTGGAGCAGCCATCCTGTTTGGAGGATACTTATCATCACTATCACTAGAGGCGCAAGTGGCCTCGGTCCGGTATACCTGAAGGAGCGTCTCCACCCCCATCGTTCTGCCTGGACACTGAGGTCTAGTGCCAAGGGTCTTCTGGTGGTTCCCTCACTGCAAGAAGCAAAGCTACAGGGAACCAGGCAGAGGGCCTTCTCGGTAGTGGCACCCACCCTGTGGGAACACCCTCCCATCAGATGTCAAAGAGAAAAACTTTAGAAGACATCTGAAGGCAGCCCTGTTTAGGGAAGCTGTTAATGTTTGACAGACTATTGTATTTTAATATTTTGTTAGAAGCCGCCCAGAGTGGCTCAGTTGGATGGGTATAAATAAAATTATTATTATTATTATTATTATTATTATTATTATTATTACTACTACTACTACTAGTAGTAGTAGTACTATTATTATTTTGCAGGCAGGAGTGCTTTTTTACCAGCTCCAACTAGTACACTAGAGGTGACCAATCCTGGACTATGACAGCCTGACTACAGTGGCTCATGGATTGGCAACCCCAAGGCTTGATTACTGTTCCATGCTTTATATGGGGCTGCCCTTGTATCTGGTCCAGAAGCTTTCAACTAGTGCCGAATGCAGCAGCCAGGTGGCTCACAGGAGCAGATTCCTGGCAACGTGTTACTCTAGACTGTCTGATTCATGGTGCTCCACCTCGATCCCTGGGGAGTTCCACTTCTGGTAGTTCCCCATGTGGCTCGGTGGGCCTTCACCAGGGATGGAGCTCTTGGTGCATGCCCTGTCCTGTGGAATTCCCTGCCAGTAGAGCATTTCAGCAAAAACCACCCCTCCCTTCCCTCTGACAGTGTCTGAAAACTATATTGTTTAGGCTTTGCAACATGAATTTTCCCTTTGTAGCTATTTGGCATTTATTGATGTTTTTACGAATGCTTTCTGCTGGTTTTATTCTTTCATGTTGCACAGTGCCTTGATATATATATTGTTTTGAAAGTGTAAATATGTAAATGCATAAATCTAGGTCAGTATTTTTACACTAACTGGCAGCGGCTCTCAGACAAGGAGATGCTAACAGGAGATGCTGGGGATCAAACCTGGGGTGCTCTGCTGCTGCTTTGAAGCAGTGTGTCTCCACGAAGGAGGTTAGAGAGACCCACCAAATGCCACTGACCTCCTTTGACTACTAGCTCTGTGCCTGGGGCAGAAGGAAGTGGGGGGGGGGGACAGGCTGACAGGAGGAAGTGATGTCAAAAATGAAAGTTGCAGGCCCCTAAGCTCGTGAACGAAGTCTTGTGGGCAGAGCACAGGAGCAGAGATGTTTGCAGCCTTGGAAGCCATAAGATGCTTCAAAAACCCATTGGAAGGAGATGGAGATGTAAATTTGTACACTAAACTGCGTAAAGGAGCGGATTGATGTATGCAAGGAAGGGGCAAATATGTATGGCCTAGTACTGCATGGAGTGGGGACGGGGAGATGGTGCAAGTGCTGTGAATTTGGGGGGAGGCAGCTTCTCAGAGACAAGTGACTGGGAACTGTGGGGTACAGAACTTAGAGGTTTTGGTCTGATCCACTAGGGCTCCTTTTATATTACTCTTGCAATAAAAATAGGTGTCGGAGGAAAAGGTTAGGAGAGCCCACAGCCTGAGACCTTAAAGGTAAACTTAAAGGGACCCCTGACCATTAGGTCCAGTCACAGATGACTCTGGAGTTGCAGCACTCATCTTGCTTTACTGGCCGAGGGAGCCGGCGTACAGCTTCCAAGTCATGTGGCCAGCATGACTAAGCCGCTTCTGGCAAACCAGAGCAGCGCATGGAAACACCGTTTACCTTCCCACCGGAGTGGTACCTATTTATCTTTGACTTGCTTTCAAACTGCTGGGTTGGCAGGAGCAGGGACCTCACCCCGTTGCGGTTATTCAAACCGCCAACCTTCTGATCAGCAAGCCCTGATGATTTATTCACCGGGAACCAAATTCCAAAAGTTGCATTTATTTACTTAAAGAAACACGCTACTTTGGCTTTTGAATTTATTCTTGGACCTGTGATTCCTGATTCTCTATTGAAATGGGGGGAGGGGGAGAGAGATTAAAGATGTTGGTCAGGTTAGCCTGGACAGTTTGGTCTCCACCCCCCTCATTCTTCTCCAAGACGCATGAGGGTTTGGCTGCAGTTGCTTCTTTCCTATATTCTGTACATGCTCAGGTGCACTCTCCACCCCAACCCCCGTTTCCAAGTCTGAAGCTTAGCATCTAAAGCAGGTTCCTAAAAGTTTAGCTCGGTACTTGCGGGGAGAGAGGTACTGTCCTATGAAGACTATGGGTGTGTTGTTCAGCTACATTTTACTGAAATGAATGAGCATGGCTAAATGGGGTCCATTCATTTCCATAGGTCTCCTCTGTGCAGTTGAATACCACCCTATGCCAGACACAGGCTCATAGCTGTCAACTTTTCCCTTTTCTTGCGAGGAATCCTATTCAGAATAAGGGAGCTTCCCTTTTTGAAAAAGGGAAAAGTTGACAGCTATGCACGCTGTACAGTCATACCAGTTTGCCTTAAGGTAAGGTAAGGTGCCCCTGACCATTAGGTCCAGTTGTGACCGACTCTGGGGTTGCGGCACTCATCTTGCTTTATTGGCTGAGGGAGCCGGCGTACAGCTTCCGGGTCATGTGGCCAGCATAACTAAGCCGCTTCTGGCGAACCAGAGCAGCGCACGGAAACGCCATTTACCTTCCTGCCAGAGCGGTACCTATTTATCTACTTGCACTTTGATGTGCTTTCGAACTGCTAGGTTGGCAGGAGCAGGGACTGAGCAACAGGAGCTCACCCCGTCACGGGGATTTGAACCGCCAACAAGTCGTAGGCTCTGTGGTTTAACCCACAGCACCACCCGTGTCCCTGCAGGCTGCCTTACCTTACCTAAAAAGAGGTGATATGCATTTTGCGAACAGAAGCACAGATCCATTCCCCAGCACTTTCCAGCAGAAAGGAGCCTAGATAGGAGGGCTGGTGGAGAGTTTTCCCTGCCTAAATCCTTGGGAGGCCCCTCCCTCAGCGCAGTAGTAGACCCTACTAAGCTAGAGAGGTTTGGTTCAGGACCCTATCTTCAAAGGTAACTCCCTCTCGTCTTGTTCAGGAATAAATATCTATTAGCCCCTCTCTCCTCCTCCTCCCTGGAATGAAATCCTTCCTGATTTCTGTGCTTCCTGTTTATTTCCTGCCACCATCATCAGCTCACCTCCTTCCTGCATGCCTTGTCTGAGAGTCCCATCCTAATTCCCCAGGCAGGCTTTCCATTCATTTCACTGAAGCTTTTATCAGCTTTCTCTCTCTCTTTTGTATTTTCCTTGGGGAAGAGTTGGAGTGGTAGCTGGGAATGCAAGAGGAGCAGGGCGGGGGGGGGGTGTAGGTTGGGGGGGGGGGAGAGGAGAGAGAGTTCTCAGACAGAAGCACTTTGCAGAACCCAGACTTTGTGCAACAGGGAGTCTCCAATTCTCCCACTGACCCCTCCCTCCCGGTCTCATTTTCAGCCTTCTTTTGAAAGCCTGGGGAGAAGAACCCAGGAGTGTTTTTCAGGAGACAAAGCTTGCCTCCCTTTGCAAAGGGAAGGGCAAGCAAAAGGGAGGGGAGGGGAGGAAGCCTCTGAATTCTCCCAGCCCACCTTAAGAAAAACAATGTGTGGCTGATTCCAGGCAGGCAGGGGTGACCTTACAAAACACAAAAAAAGCAAGTTGGCTTGGAGCGAGGCAGGCAGGCAGTCGTAGGGGTACAGCCTCCCTTGTGCTCTTTCTACCCACCCCCACCCCCTTCAGCCTTTTCTTCCGATCGCCTCTGTCCAGCTTGCTTTGTGAAAAGCTAGCTGGGGCGGGGGGGGGGGGAGAGAGAGAGAACTAGGACTGCGTGGAGCCGTTCCCAAAAAGCTGGCTTGCCTACTAGAGAGAGAGAGAGAGAGAGAAGGGGGGAGACGACTCTTTCTTTTCTCCTGAACTGGTACATTGTTGAAAAAAACAGAGCCCCATCAATGCTAGGCAACGGGAGGAGGGTGGGATATCTCTGAACCACCAGCAGCAGAGAGCAAGAAGGCGCTGCAGAGAGACACAAGCAGACTGACAAGCGCAGCTAGGCAGGGTCCAAGGGCTGCAAAGGTGACACAGAAGAGCCCACCTCCCTTGTGTCCGCGGGGGGGGGGGTGTCTCTCTTTTCCCCTTTTCCTGAAGATTCTGCCGCCCCGTCTCCTCCTGGCATTGCAGCTTGGGGAGGCGTGCAAACCCCAGCCCCGTTCCGAGGAAATGTTTTTCCTCCGCAAAAAAAGGGAAAAAAACACATCTCCCCTTCTTCTGCTTTCTTGTGACTCTTAAGGTTTCCTAGTGCGACTGGTGGAAAGGCCTGGAAGAGGAGGAGGAGGAACAGGGAAGGGAGGGGGGCACCCCAGCAGCCTTGGCATGTGACTGCCTGCCTGAGCAAAAAGGGGCGATTTTTTTTTTCCGCCGGTCCCGGGGCGAGCGAGGAGCCAATTCTCGAGGTGCGCGCGTGTGTCTGCGTGTCTGGGGCGCTGCGCGCTGCAGCGGATGCTGGCCAGGTGAGTCTGTGCCCGGCTGCGTGGCTGTGTTTGCGTACGTGCTTTGCCAGGCACCCGGGAAAGGATGTTGTTGCACAGTTTCTTTCCCCCCGATGCGCCTTCCTCCCGTCTCCCTGCCGCTTTCCCCGCCGCTGCCCTGATGTCCTCTCTGTAAAATATTAATCTCCCTTTAACCGTTTTTAGCTGGGAATGGTTCAGGAGGAAGGAGATGGAGGGAGGGGGGGCATAGAACTCCTGATTTCATCGGCTCTGGAAAATAGGTTGGGTTTGGGCTCTCCCCCACCCCCACCCTGCCGATGTCTGTAGACGAGGAAGTAAGGTTGGTTTCCTCATTTTGGGGATGGAGTGATGCGGGGGTTTGTTTTCTTCATCTTCCTTGGCTTCGTCTGCCCTTCTCTCAAAGAGAGAGAGCGACACAGAGAGAAAGCAGCTAGAAGCGCCCTCTGATTTCCTCTTCATGAAACTCTTTTTCTTTTTTTCCCTTCTTCCCTCCAGTAGCAAATGACCATGGACGCTCCCGGGCTTTCTTCCAGAGGTTTGCTGACCTGTCTCCTGCCTCCCCTGCTGCTGTTCTGTAGCTGGTCAGGTAAGAAGAGCTTGTTTCCTTTTCCATCCAGAGCATCTTCTGCTAAAGGACATGTCTGGGTTCTGACTTTGATCTGTTCGCCCCCCCCCCTCCTTCTCCTTGCAAAAACCAGTTGTCTGGTCTTGGCATGGTCTTCGGTTGTCGCAGCTCCTCAACAGAGCAAAAGGACGGATTTGTGTTTTTGTTCTTATTTGGTTTAAGGGAGCATTTGCAGGGCTGATGAGTTGGTTAGGAAAAAGACCTTGATCCCTCTCCTTCCTTGCAAGATCTCCCTCCCCACCCCTCCAAACACCACCTACGTAGGGTTTCTATCTACGGTTGTGCCAGGGCACGCTCAGGAAATGTTCCCTAAAAAGCCGGAGATATGCAAAGGCTTCCGAATGATATAATGTTGAGCTTGGTTCGTGAAGGTGGTGGTACTGTTGCAGAAGGCGCTGAGTCCGCCTAGCATTTGGCTGGCATGCACAATGAGGTGCCTGAGGAGAGGAGAGGAGAGCTTCGGAGATTAGATGGGCATCTTGTGACTTCACTGCCTGTCTGCTTGCGGAGTGAGGAGGTTGTGCTGCTGGTGATGTGATTTAGCACTTGTGTCGCTTTTTAAAGACTCGAAAGCACCTGCCGTCTCCTTACAACAGTCCTATAAGGTGGGGCAGCATTGTCCCAGTGTGGTTTATATGGACTGTGTTTAGCAACAAGTGTGTGTGTGTGTGTGTGTGTGTGCAAACAGTTCTACCTTCATAAATCCTTGAACTGCTCAAGTCTTTCATACTTCGAGAGATCATCTCTTATGTTTGCTGCAAACTTGGGTTCATTGGCAAGCCCTCTCTGGAATGTGGCTTGACCTATTGCCAAAGGCAGAAGATGTTCCAGTGGTTTAGTCTTCGCTAAACCTCTTTTTCACCAGAGGGTCACCAAAGTCTGGGCTCGGGGGCATCTTTCTGGAGGCTGTGGGCAACTTGTCTGCTCCAGCAGGCGTTGAGTGATGGAGACAGCGGGAGCTCTGCGTGTTCATGTATCTTTATCCCATTTATATTATTGACTTGCTGGCTGTTTTACCTGAAGGGATGGAAACTGTACATTGCAAGGCACCGCTTCTCAGCTTGAACAGCTCTCTTTTGCTCTAGGAACTGTTCCTTGAAGTCAGTTGCTCTTCCCATTTTACAGATGGACGCTGGTAGGTTGAATAGGGTGTGTCGTGAACACCCCACTGCCACCACCACCCTGGAATTATGTATTCTCAGCCGAGCTGCCTTAGATCCTGACCTGCCAATATTTTGGGGGCAACACTGTATAATGCCAACAGCACTCCCCTTTTTAGATTTTGATTCTTAGAAAGGGATAGTTACAAAATACAGCCCTGCACCTTGAAGATGACCTCCAGCTCTTCCAGGAGAATCAAAATGCATTTGTGCATGCTATCAAAACCTCTCTCTAAGCCTCAGCCTCTCATCCTTACAATGGGAATACTGGTCTGGCTTTGATGTGGCACTTGTAATGGCAGGTTAATTGGAGAGCTGGCTACGATCCAGCTGGCTGTGTACTGCAACAATTGCCCGAAGGCAAGAGGATATCCTATACATCCCCAGCATGTCCTTGCCCAACCTTTTTCTTGGAAAGTTTTCAAAAAGGAGGTTCTGCTGCCTCCCTGGCTTCCTGATAGGTGCCTATCCAACCTTCGCTAATTGCCATCGTAGGCAGCTTCATTCTGTGGCTTAAATGCAGCTTAAAAGTTACGTTTTTGGTTAAACTGTAGGGAGGGAGAGAATACATAGAGACTTGCCTTATATGAAGATCATAGGCCCATAGTATGGCAAGGCTGGTAGAGCAGAAGACCCTTAATGCCAGGGTCGTGGGTTCAAGCCCTGGCACAAAAGGATTCCTGCATTGTAGGGGGTTGGACTAGATGACCCTGGGAACCCCTTCCAACTCGACAGTTCTGTGATTCTATGAAGCTCAATATCCTCTGACTGGCAGCCTCTTTCCGGGGTTTCAGACAAGAGACATTCCCAGCCCTAACTGCAGATGCCAGGGATCAAGACTGTTGTCCTCTGCATGCAAAGCAGATGCTATACTGCCGAACCAAGGCCCTATGCAAACAGAGAAAGCAGCTTATGCAGAAAGATGATTCGTGTAGCTCACTCAGTACGATCTACACTCTCCAGGGTTTCTTTTTTTTATAAAATAATATTTATTGAAATTTTACAAAATCAAAAATACAAAAATGCATAATAAAACAAGAAACAAAAGAAAACTCTCAAACAAAAATACAAGATACAAAAAACAAGAAAAATAGAAAAATGGAAAATAGAAAGTTAAAACAAATCCATTTTTTATAACTTTGAGCTCATTAACTTGTTTCTTTGACTTCCTCACACCTCCCCTTTTTGTATTCCCATTAAAATATTCAAATCAGCAAATCCCTACCCTCTTTCATTTATCTTAACTCTGAATCTTAACATATTGTAACCCTATAATTTCACCAAATTTTTAATTCATTTTTGCATACTCTTTTTAACTTTTGTTGCTAGTACCACTTATTTTCAGTCCAACATCATTTTAACATTCATTAATTTTACAGTGTTTCTGCAAATAATCTTTAAATTTCTTCCAATCTTCTTCCACCAACTCTTCTCCCAGGTCTACACTCTCCAGGGTTTCAGGCAGGAGCCATTCCTGGCCCTACCGGGAGATGGCCGAAACCAAATATGAGACCGTCTGCTTGCAGATGTTCAAGTGCAAAGACAGCGCTGCGAATGAGTGTTCCTGTAGGAAATGTGTGTGCTTCAGCCAGTGTTTTCCACAGGACCCTCGCAAGCAGCGTATGACTGTAGCCCGACTGTGCATGTTTTCTGGCGAGCTTATTGAGGCAGCGTTCCCAAACGGGTGCTAAGTGCTAGGCTCTCTTTTGTGACTTCCACGGCACATCCAAGCAAACAATGGTAACCTGTAAAGCAGAAAAGAGTTGGCATGTACGGTGAATGCACACAGCCTTTGCACACCTATGTACGTGAGAATTCAGACAGAGGTGGGGGTTCCCAGCTGCACTAATCTGCCCAGCCGCTTAAACATGTGAGTGTGTGTCATAAATGATGTCCACACTTCCCAAGTATCCTGCATTGTAATGTGTGAGAACAATGCTCTGCAACTCCCCAAACTGCTTGTTGTTCCAAAATCCTTATGCCTTTTATTAGACCAGGCTTCCCCAAACTCGGGCCTCCAGATCAGGCATAGGCAAACTCTGCCCTCCAGATGTTTTGGGACTACAACTCCCATGATCCCTAGCTAACAGGACCAGTGGTCAGGGATGATGTGAACTGTAGTCCCCAAACATCTGGAGGGCCGAGTTTGCTTATGCCTGCTCCAGATGCTTTAGGACTACAATTCCCATCATCCCTGACTACCGGTCCTATTAGCTAGGGATGATGGGAGTTGTAGTCCCAAAACATCTGGAGGGCCGAGTTTGCTTATGCCTGCTCCAGATGCTTTAGGACTACAATTCCCATCATCCCTGACTACCGGTCCTATTAGCTAGGGATGATGGGAGTTGTAGTCCCAAAACATCTGGAGGGCTGAGTTTGCTGTGAATGTTTTTGGTTGTGCTGATGGAAAGCAGTGGCCTAATAAAGGTTTTGGACTTTTCATATCATCCAGCAAAGCTGCTGTTTTACACCTTTTTCCTATACCTTCTCATTGTCAGCAGCAACCTGACAAAGGCGGCATAATGTGGGGAGGAGGCCATGAAAGAGGGGTTTGCTTAACCCTCCCCACTCCCCTTGGGCAATTCATAGTTGAGGTGATTCATAAGAAGCGCTTGGCTGCAGGATCAGGCCAAAGGCCATCTGGTGCAATGTGGACATCCCATGAAGCTGAGTGTTGGTGGATCAAAGGAAGTCCTTCTTCAGGCAGTGTGTGGTTAATCTCTGGAACTCCCTGCCACAGGAGGCAATGCTGGCCACCAACCTAGGTGGCTTTTAAAGAGGATTGAGCCAATTCATGGAGGAGACGCTCTGCTCTGCCTCCAACAGTTGGAGCAGCGATGCTTCTGAATACCATTTGCTGGAAACGACAGGAGGGGAGAGTCGCTCTTGTGCCCGGATCCTGCCTGTGGGTTTCCTATAACAGGCATCTGGTTGGCCACTGTGGGACCAGAATCATTGGACTAGGGCAGGGGTAGGCAACCTAAGGCCCGGGGCCTGGATGCGGCCCAATCGCCTTCTAAATCCGGCCTGTGGACGGTCCAGGATTCAGCGTGTTTTTACATGAGTAGAATGTGTCCTTTTATTTATTTATTTATTTACATAATATTTATTACTTTTAAACCTTACAAACAAGAAGAAAAAGAAAAGGAGAAAAAAGAAGAAGAAAAACAAAAGAAAGAAAAAACAATACAATACAATATATAAACAATACACCACACAACATTAACGCATTAAACTAAACAAAACAGAACAAAAACAATTTAAAAACATACATCATACCATTTCAATGCCTTATCTTTCATTCCCTTGTTTCATCATCTTCCTCTCACCTCCCTTTTTGTATTCCACTTCTATTAATTGTTTCAGCAAATCCTTTCCATCTTTCACTATTTTCTGTCATATAAATATCTTAACTTATTTTAACCTTATTTCCATTAATACTATAATACTTATTTATGCTTAACTCCTTATAACACTTCTACTAAGGCCATATAATTTCATTCCAACATTTTTCTAACACTCATTAATTTTACCCTATTTCTATAAATAAACTTTAAACTTTTTCTAATCTTCTTCCACTGTCGCTTCTCCCTGGTCTCGGATTCTGCCAGTCATTTCCGTCAATTCCATATAGTCCATATAGTGTTTCAAAGTCCCTCCAAATCTGCAGGTCCCCACAACTCCAATTTCCTCCTGACCCAGGTCCAGATCCCAAAGGTCAGTAAATCCCTGCATGAGGTGATCTATCCAACTTTCCTTCTCCAGTCCAAGCAGGGTTCCAATCTGACTTTCTCTGAATTCAATCATAGAGGGCAACAACTTGTAATCATCAAATTGCCTCTGTAAGGCTGGGGCTCTCTCCCTCTCCACTTGTATTACTTTAGGTTCAACAACCACAACTTTCTCCCTCGCTTTCTCCACCATTTGGCATGTCAGAGTAGATTCCTGTATCGGTTCCTGAATAGTTTCTGTGTAGAGGTTCACTTTTTGTCCCAAATTAGTCACTTTTTGTCCCAAAATATCAGTTTTAATATTCATCACATCCGTCTTCTTGTGGAGCTGTTCCAATGACTCACTTATCTTGCATAGTGCAATCACTAATGCTTCTTCTGTCGACATTCTCAAGCAATCCAAGGTCAATCTCACGGTTTTCTCTTGCAGCTGGAGATTCCACCAGCTGTAACAATTTCAAAGGCTCCCTCTAGAGGGAAACAATTTCTGTTTGTATCAATCCTTTTAAGCACAGTTCAAGCAGTAAAATTAGTTTCAATTTTCAGCTACTTTTACTCCTTTTTAAACACAGAATGAGACAATGAAAGCAATGTATTTCTCTTATTTAACTAACTGTCACAGTCAATGAACTTTCCCAAAAACGTCAGTCTTACTAGCAGTCCATTTCCAGGTTCAGAGCGGTGGTGATCCAACTTTCTTCACTCTCTCCTGCAGGCTTACGCGATCCAAAATTTCCCCCCTCTTCTCCTGCCTCCAAGGGGGGTTTAATGATTTTAGCCGATGGAAGTTTAATCCTTTACATAGGACTTTCCAAGACTTTAGCTTGCAAATTCTTTGCTTCAATCTATTTACAAAAGGGGAAGGCGGACTTCCTGTTTGAAACCTCCCCGTTTCGGTGCCAAATTAAGACGTTTAAAAATCCAATTTTCTGTTCTACTCACGGGTAGTTGTTTAGAATCAAATTGTCCACAGGAAAAAGTCAGCGCTCTCCGGCAACAGCAATGTGGCTTCACTCCGTGAAAGAAGCAGTCAATTCGAAGCACCGTGCTGCTCACCCCACATCGCTCCGGATCCGCAAAACTGGGTCTCCCCGCGAGTAGGGGAGGCGCAAAAGGTGCCAGCCGAATCCCACGTTCACAGGCTTCTCCTGCCTGCGATTTTTAGTGGGTCTCTGCCTTCGCCGTGGCGGCCAGACCCTGAATTCCATGGAACAAGTTCCTCCCGATCAGAGGAATTCCACCATTGCCGGAGGCTCTAACCCGGAAGTGAATGTGTCCTTTTATTTAAAATGCATCTCTGGGTTATTTGTGGGGCAAATGAATTCGTTCATTTTTTTTTTTTCAAAATATAGTCCGGCCCACCACATGGTCTGAGGGATGGGGGACCAGCTCACGGCTGACAAAGGTTACTGACCCCTGGTTAGAGGGACTAGGCTAGTCCCCTAAATGTTCCCTTGGTGTCTCCAAACCCCAGGAAGCTCCTGTCTGGCTTAGGGAGTGAAGTGCGATGCTCTGGGAAGCTTCAGCCCAGCTTACGGAGGAAGACGAGATGCTCACACACATGACGTCAGGACACCGTGACGTCAACCCCGCCCCCCAAATTGCCTTTGCAAGCTGGCGCCTCTGACCCTGTTTCCCCTTTGAAAAATTTCACCATACGCCCCTGGACCCGATGGGTCATTTGTCTGATGCAGCGGGCTCTCGTTATGTTCTTATGCCCAGCGGCTGAGCAGATGCCTGTGGCAAGGCCGTAAGCAGGACTCGAGTTCAACAGCTCCCTCCATCACCCTGTGCCAGCCTTTGCCGCCTAAATGCCCTGCAGATCTTTTGTGCCCACAACCTGGGACTCAAAGGTGTTGCAGCTCAAAGCATCTGCCTGGCACCCAGTTGATGAAGGGCTGATTTGCTCTCCGGCCTGCGCGGAGCCTGCAGAGAGTCGCTCTTGCTTTTCTCTCTTTCCTTCTGCCTCCTCTGTGACAGCCACCCCTCCCTATCCCTTCCATGTCGCCACAAACTGTCAACATAATTTCTTTAATCTAGTCTCTCCGTCGGCTAAGCGCATCCACAGGCGTTCCTCGTATGATTTGCTCCATCATCCCCTCTGATTCACTCACACGCGCGTGTAAGCGACTCCCAGCCGAGTGTGCGAGAAGTGGCTCGGTTGTAAAGGGAAGCTCTGTGGGTGGGGCAAGGCTGGATCTCGCCCACCCCCTCACCCTTTGCCAGGCATCCAGTCGCCAACTGATGCTGTGGCAAAGGACGAGCATGTGGAATCAGCTCATGGTTCGTTTCCCCCTCACTGTACAATTCTTGTCATTGCTGGCAACCATCTGTCTCGTGCGCCTCCAGGGGTGAAGTCAGCCCCCTGCGTTGGCAGCACAAAAGTGACTTCTCTGGGCCACAAGCCTGGGCAGTGTGTATGGAGGTTCTGGGCAGCCTGGGGAACAGTCAGGGCATAAATAAGTATAATGATGACCCTAATTACAGAGCTAAGGAGTAAATTCTACACAAACCCAGAGCAGAGTCCCCAAGGCAGTTGGCTGGAGCCTTGTATGCCTCCTTCTGGGGGCAGGAGGCGGGCGGGTGTGGGGGACTCCTTGTTCCTGAATAGGGTGACTGTGCCCCTGAAGGACCAGGTACGCAGCCTGGGAGTAATTCTGGACTCACAGCTGTCCATGGAGGCGCAGGTTAATTCTGTGTCCAGGGCAGCTGTCTACCAGCTCCATCTGGTACGCAGGCAGAGACCCTACCTGCCCGCAGACTGTCTCGCCAGAGTGGTGCATGCTCTGGTTATCTCCCGCTTGGACTACTGCAATGCGCTCTATGTGGGGCTACCTTTGAAGATGACCCGGAAACCGCAATTAATCCAGAATGCGGCAGCTAGACTGGTGACTGGAGTGACCACCGCGACCACATAACACCGGTCCTGAGAGATCTGCATTGGCTCCCAGAACGTTTCCGGGCGCAATTCAAAGTGTTGGTTCTGACCTTTAAAGCCCTAAACGGCTTCGGTCCAGTATACCTGAAGGAGCATCTCCACCACCATCGTCCAGCCCAGACACTGAGGTCCAGCTCCAAGGGCCTTCTGGTGGTTCCCTCGCTGTGAGAAGTGAGGTTACAGGGAATCGGGCAGAGGGCCTTCTCGGTAGTGGCGCCTGCCCTGTGGAATGCCCTCCCTTCAAATGTGAAGGAAATAAGCAGCTATCCTATCTTTAAAAGACATCTGAAGGCAGCCCTGTTTAGGGAAGTTTTTAATATTTAATGCTGTATTGTTTTTAACACTCGATTGGGAGCCGCCCAGAGTGGCTGGGGAGACTCAGCCAGATGGGCGGGGTATAAATAAATTATTATTATTATTATTATTATTATTATTATTATTATTATTATTATGGCAACTGCTGCAGCCAAGCTGGTGTCAAACCGATTGTCCTGCTTTCCCTTGGACTACATCAGCCAGGCTGAAAAGGTGAGCAGGTTGTCACCTGTGCAGCCCAGGACCTCCAGACACACCGCCTAGGCTTGCGCTCTGGGGAGGTGACTTTGGCGCTGCTAACCCAGGGGCTTGACTTCACCCTTGGAGGCGCACTCCATTGTCTGTTGAGACAGATGGATGCCAACAGGCTTATCAGGCTCTAGAACAGGCTTCCTTAACCTTGGCCCTCCAGATGTTTTGGGACTACAACTCCCATGATCTCTAGCTAGCAGGACTGGTGGTCAGGGATGATGGGAATTGTAGTCCCAAAAACATTTGGAGTAGGCATAGGCAAACTCGGCCCTCCAGATGTTTGGGGACTACAGTTCACATCATCCCTGACCACTGGACCTGTTAGCTAGGGATCATGGGAGTTGTAGTCTCAAAACATCTGGAGGGGCAAGGTTGAGGAAGCCTGCTCTAGAAGCCGCACCCCTTGCAGCTCTAGGAGGCGAGGCCTAGCCATCCCAAGAACTCATTGCATGGAACTAAAAGGGTGGCTAAACCCACGGCAGTGGCAGCAGCTGAAGGATTCTGAGCTGGCCCTGAAAACAGCAAGCAGAGAAAGGGTTAAGCACCCTTTCCCTTCTAGCCATAAATAGTGCCAACACCCTGCCAATGATGCTTCATTTTGGACCCTTCCCAGAGTGACGAATTGGTTAGGACTAGGAAATGAAATAAATGAGGGCTGACTTCTCTACTTGGCCCATGAAGCTCACTGAGCGGCCTTGGGCCAGCTGCTTCCCCTTAGCCTACCTCGCAATGTTGTTGTGAGGAATAACTGAGGGCAGGGGGAGAAGCATTTAATTCTTTAACGTGTTTATCTATTGCCTTTCTCCCAAGCAACCATTTACACCACTTTGAGCTCCTTGGAGGAAAAGGTGAGATATAAATGCAATCAATAGAAGGCTTGCCTGGGTTTAAAAACGTGTCTGTGCGAAAAGCAAGTCGCTTCCCATCATTTCATGTTGTTGATTTGGGGGGAGGGCGCCTTCTCTGAGGTGCAGAGCAGGTTAGCGTAAGTGACCTGGTGGACCTGTGTCAGAATAGTACCATTTCAGACTGGGAAGGAGGAGGGGTTAGAAAAGCAGAATGTTCCTGAATCAGGTGTTTCCAGATGACCAGGTTATGTAGCATTTTCCCTGGTCGGTTTGCAGAGAAATTAGATTGCACTATTTTCATGAATCTGTTTGCGGGGAAGTTAGATGGGTGGTTGCCAAGCTTGTTTGGGGCACTGCCGCCCCCTTGGTTCCATACGTTCATCCCCAGCGCCTTCTATAAAAAAACATCGTTCAGAATAGCGCATCGCATGACCCACTAAGGAAGATAATAGCACAATAAAATTCAAAACAGTAACGATCAACTGCACATTTATCCCAAATCCAATTAAAACTATTTAGTTTAACGAATTAAACAAAATTGATGGACTTGATACCAGATTTTCAAAGCATGGTAGTCGTTTAGACCTCCAGTGTTCCTCTGAAACCCATTTGCCTCTTAGCATCCCACTACAGTTCCCATCATCCCTGACCACTGGTCCTGCTAGCTAGGGATGATGGGAATTGTAGTCCCAAACACCTGGAGGGCCAGAGTTTGCCTATACCTGGGATGTTGCATCAAAGCAAGTCTTATCTCACCTTACCTGACCCTCACCTTCCTCACTGCAAGAAGTCTAGCCTTTGGGAGAAATTGGGTTTGTTGTTTAGGATCCTGCACAGCACTATAATTGCCCAATCTGACTATTGCAGCGTGTGATTGAATCTCGCCCCCAAACAGTGGCAGGCTGGAAGTTCCCTTATTTGCACATAGAAAACTACCATGTTGGGGAGGAGAAGGCTAGTCTAGTCTTCAGCGTGTGGTTCTCTGTCTGAAGGGATATTCATGTATTTATCTTGCTTTTGTAAACCACCTTTGAAGCTTTGTTCAAGGGTGGTATATGAAAAGGGACTCAAAATAAATATGAACAAGTGCCGTCCAGTTATAGGTTTATCCTGCCTCATCACCTGTTTTGTGAGAATCTTCATAACATATCTTCAGAATTAGGTCTTTAAAATGCATCACGGCCTGATAAGCTCACGTCTTACTCTGGCTTCTTGTTTCCTGTTTCCTCCTGTCCTCAAAATGCTGATAATCTGCCAGTCATGCTTTGATTGCACAACTGCCATTTCTGTGTAAAAACCGTTCTGCTTTACTTTTGGGCACTTCGCATTTAACACATTTGAGGTTGTTAAAAGGAAGGGAAAAGGATTATGGAGAGCTCCAAAAAGGGTACAGTATCTCAAAACTGAGTGAAAGGACAGTAAAATGGCAAAGGTAGCTCCAAGTAAAATGTAAAGTAAACTTAAACGACCTCTGGATGGTTAAGTCCAGTCAAAGGCGACTATGGGGTGTGGAACTCATCTCAAATTTTCAGACAGAGGGAGCCGGTGTTTGTCTGCAGACAGCTTTCCGGGTCATGTGGCCAGCATGACCAAGATAGATAAATAAAACTTTATTCTCATTAGCCAATGGCCATAGCAACAATAAAACATTACAGTATACGCAGAAAGGGAAATTTGATATAAGAGCACAATTTAAAGTCCTGAATCAGCAGTCAGTTAGTGGCCCTTATTCTGATTGCCCCTGCTATGAACCTAGCAACCTTTGCTGTTATCTGCTCATTTTGATCTGATAGAAGAAAGGACATTGTGGCGGTGGTTGAGCGCCCTGGGACCACTTCTGGTGCAATGGGACACCGTGACGAGTGCCAGAGTGGTACCTATTTATCTACTTGCACTGGCGTGCTTTCAAACTGCTAGGTTGGCAGAAGCTGGGACAGAGCAATGGGAGCTCACCCTGACACATGGATTTGAACCGCCGAGCTCCCAATCGGCAAGCCCGAGAGGCTCAGTGGTTTAGCAGCTCCAAGTAAACCAGTGTAAAGAGGTGCATGTCAGAACAAAAGCGTTTAAAAGGTATGCTGGTGGGGTCTGAGCTGGTGGCAACTGACCAAGAATGAGACCTTGGAGTCATAGTGGGTATTGTAGAACTGAAAAGTCTGGGAAAGGGGAGATGTCGCAACTTCCCTATGAACAAAGGTTGCAGCATTTGGGACTCTTTTAATTTAGAGAAAAGACTATTAACAGCAGACGTGAGAGAGCTGCATATAATTATTCGTGGTGTGGAGCAAGTGGAGAGGTCTCCTCTCTCTCACTACACCAGAACCTATGGACTTCCAATGAAGCTGAAGGTTGGAAGATTCAGGAAAGGAAGGAAGACAAAAGAACTTCTACACACAGCCATAGTTAAACTATGGAACTCCCTTCTTGATGGCCACCAACTTCTTCTTCTTCTTCTTCTTCTTCTGAACCACAGAGCCTAGGACTTGCCAATCAGAAGGTCGGCGGTTCGAATCCCCATGACGGGGTGAGCTCCTGTTGCTCGGTCCCTGCTCCTGCCAACCTAGCAGTTCAAAAGCACGTCAAAGTGCAAGTAGATAAATAGGTACCACTCTGGCGGGATGGTAAGTGGCGTTTCCATGCACTGCTCTGGTTCGCCAGAAGCGGTTTAGTCATGCTGGCCACATGACCCGGAAGCTCCCTCGGCCAATAAAGCGAGATGAGCGCCGCAACCCCAGAGTCGGCCACAACTATACCCTAATGGTCAGGGGTCCCTTTACCTTTACCTTATACCCGGAGGTCTCAGGGCAGTTCACAGAATAAAATCAAAATATAAAACCACAAAATACATACTCAAAATAAAAACATCCTAATAACCCACCACCCACCCCAAAAACCCACATTTTTAAAGGGCAGAGGGTCCTCACAACATTTAAAATAAGACAATTTACAAACCTGGACAGGAGCCACTCATTGGAAACTTAGATGGCTTTAAAAGAGGATTGGAGAGGTTCATGGGGGATCCAGCTATCAGTGGCTACTAACTATGTTGGCTAGGTACTATCTTCCTTGTTGGCCACTGTGAAGACAAGATTCTGGGCTAGATGGGCAATTGGCTTGATTGGCTTATGTTTTTAGCATGCAGTGGTGAAATTCAGACCGTGACACTTTCTGGAGACGAGTGACTGCATGACTAATGCACGCCTCTCCTTTTTTCTTTTCTTTTTTGCTGCAAGTGTTGGCAAAAACAAAGCACATGCTTCTTGCAGCAGGCAAAATGGAAAGCGGTCAATAACACTTGGAAATTCAGCTATTAAGTAAGAGTAATCAGGCGGGCACCTCCTGGTCTTGGGAATAGGCCTGCTCTTAAACGGTGCGCCTAATTGAACTGCTGGTGTCTGGTGGATACTCATGACAGCATCTTGGTTCTCCTGTGGTAGAAAATGATGGGAATGACAAAGTCGAACATTACGGATGCAATCCTAAACTGTGGGATGCGTTCAGACAACCAGGATGAGGAGTAGTCCAGAAACGAAATCCTATAAGGAACAGTTTAAAGAGCTGGGTTTGTTTAGTCTGCAGAGGACAGTGGTCTTCAAATATTGGACAGGTTGAAGATGGAGTGGACTGGTTTCTCTTTCTATACAAGAACCAGCAGGCAGGAAAGCTGCAAAGAAACACATTTTGGTTAAATGCTAAGGAGAAACTTCCTAGCAGGAAGTTTCAGCAGCGAAGTGGATTGTTCCAGAAAGGTGGTTAGCTCTCCATTACTGGAGGGTTAAGCAGAAATTGACCATCTCTGAGAGCCAGTGGACTGTAGTGGTTAGAGCAGTGGACTTGGGAGAGACCAGGTTTCAAATAATAATAAATAAAACTTTATTCGCATTAGCCAATGGCCATAGCAACAGTAAAACATTACAGTATACGCAGAAAAGGAAATTTGATATAAAAGCACAATTTAAAGTCCTGAATCAGCAGTCAGTTAGTGGCCCTTATTCTGATTGCCCCTGCTATGAAACTATCAACCTTTGCTGTTTCATGCTCAGTTTGATCTGATAGAAGGAAGCACATTGCGGCAGTGGTTGAGTGCCCTGGGATGGTTAGTACGAGTGGGGTGAGGATCTCTTTCCTCAGGTCTTTGTAGAGAGTACAAGATAGGAGGGACGTGTGCCGCTGTTTCGGTGCTGCCATCTCCACAGGGGCAAAGACGTTTCTCAGGAGGAATCTTTTGGAATCGACCCTCAAGTACTGCAGATGGCAAAACATCCAGTCTTGCAAGTGTAAAAGCACGTCTGTATTTTGGGATAATGTTTGTGCAGATATGGGGCCAGAGAATCAAAATGGAGAGGTGGAAACTGAACATACCAAGGGCAGAATTTCCTTATAGCGGCCAGGTTGTTCTGGTGCTCAATATCTTTTAGACGTTGACCAGTTAGTCTGTTTGCTTTAGCGGGGCCCATAGTGAGTAGGTGTTGTGGGGATAGGCCACAAGAGTGAAGTTTTGGATAGACAGTTTTAAGCCAGGCACTTTTATGGGAGTCTTGCCAGGTTTCAAATCCTTACTCAAGCAAGAAGCTTGCAGGGTGACCTTGGGCCAGTTACTGACTCTCAGCCTAGCCTACCTCACAGGGTTGTTGTGAGGTCGAAGAGGGTGAAGCATGTATGCTTCTTGGAGGAGATTTGAACTGTAATAATCAATCATCTTTCAGGGGTTGCAAGATTCCTGCCTTGAGCAAGAGTTGGTCTGCGTGATCATCTGTGTCCCATATTACCCTGGAATTGTGTGATTCTGTTAGGGATCAAGCCCCTTCCACTAAGCAGGAGCCTTACTCAAACATGCTTGCAAAAGAGGGTGTTTAGGCAAGCACGCATGTATCAAGGTGAACCCAGCATGCCTGGGGAAGGAGCTAATTGCTGGCTTGTTGTTATTATATTTGAGCAAAAATTATATTACGTTTAACTTTATGTATGGGATTTAGAGTGTCTTCAGACTGCCGGTGTTTTGTGAGAGGGATTCGAGCGAATACCAGAACTTTAGCTTTTCACACTTAAAGTGGATTAAAGAGCTCTGTCGCTCTAGTGCAACAAATCCTCACTAAAAAAGCCAACAGACTTTTCCGTGCTTTGACAGGGACAGGGGAATGCCTTGGAAAATGTGGGATGAATGAATGATTAAGTGGAACACATGTAAACCCCCCCGCAAGCAAATTGGAATGAAGGCTCGTTCTCACATAACCGCCCTGTAAACAAAGGTTCAAACTAAGGTTCAATAAAGAACAGATATAGTTTTAAGTTCCGCATAAGCTTTGTGCAAGCAAATCAGGAGGGATGCTCAACAAACAATTCGTCCGCAGGAGCCCTTAATGACAATTTTACTTGTACACTTCATTGACCTTTAAGGAAGAAAAATAGAATAGTATAAGTAGCAGAAATTGGTGCAATCAATTTCATAACAGATGAAGGATTTTTTCTTTTTTAAAGAAAATAATATGTGCTTTCCCCCCAAGCCTTAGTGGTTGGGCATTCTACATCATGACAAGTGTGGGGTGATCAGGATTTAGTGCTTAACAGTCCCAGGGTCTGTTTGAGAAGGAAGGAAAGAAGACTTACTTTCCCAAATTCCAGCTGTTGCCTCTTTCCCCAGTCATGAAAACGCTAGTCCATGGAGAGAGGGCTTTGGCTAAATTCTTGGGCTCTGAGTGATGGGTTTGGGGAGCATGTTTAGGGCCTGATCCTGCACTTGGAAATATCTGTGTGTGTCCCCTAAAGGTAGCTGTAGACTGTGTTGCCAGGTCTGTCAGAAAGGCAATATCGACTTCACAAATGATCGGTTCCTCCATAGCTATTAACTAGTGAAAAATCCAGAGGCAGGGGCACTTTACCTCTCAACACCAGTTGTTAGGGGAGGGTTGATTTCTCTGTGATTGTGGGTTTCCCAGAAGCATCCACCTGTCCACTGTTAGAAATGAGGTGCTAGGCTAGATGGACCCTTCCGGTGAAGCACCAATGTCATTTGCAGTGTTCTAATGGACTCAATGTATGGAAGTGAGAGTTGGACCATAAAGAAGGCTGATTGCCGAAGAATTGATGCTTTTGAATTATGGTGCTGGAGGAGACTCTTGAGAATCCCGCGGAGTGCAAGAAGATCAAACCTCTCCATTCTGAAGGAAATCAGCCCTGAGTGCTCACTGGAAGGACAGATCCTGAAGCTGAGGCTCCAATACTTTGGCCCCCTCATGAGAAGAGAAGACTCCCTGGAAAAGACCCTGATGTTGGGAAAGATGGAGGGCACAAGGAGAAGGGGACGACAGAGGACAAGATGGTTGGACAGTGTTCTTGAAGCTACCAGCATGAGTCTGACCAAACTGTGGGAGGCAGTGGAAGATAGGAGTGCCTGACGTGCTCTGGTCCATGGGGTCACAAAGAGTCGGACATGACTAAACAACTAAACAACAACAATGGACTCAATCTGATGGACTCCAAAACTTTCATTCCTGGGCTAGGTTTGCAGGCTGCAGTGGAGGCTGACGAGAAATGGATTTTTGGCAGAAGCTCGCCAATGTTTTATGGCAGCCATCGTCAGCCTGATGCTTTCCAGATGTGGTTGAATTGCAACTACCATTAGCCCAAGCCAGCATCACTTGTAAGCCAACGATATCTGGAGGATACAGCTTGACAATGGTTGCTGTTTTGATCTCCCCTCTGCCCAACCCCCGGTTCCCACGTCCTTCCCTCTCCAAACTTTAGCCCCTAGCAATTGCTCTTCTCTTTCCAAGGACCTATTTGTGTAGTTGTGATTTGCAGATCTGCTTTCCTCCCCCCCCCCTTTCCTGCTGTGGCATTTTAATGTGGTGCGTTCCTATTAAATGATGATGCATTAGCTCAGCTCCCCCAAATCAATTTGGAGCCACCTGCAAGAGCAGAGGTCTGTGCCCTCGGGATTCTATTCTGAGCTGTCTCGTGACTCTGCAGAACCGAGATCAAGTTGGCGGGGGAGACGTCTGCCAAGGGGTGGAGGCGGGTGGCATCTGCAGGAGTGAGGTGTCTGCTTTCGAAGTTGGCAGCGTTCTGTAAAAACAAAGTGAGACCGTGGATCGGGCAGAACAAAGGCAGAGCAATTTTTTTAAGAATTTCCCTGTTGTTCTGTTAAATTACCATGCCACAAAATAAAGGGTGTGTTGTTGTTCTGCTAAATCGCTTCTGCTTCTGCTGTTGCTGCTGCAGAATAATGTCTGTGGTTTGGGCTTTGAGGGTGGAACAGGGCTGAAAATGCAATCAGCTGGTTACAGTATGCTGTAGTTAGTTTTTAAGCTGTTCCCTGCCGTGGCATTATTAAAGTTGGCAATATAGAGATTTGTGCGGAGAAATAAAGCGGGGAATGCAAGGAGTGGGGTTGCGGCGCTGGGTCAAAACCAACACCACACATCTCAATTCATTTGCATCTAAGGAGCTCTGAATAGTGTGCATAGAGCTGCCCTTCTCCTTCTCACCACCCCGAGAGTAAAGATGGGGTAAAGGTAAAGGTAAAGGTAAAGGGATCCCTGACCGTTAGGTCCAGTTGTGGCCGACTCTGGGGTTGCGGCGCTCATCTTGCTTTACTGGCCGAGAGAACCGGCGTACAGCTTCCGGGTCATGTAGCCAGCATGACTAAGCCGCTTCTGGTGAACCAGAGCAGCACACAGAAACGTTATTTACCTTCCCGCCGGAGTGGTACCCATTTATCTACTTGCACTTTGATATGCTTTTGAACTGCTAGGTTGGCAGGAGCAGGGACCGAGCAACGGGAGCTCACCCCATCGTGGGGATTCGAACCGCAGACCTTCTGATCGGCAAGCCCTAGGCTCTGTGGTTTAGACCACAGAGCCACCCGCGTCTCACCTGCTGCAACGAAAACTAATTTTTTTTAAAATGCCACAGCCACCCGCGTCTCTTAAAAAGCCCTAAATGCTGCAACGAAAACTAATTTTTAAAAAAATGCCACAAACCTTCCTCCCATGGGGAGTCACTGCACCCCCTTGTTCATTTGGGCTGTCCTTTTCTGAAACTTCCCCAACCCTGCAATGTCCTTTTTGAGGTGAAGAAACCAGGACTTGTTCACTGTATTCCAAACGCGGTCATGCCGTAGATCTATGTTCCCTTCCTTTCCTAATGATCCCTATCATGGACTTTTTCCTGTTTCACAGCTGCTGCACGCTGCGTTGACATCCTTCCAGATGTCAGAAGTGCACACAGGGTCGCCATACCTGCCTCCAAACCCCGCAAACGTCAACCCGCCTCATTCCTCATCGTAGCTGCAGCCCCTCGCAGGATTGCTAACAATGTTTTGACTGGGTTTTGACTGCAACAGAGGCAGAGATGGACACTTAACTTTAAACGTAGCACTCTGGTTAACACCAGGGATACTTCACAGATGATTCTGGGCAGGGGCTCAGTAATTTATGCTGCTCAAGACAGTTTTCTCCTGTAGGCTTCCTTTCCTGTCAATCAACGCCAGATGTCCTATCACCAGATGCCCACCGCATGCTGATAGCAGGTCTTCTCTACTTAGCCAGACGCCATCGCCAGTCAGTCAACCATATGATTAAAAAATGCACTGGTATTCAGTGTATCATTGAAACATAAACTAATAGCATAATCCATTGCAATATTCCTCAGGGAGGACAGCGCTATTTTTCGAACTATTTATAGGCTGTCTGTTATCTTTGTGGATCCCAAGGTGGGGTGGGGGCTACACACAAAATAAACAAAATCATATAATACAGAATGATAAAAGAACACTTAAATCAGAATGGGACTCTCATAGGCCTCGAGCCAGCATGGTCACAGGTCAGGGTTGATGGGATTTGTAATCTTTTTGCCCATTCACTCAGTTTGGAGAGGTCCTTTTCAAGCTCTTGACGATCTCTCGTGGTTTTAATGCCCCTGAAGAACGTTGCATGCTCAGCAAATGGGGCCACCTCCCTGTTTAACCCTAACACAAGATCATTTGTGGAAAAATTAAAAAGCACAGGTCCCAGTACCAACCCTTGTGAAGGTGGGGCTGGACTCCCCTTACAACTTTTCATACAGAGAACTGCCCATTTATTCCTGCTCTCTACTTCCTGCCTAACCAATTCCTGATCAACAAGAGGACCTCTTCTATTATTCCATGAAAGCGGAGTTAGCGTAAGTGTCATCAGTGAGATGCCTTGTTGAAAGCTTTTTCATCATGTGTATCTCAATGCTTGTTGACACACTCAAAGATAGTGTCCATGACACAGGACGTCCTTTGCAGATGCCATGATAGCTCTGCTTCAGCAAAGCTCTTCTGTATCCGTGGTTATTTTATCATTAGCAATGGCTTCCACCAGTTTTTCCAGGACAGATCCAACGCTAACCAGCCTGCAATTTCCAGGCTCCCCATGATCCCATTAGAAGAAGAAAAAAGGTGTTACATTGGCTGCATTCCAGTCTTCAGGTATGGAAGCTGATCTGAGGGACGCGTTACATAATTTTGTTAGAAAATCAGCAAATTCACATTTGAGTTCTTTGAGAACTCTTGGGTGGATACCATCTGGACCCGATGATTTGTCAGCTTTAATTTTTTTCTTTTATTAGGCTTAAAACTTTCTCTCTCATAATCACTATCTGCCTCTGTTGCTCAGACCTCCCTTCCTACAAAAGTTCACGCTGGTGCCGGGGTCTGCCGTATATCATCAACCATGAAGACTAATGCAAAGAATCATTCAGCTTATCTGCAATTTCCTTATCCTCCCTCAGCACCAGTGCCAAATTTACGTATACACTAAACAAGCTGTAGCTTAGGGCCTCACTCTCTTGGGGGCCCCAAAAAAATTTAAAGGGGGAAAAAACTGGATGTACATTTCCAAAATATAAGATAAAAAACACTATTAATATACTACTTCTTAACTGTATTTCACTATTACTATACTTCTTAAATGTATTTCAGTTTAAAAAATACATATTTTATTATGTGCAAATGGCTTTAGATACCTATTAGGTCCATAAATTACCATATAGCATACATTCAACACAAAAAATAGGGACAATTTGTTGTTGACAAAGGACAGCTAGACATTTAAAGGGCCCCATTACCTCCAGTAGCTTAGGGCCTCATCCAGCCTAAATCCCGCCCTGCTTAGCACCTCTGACTCCTTTATCATCCCAGTGTCCAACCGCCTCTCTAGACGGACTCCTGCAACTAACATGTTTGAAGAAGTTAATATTCTTGGGTTTGATGTTTTTAGCAATGTGCTCCTCACATTCTTTTTTGCATGCCTTATGTCTGCTTCCTTTTTCTTCTTCTTTTGCCAAAGTTCCTATTTTTATCTCTTCATTTGGACAAGACTTGCATTAGTGAAAGCACGCCTCTAGTTAAGAACAGTTTCAGGTTAAGAACGGACCTCCGGAATGAATTAAGTTCGTAACTAGAGGTACCACTGTACTTTAATACCATCATGGTCACAGCTCCCAACTGACTCAGGAACACTCAAGATTAAGTCTAACGTCACCAACTCTCTGGTTGATTCCAACTATTCTAAGGCACAGTCATTGAGGATACAGTCGTACCTTGGAAGTCGGACGGAATCCGTTCTGGAAGTACGTTTGACTTCCAAAACATTCGAAAGCCAAATCATGGCTTCTGCTTGGGTACAGGAAGCTCCTACAGCCAATCAGAAGCCCTGGAAGCCCCGTTGGATGTTCGGGTTCCAAAATAACGTTCAAAAACTGGAACAATCTCTTCCAGGTTTGTGATGTTCAGGAGCCAAAATGTCGAAGTTCTGGGGCATTCAGGATCCAAGTTGCGACTGTATCTAGAGATTTTACCTCTTTGTTATGTCCAGTCTGAGGAAAGTTGAGCTTACCCTTTATTACAAAATTTATTTGGTGTTCCTCCTTGTTTTCATTCTTCACGTTAAGATCTCCCTGAACATTTTTTATCAGGGGGTGATAGCATGTCCCAAGTACATGGATCCTAATATCGCTAGCCACAACAATTCTGTGGCAGAGTCTGCACATTTTGGGGATTCATAACTAGTTGGATCAATGCTTGTAAAAATGTGCTTATCAGGCAAATCTGCATACAAAGCTGTGTATATTCAAAGAAATTTGAATTAAAAGTCGGACATATCTTTGTGCTAACTTCTTTATTCTTTAAGGCATTGGTATCACGCAGGGGGGACGGGACGCGGGTGGTGCTGTGGGTTAAATCACAGAGCTTAGGGCTTGCCGATCAGAAGGTCAGCGGTTCGAATCCCCGCGACGGGGTGAGCTCCTATTGCTCGGTCCCTGCTCCTGCCAACCTAGCAGTTTGAAAGCACGTCAAAGTGCAAGTAGATAAATAGGTACCTCTCCGGCAGGAAGGTAAACGGTGTTTCCATGCGCTGCTCTGGTTCGCCAGAAGCGGCTTTGTCACGCTGGCCACATGACCCGGAAGCTGTACACCGGCTCCCTCGGCCACTAAAGCGAGATGAGCGCTGCAACCCCAGAGTCGGTCACGACTGGACCTAACGGTCAGGGGTCCCTTTACCTTTACCTTACCATGCGCGGGTGGGTGGGTGGGTATCTTTGGCAGTAAGTTTCATCCTGCTGAGACTCCTGAATAACCCTGTCCCCCCTCCAGTTTCTGAAATGCCCTGTTAAATGGGTCAGTGAAAGGGGTGGACGTGTCATTTTGCTTCAGAAATCTTTGCCTACAAGGTATCAGGTATTTTCAACCCTACCTTTGCTAATGGCTATTCAAGGCTGCATGTTCGGCTTTTAAATGCTCTTGGGGCATATAATACACTGAAAGGTCTATCAATTTTTTACTGGGTTAATGACTGTAGCTTCCCCCAAAGACTCCTGGGAGTTTCAGGTTTTTGTGAACCCTCTGTTGGAAATCTCTACTCCTATAGAACTAGATTTCCCAGGATTCACTCTAAAGATCATTTATCTATAGTGTAGACTAGAACTTCATAGGTAACTGGGTAAAGACTTGCAGTCTTATACTGCAATCCTAAGCATTTTACTCTGAAGTAAGTCCCACTTAGTCAAATATGATTATCCTCTGCAGGGTTGGATTTAGGTTTTATATGTCCAGCTGTCCTTTGTCAACAACAAATTGTTGCTGTTTTTTTGTGTTGAATATATGCTATATGGTAATTTATGGACCTAATAGGTAGCTAAAGTCATTTGCACGAAACAAAATATGTATTTTATCATAAAATATACCGGTATATTTTATGTAGGCACCCTATACAGTGGTACCTCGGGTTACATATGCTTCAGGTTACATACGCTTCAGGTTACAGACTCCGCTAACCCAGAAATAGTGCTTCAGGTTAAGAACTTTGCTTCAGGATGAGAACAGAAATCGTGCTCCAGCAGCGTGGCGGCAGCAGGAGGCCCCATAGGCTAAAGTGGTACTTGAGGTTAAGAACAGTTTCAGGTTAAGAACAGACCTCCGGAATGAGTTAAGTACTTAACCTGAGGTACCACTGTATATAGAAATGAACAAACCAGTGATATTTTAGGGAGCAGGCTAGCAGGTGGGGCCCATTACTTACATCATAGAGGCCTATGCAACACAAAACACTGTTGCTATACATAGGTTTTATTTTATTTGTTTTTATCTTATATTTTGGAAATGTACATCCAGGTTTTTTTCTTTACATTTTTCGGGGGGCCCCAAGAGAGTGGGACCCTAAGCTATAGCTTGATTAGCTTATACGTAAATCCGGCACTGATCCTCTGGTATGTTCCTGATCGTTGTCATAAGTTTCCATTATGATGATTATTTCTTGCCTTTTTTTTCCTATCAGGGACTCAAGGCAGCTTACAGCTAAAAGTTTATTTCATTCCATTTATCTGTACATGATCCCTTCCATTGCACTTTCTTTTCCCCTTTACAACAACCTTGTGAGGTAGGTCTGGCAGAGAGGTTGTCCTTGGCTCAAGGTGACAGGTGTATGTATATATGACGTATCTGTGTACGGCGAGATCAAACACAGGAGAAGCTTCCTGGTATATGATGTCCCTGTTTTCGTCTGAGGAATGTTGGAGGCTGCCCTAAATTAGGCAGCTTTTCCTAATATCTATCCTAAATCTGCCTCCCTGTCCAAGCCATTTATTCTTGCTTGCTTGTTTTGTCCTTGGTGAATACATTCCTTCCCCCTTCTCCCACATTCTTTTGCATATATTAAAAAGTGATGGCAAATTTCCCTTTTTTATATATACCTCGTTTTCTGTGGGCCAAATACATCCTGTTTCTTCAGAGTTCTCTCACAGAAGTTTGTCTCCTGGATATATTGTACTCTTCTTCGTCTAAACAATTTCCAGGCTTGTCAACAACGTTGAAATGTGGCTCCCACTTAAGTATTCCAGAGCAATGTCTTAGATAATGCTTTGCTGAATATCTCTGGTTTTGGTTTGATTGGTGCAGAAACTCTCTTTCTCTCCCGGCACAAATCTTACATTATCCGATATAAACCTTTCTTTCCCCCAATTATCTTTGGAGCAATTTTTAACCCTGCCCTGTCTCTGCTTCCTCTCTCTTGAATTATTCAGAAACAGACACATAAAAGAGTGAGTGTTCGTTTCATGGAATAAGAAGTGTTTCCTCCACCATCCTGACTGTTACTTTTGCTCCCCAAATCAAAATGGGAAAACATCTGACGCAGACCTCGCATTACAAAGCGTTTCACATACTTTATTCTGGTAATCCTTGCAGTAATTGCGTAAGGTGCACCAACAATATTATCTCCACGACTCGGAGAAAAGGGACTTGTCAAAGGCCACCTAGCTACTTACGATCTGAGACAGGATTTGGACTTGAATTTTTGAGGGCTTGGCTTCTGTGACCCCTGTGCCGAATCTGCTCAGGAAAAGCACGTTGGCATCCAGCCACTGTTGCTGGCTTGAGTTCCCTTCCTTGTCTCTTGGGAGCTGCTTTCACACATTAAAAAGGGTAAAGGGACCCCTGACCATTTGGTCCAGTCGCAAACGATTCTAGGGTTGCGGTGCTCATCTCGCTTTATTGGCTGAGGGAGCCGGCGTACAGCTTCCGGGTCATGTGGCCAGCAGGACTAAGCTGCTTCTGGCGAACCAAAGCAGCGCACGGAAATGCCATTTGCCTTCCCGCCGGAGCGGTACCTATTTATCTACTTGCACTTTGACGTGCTTTTGAACTGCTAGGTTGGCAGGAGCAGGGACAGAGCAATGGGAGCTCACCCCATCATGGGGATTTGAACCGCTGACCTTCTGATCCCGTTCGCAACCAGAGGTACCACTGTAGATATACATAAACACACACACACAATTAAATGGATTTAATCCTGGAGAGGATTCTGCAACATGCGCTGCATAGTGCCTTAGTGTGCATGCGCATTAATGATGTGTGTGGATTTGTGCAGGGGCAGCACATGTGTTGGCAGACTGCATGTTTTGTGGTGTTTTAGTGCTTTCACTGACATGAATTTTTGCTAGGGGACCAAGTACCCCTTCCTCTATCCAGAGATAAGATTCAGGGGCTCTGGGAAGACTCTCTGAAGAATGACAAGTTGAACACACTAATACAATTTTTAACGAGACACCCCCCCCAAAAAAATGGAGATAATGGCGAAGAAAGGAAATGGGAACTGCCCTCAGTATGTGGTGATAGCTGGAGCATATTCTGGTTTGGGCCTGCAAGACAGGCCTCTATGATGCCAAAGGAATGTCACAGAATGCCACTTCCGACATCAGGAGGAGGGGGTTTTGCGGTCTCACGCCCCATTCACACTCTCGCGGGGCTGGCTGCAGCCCCGCGGGATCAAGGGAATCCCGGGATCATTACTATGCATTATTCATCGCGCCAGCCAATCAGCTGGCGGCGGGGGCGGGGCAAGTAAGGGGAATTTAAGGTCGGGGAAGCCCATACTCGCCCCCTTTCTTTTCCTTCTAGCAGCTGCGGTTTCCCTCCCTCCCTCCCTTTGGGTTCTAATCTGGACTTTTGCTATGGGCCTTGGCTGGTCGCCACAAGGGGCCTGGTAGGAGTTTTTCTATTTGGCTAATTGGCTATATTTTGGAAGCCACTTGGTTTTTTCGTCTACCTCGTAGCAAATCGTCACAACTCCTTGGTTTTGGCGGTTAGGCATTGGCAGGGGTATTGTTATGCAAATGAGATGGGGGGAGGAACACCATCACCTCCCCCAAATGCTGAAGGGTAGTTTGTTAAAGGACTCCGGGGGGCGTCGCCTCGTCCGAAACCTATGGAGGCTAGGGCCTAAAGCGCGCTCCCGAGCGGTAACCCCTTGGGGAGTGCCTACGGATGTGCATCTCGGGGGCTCCCCCTGTTGGTGCTTAACCCTTCCCGGTTTACCGGTTAGTCTGATAGGGCCAATGCCTAAAGCCAATACCGCTCTTACCTGTAATCAATAAAGTTGTGGCCATTTTTCACCCATTAACCTAAATTCCGTGTCCTGTGTCTTTATTTATTCCATTCAGTGGGAGGGGGCGGGAATTGACACGCAATCACAGAATTGTGAAGTGTAGAATTATTAAGGTCATCCTTCTGACCCACGAAGAAGGAAGTAGAGCCACTGGCCAATCATACAGCAGCCCTGATCACACATCAGAAGTGGTGCTCAGGTTGAGGAAAATAAGAAATTCGCCGCCGCTGAAATTTTGCGTGCACTTAAAGCAGTTGCAAATAAGTTGAACTTCTAGATGATTGGTATGTTTCAGTTGTAAGACGTGATGCATTGAACAGCCAGGGTTATAGGCTGTGCTGTAATGACCCAAGATTATACGTCTCCAAAATGGGGAAAACATTCTGTAAGTACTAGGCTGCTACCTACGTAAATTGACAGAGGGAAATTGCTTTTGTAAATGGGAGCTGGATCTTTCTGAAGCTAAGGAACAGCTTCCTTCATTTCCCTCCGACTGATGATGAAAGAGGTCTATCAGCTATGGGGTTGTGCATTTTTTTGATTGGCGTGATACAGTCCTGCAGGAACAGTGACCTTTAAATGGCAAGTGAAAATGCCCCACCAACCATGTACACATAGACCATCCTCGGGGAGCCATCTTTAAGAAGATGCAATATATAGTAAACAGTGAGGAAGCAAATTATTTGGCTACAAAGGCTTTTTGGTTATGCCTCTGCCCTATCAAGTTTGAAGGGTGGTAGCATATTATAGGGCCCATTCACTGGAGACCCCTAGACTTTGGATCTCTTTCCCCCAGGAAATGCATTTGACACCATCACTGTATACCTTCCATTGGCAGGTCAAACACACCTCCTTGCCCAGACCTCTCTTTTTTGTTGGCTGGGTGTGTTAAATATAGTAATTTAAAACAAAAAATTCCTTCCAGTAGCACCTTAAAGACCAACTAAGTTAGTTCTAGGTATGAGCTTTCGTGTGCATGCACACTTCTTCAGATACACTGAAACAGAAGTCACCAGACCCTTCTATATAGTGAGAAGGTGGGGAGGGGTATTACTCAGAAGGGTGGTGGGAATGGGTGATTGGCAGATAGCTGTGATGAGCCTGTTGACAACTCTTAACGACTGCAATAGGTCTTACAGGAAAAAGCAAGGGGTGAGAAGGTGAAAAATGGCTTTGTCATGTATAATGAGATAAGAATCCAATGTCTTTGTTCAGACCAGGTCTCTCCATGGTTTTAAGTTTGGTAATAAGTTGCAATTCAGCAGCTTCTCTTTCCAGTCTATTTCTGAAATTCCTTTGTAATAGAACAGCTACTTTGAGATCTTGTATAGAATGTCCTGGGAGATTGAAGTGTTCTCCTACTGGTTTCTCTGTCTTGTGATTCCTGATGTCAGATTTATGTCCGTTTATCCTTTGGCGTAAGGTTTGGCCTGTTTGTCCAATATAGAGAGCTGAAGGACACTGTTGGCATTTGATGGCATACACAATGTTAGACGATGAGCAATTAAATAGTCCTATTGATTAAATTACTATTAAATGACTATTAAATTATAATTAAATTACTATTAAATTATAATAGTAATTTAAGTTGCTGAAATTGTAAATGCTTGTACGTATTGCTGTGTGCTTAAATCTGATGGGTTGGTAGCTGAATTCTAGAGAGTTCTCTAGTAGTTCTCATGTTCTTGGCTATTGTTACTCACATGGGAGGTGTCTAATGAAGGAGAGACTCCATTTTTTGTGAGGCAAGATGACTGTGTTTTAGAATCCACTGTGAACACTGCTAAGTTGAATAGAGCGTTGGAGTGCTTCTTCTCTGCTCAAGAAGAGAGCAAAGCTGCAGGAGAAGAGGAAAGTGGTAATCTCTCCTAGGAGCTACAAGGCATGGCCTAATTGAGATACAGAAGGCTGAGTGCTGAGCTCTGCAAAGAGAGGAAAATGCAGTTGTTTGGAAGTTAGAATAAGAGACTGCAACCCCATGCTCGGAGAAGCATGGGACTGTAAATATTATATTTTAATTCATATAACTGTAAGTTTCTGCAAGTAAAGTTTTTGAATGTTAAAAGTCTGGACATTGGTTTAGTTTAAAAAAAAGGTGTCAGTCATATATACTGTCTGGTAGTTGTTCTTCTCTTTGACATCTGGTGGGAGGGCGTTCCACAGGGCGGGCGCCACTACCAAGAAGGTCCTCTGCCTGGTTCCCTGTAACTTGGCTTCTTGCAGGGAGGGAACCGCCAGAAGGCCCTTGGCACTGGACCTCAGTGTTAGGGCAGAACAATGGGGGTGGAGACACTCCTTCAGGTCTACTGGGCCAAGGCCGTTTAGGGCTTTCAAGGTCAGCACCAACACTTTGAATTGTACTCGGAAACGTACTGGGAGCCAATGTAGGTCTTTCAAGACCGGTGTTATGTGGTCTTGGTGGCCACTCCCAGTTCCCAGCCTAGCTGCCACATTCTGGATTAGTTGTAGTTTCTGGGTCACCTTCAGAGGTAGCCCCACATAGAGCACATTGCAGTAGTCCAAGTGAGAAATAACTAGAGCATGCAGCACTCTGGCAAGACAGTCCTCAGGCACATAGTCCTCAGCCTGCATACCAGATGGAGTTGGTAAACAGCTGCCTTGGACACAGAATTGACCTGCGCTTCCATGGACAGCTGTAAATCCAAAATGACTCCCAGGCTGCTCACCTGGTCCTTCAGGGGCACAGTTACCCCATTCAGGACCAGGGAGTTTCATTGTATTGTTGTACCATAGCCTGAGCCCCCCATGGTGAAGGGCAGGTAAGAAATGCACCAAATAAATAAACGGACTGAAAGATCCCTCCCTTTCTTTTTCATATTCTGTGACTATTTTGGTTCTCTGGAAAGTGAATCTTGATTTAGTCATTCTCCCGTTTCCCAAAATCTCTGCCAGATGATTCAAGACACACACACACACACACACTCGTACATATATAGGGCTGGTAAATTTTGGAAACTGGTTAAATTAGGCAGGATTGGAACATGACAGCTAAGAGTTTAATTTGCAACCTGCTCACAGAATTTGGATTTCCATTTTTGTCAAACTCTGCAAAAAGAGGAGCTAATCTGAATGGGTGTGGGAGGGGGTGGTGCAGATCTTGGCTTGCTCGCAAGGACATTAGCTTTGTCCATCAGAGGTCCCAGGCATCTTCAGTTAAAAGGATCAGGTCCCCAACGATGGCCAAGTGACCTCTTCCTGAGCGTGTGATGCAGGCGGTGTCAGTGGCAGAGCACGTCCCATGCCCTTGGTCTGATCTCTGAAAGATCTCTCTGTATCAAGGCCAGGAAAATGTCCTCACCTAGGGCCCTGAAGAGCTGCTACTGGGCAGAAGACAGCACTAGGAGAGGTGGTCCAAGTGCTTTGACTCCCATCTAAATTAGCTTCCAGAAACAGCTTGGCTTGAGATCTGTCATGCCTTGTGAAGGATACCTCCCCCAGACTCCGGAGCAAAGTGTGGGAAGGGTTGTTTTGAATAGAGGACCCTTCTCTAGTCAGTGTGTTGTCATCTTCTGTCAAGTGACACTGATGACTTGTGTATGTGTGTGTGCTTGTGTATGGCAGCTTCCCACCTCCCACTTTGCACATGCCAGTGTTGGCGATTCCTGCTTCAAGAATCTGCCTCAAGACTGAATCAGACGGTTGCTCCATCTAACTTAGTATCATCTCCTGGTTCCCAAACGTCCGCCCCCACGGACCCCTTGGAAATCTCAGAGGGTCTTGGAAGACCCCTTAATGCAGGGGTCAGCAAACTTTTTCAGTAGGGGGCCGGTCCATTGTCCCTCAGACCTTGTGGGGGGCCGGACTATATTTGTCCGGGGGGGGGGGCAAATGAATGAATGCCTATGCCCCACAAATAACCCAGAGATCCATTTTAAATAAAAGGACACATTCTACTCATGTCAAAACACACTGATTCCTAGACCGTCCGTGGGCCGGATTTAAAAGGCGGGTGGGCCACATCCGACCACCAGGCCGTAGTTTGCCTTGTTGTTGTTTAGTCATGGCCAACTCTTTGTGACCCCCTGGACCAGAGCACGCCACACACTCCTGTCTTCCACTGCCTCCCGCAGTTTGGTCAAACTCATGCTGGTAGCTTCGAGAACACTGTCCAACCATCTCGTCCTCCGTTGTCCCCTTCTCCTTGGGCCCTCCATCTTTCCCAACATCAGGGTCTTTTCCAGGGAGTCTTCTCTTCTCATGAGGGGGCCAAAGTATTGGAGTCTTAGCTTCAGGATCTGTCCTTCCAGTTAGCACTCAGGGCTGATTTCCTTCAGAATGGAGAGGTGTGATCTTCTTACAGTCCATGGGACTCTCAAGACTCTCCTCCAGCACCAGAATTCAAAAGCATCAATTCTTCAGCGATCAGCCTTCTTTATGGTCCAGCTCTCACTTCCATACATCACTACTGGGAAAACCATGGCTTTAACTATACAGACCTTTGTTGGCAAGGTGATGTCTCTGCTTTTTAAGGTGCTGTCTAGGTTTGTCATCGCTTTTCTCCCAAGAAGCAGGCGTCTTTTAATTTCGTGACTGCTGTCACCATCTGCAGTGATCATGGAGCCCAAGAAAGTAAAATCTCTCACTGCCTCCATTTCTTCCCCTTCTATTTGCCAGGAGGTGATGGGACCAGTGGCCATGATCCTCATTTTTTTGATGTTGAGCTTCAGACCATATTTTGTGCTCTCCTCTTTCACCCTCATTAAAAGGTCCTTTAATTCCTCCTCACTTTCTGCCATCAAGGTTGTGTCATCTGCATATCTGAGGTCGTTGATATTTCTTCCGGCAATCTGAATTCCGGCTTGGGATTCATCCAGCCCAGCCTTTCTCATGATGAAGTCTGCATACCGTAGATTCCGGCGTATAAGACAACTTTTTAACCCTGGAAAAGAGGTTTAAAAGTTTGGGGGTCATCTTATACGCCGGGTATGGCTTTCTCCTGTTGCGGAACCCGCCCACTGCTGCTGCCCAGCATATAAGACTGGGCTTACAAGACAAACCCCCAAATTGGCCATTTGGGGGGTCATCTAATATGCCCAGTCGCCTAATACGCCAGAATCTACAGTATGTTAAATAAGCAGGGAGACAATATACAGCCTTGTCGTACACCTTTCCCAATTTTGAACCAATCAGTTGTTCCTTATCCAGTTCTAACTGTAGCTTCTTGTCCCACATAGAGATTTCTCAGGAGACAGATGAGGTGATCAGGCACTCCTCATCAGCTCAGAAGTTTGCCTACCCATGTCTTAATGTTTTCTTTCCAGATGTTGGTAGCGATTGCAATGAGCTGTGCTAGATGTTTTGTGTGCTTCTTGGTTCTTTCTTATTTCTTCTGATATTTCTTATATATTGCATTCCACATGGTTCAAATTGTAAGACGGTAAAAAAACAATGTAAGAATTAAAGGAAGCAATGAAAAAGGCAATTAAAAGGCAATTTAAAATAATACCCAGTATGATGGATAGACTGTGTATCCCATCTTCAAGAACAAACCCACTGACATGCCATGGATTTCCTGCATGAAACTCACTAGATCACTGGTGGTCTACCAGCCATAATGTGTGTTAGGGCTGGGCGATATATCGTCCAAAACCGGTTTCAAGTCCATATTATGATACTCAATTCATAACGTTTGACCTGGTAATACAGTGGTACTTCGGGTCAAGAACTTAATTCATTCTGGAGGTCTGTTCTTAACCTGAAACCGTTCTTCACCTGAGGTACCACTTTAGCTAATCGGGCCTCCCGCTGCCGCCACGCAATTTCTGTTCTCATCCTGAAGCAAAGTTCTTAACCCGAGGTACTACTTCTGGGTTAGCGGAGTCTGTAACATGAAGCGTCTGTAACCTGAAGCATCTGTAACCCAAGGTACCACTGTATATCGCAAATCATGATTTGTGTGTGTGTGTGTGTTATGCAAAAATCACAATGTGGGGAAAACCACGAAGCCAGCCGGTGCATAGCTCCATCCTTCTTTCAGACATTGTGATATATCAGTTTATCACAGTGTTTAGATGGTGATACCGGTACATCACGAAGTTGAAAATCAGAGCTAGCCAGCAGCCCGTCTGGTCCAGCATCCTGATCTCACAGTGGCCAACCAGATCCCTGTGGGAAACGCAAAAAACAGGATTCGATCACAAGAGCCCTCTTCTCTCCTGTGGCTTCAGCAACTGGTTTTCAGAAGCATGGCTGCCTCTGACTGTGGAAGCAGAACAGAGCCACCAAGAGCCCTCTCCTCCTCAGTGAATTTGTCCAGTCCTCTTTTAAAGCCGTCTAAGTTGGTGGCCTCCAGTGGGAGGGAGTTCCGTGGTTTAACCATGCGCTGTGTGAAGAAGTGCTTTTTAAAAGAGTTTTCCTGTTATCTTCCAGCATTCAGCTTCATTCAATGTCCACAAGTTCCTGTGTCTTTTTAGAGAAAACACACACAATAATATTAGCAAAATGCTGCTTACAGTGTTACAGCGCTATTCACACTTTATCGCTAGCTATGAAATGCAAACTTGCGTTTTAAAAATGAAGAAAATTAACATTTCCGCCATTTTAGCAAGGTGGTTTATTCCTCGTTCAACACGTCTGATCCAAAACAAACATCCAACACAGTGGGCGATTTTGACGCTTTGTAGGTAGCAACGGGTGACCTGTGTTTAAAAGAACAAAGTGTTTAGCACTAAATCTATGATTACTCTTTTGGAAATTCAGGCTTGCGTGGTTTCTTTTAAAAACTCAAATGCTGTTGGGATGAATGGGACCTTCCTCTTCCCTATGTACAGTAGATAGGGATTAACATAAAGAAAAAGGGATTATATCCCTGCTTGTGTGGGAAGTCCAATTGCCATTCTACATAGGTAAAGGTATAAAGTAAAGGACCCCTGGACGGTTAAGTCCTGTCAAAGGTGACTATTAGGTTGTGGGACTATGAGGGATGCAGGTGGCGCTGCAGTCTAAACCACTGAGCCGATCAGAAGGCAGGCGGTTTGAATCTCCATGAAGGGGTTAGCTCCCGTTGCTCTGTCCCAGCTCCAGCCAACCTAGCAATTTGAGAGCATACCAGCACAAGTAGATGAATAGGTACTGCGGTGGCGGGAAGGTAAACGGCGTTTCCGTGCACTGCTCTGGTTCACCAGAAGCGGCTTAGTCATGCTGGCCACATGACCTGGAAGCTGTACGCTGGCTTCCTCGGCCAATAAAGCGAAATGAACACAAGAGCTGCTATGGGTGCTAGGATTCCCCTACTTGGAAGCAGCCTATAGAGATGGCTGCTCTCCAACACTTCTGAGAGGCATCTGGCGGCGCTCGCCTAAGTGATGGTGGGCAGATCATTGCGAACCAATTACGCCAGGACTTCAGAGTCTGCTCTGCACCGGGCGTGATTGAAGGATCGGCACGAAGCACTAAACCGTGATATCCTCTACCAGATCACATCATCACATCTGTCGCATTGCGACCTCTGTGGTCTGCCTTCAAGAAGAAAAATGCTCGCTCGCTCTCTTAATAGAGGAGGGATCTGCATGATTCTTGCTGAATTGATTGAACAAAACAGTTATTGCCAGAAGAAAATAACTCACGGGGGCCTAGCATTCCATGCAGGCACATCCCAATTCCGTGACCAGGATACATCCGGCAGATAAGATAAGTTGCATGAGATTTGCATAATAATGAAGCCATTTGTTTTTCGGGCTTTTATGCTTTTTAAAAAAAGAACGTCACTGCTGTACGAACACTGAAAGAAGAAATGTGCAGGGCAAGACAGTCTACTAGAAAGAACGAGACTTGCAAAAATCCCCCTCGTTTCTGTAAGGCACAGAATGCCAGTTATACCCCAGGGCGTGGCTGCTCTATCTAAACCACTGAACCTCTTGGGCTTGCCAATCGGAAGGTCGGCGGTTCGAATCCCCATGTGGGCTGGAACTGGTCTGTGACCGAAATAATGAATTCATTCAATCCCTATGACAGGGTAAGCTCCCATTGCTCTGTCCCTGCTCCTGCCAACCTAGCAGTTCGAAAGCAAACCAGTGCGAGTAGATAAATAGGTACCGCTCCGGCGGGAAGGTAAATGGCATTTCTGTGCACTCTGGTTTCCGTCATGGTGTCCTGTTGTGCCAGATGTGGTTTAGTCATGCTGGCCACATGACCCGGAAAGCTGTCTGAGGACAAACGCCGGCTCCCTCGGCCTGAAAGCGAGATGAGTGCCGCAGCCCCATAGTCGCCTTTAAGTGGACTTAACTGTCCAGGGGTCCTTTACCTTTTTTACGTAGTTGTGTCAGCACTTACCCTTCTTCTGATGGGAAATGCTCTGCTGGGGGTGGACAAAAAATGGGGGGCCCAAGGAGGTTCAGTTGCGGGGGGAGAGAAATGTCGCTATTTACATCTAAGGAATGTTGGAATGTATGGGATCCCTGCGAGTGTGTGGCAATACAATATTTGTAGTGGTTTGGAGAGGGAAACATGAAACGAATCTGGAGGAAAGATACTAAAATTTCCTTAGTCCAGAATGCTCGTTTGGAAAATCGAACATTTGTTTTTTAAAAAATTATGTTGGCATCGTACATCTGAGCGAGGTTTCAGTTTGGAGTAGTAGTTCAGCTTTAGGTACAAAGACTCAAACGTTGGCTAGAAAGCCCTTCGTTTGGAACCCACCCTTAGATAAGGCTGCCACATGTCCAAGATTTCAAGGCGGAAGTGGGGGGCTGGATTTCTGGAAGGTGGTGATTTTCCCTGGATCTTTGCATTTTTTGGCATTTTTGTAAAACAAACAAACAAACAAACAAACCTCAACAACTTTCAGGATGTCCTGGTTTTTACTTTTTGAAATATGGCAACCCTAGCCTTAGCTGGGACATGGGTGGCGCTGTGGGTTAAACCACAGAGCCTAGGACTTGCCAATCAGAAGGTCGGCGGTTCGAATCCCCGCAATGGGGTGAGCTCCCATTGCTCGGTCCCTGCTCCTGCCAACCTAGCAGTTCGAAAGCACGTCAAAGTGCAAGTACAGTGGTGCCCCCCAAGACGAACGCCTCGCAAGACGGAAAACCCGCTAGACGAAAGGGTTTTCCGTTTTGGAGGCACTTCGCAAAACGAATTTCCCTATGGGCTTGCTTTGCAAGACGAAAATGTCCTGCGAGTTCCTGCGGGGTTTCCCCCCCCCTTTTCCTAAGCCGCTAAGCCTCTTATCAGCTGATCCGCTGATAAGCCGCTTAACAGCTGATCGCTAAAAGCCGCTAAACCGCTAATAGCGCTAATCCGCTAAGCTGTCAATGGGCTTGCTTCACAAGACGAAAAAACCGCTATACGAAGAGCCTCACGGAACGGATTAATTTCGTCTTGCGAGGCACCACTGTAGATAAATAGGTACCACTCCGGCGGGAAGGTAAACAGCGTTTCCGTGCGCTGCTCTGGTTCACCAGAAGCGGCTTAGTCCTGCTGGCCACATGACCTGGAAGCTGTACACCGGCTCCCTCAGCCAATAAAGCGAGATGAGCTCCGCAACCCCAGTCAGCCACTACTGGACCTAATGGTTAGGGGTCCCTTTATCTTTACCTTTACCCTTAGCTGGAACTAAACTGTGGGTTTCTGCAATTGGTTGTTGAGAACAGGATGTGTAACTCGAAGGCCGTTTGGTGTCCTGTGAGCCTCCTTGAGACATATAGCCCTGTATTGCCCAAGAAACCACATGAGACTTCCTCACTTCTCTTACTCCTTCTTAGACATTTATTTTTATATCAATTCACCAGAAGACTGTTCCTTCTTTAGGAGGTACTTCTTCCCCTTTTATCACTCCTGCGGCTGTAAGGAAGGGTGGTAAATGCCTTTCCCTTCAAAATGTAAGGAGCAACACTCAGCTAAAATAAAATTACGTTTGTAAGCCTGCCTGTAGGCATCGAGACAAAGTGCTGATAAAGTAGGCTGTTGCCTACAAAAACTTGTGCTTCAATAAATCTTTCTTTAAGGGGCCACATCTCTGTTTGCTGACTTCTGGAATGTGTCCCAGTAGAAATTGTGTAGTCTGGAATGATGTCATTTCAAAAAAGAACCATGCTCTGTCTTCTGGTGTATTTTTTTCCAAATACGCATGCAAGAAGTAATTGTTGATCTGTGCAGAGATTTTAGTTGACACATGTATAATCATTTGCACGGGCGTTGTTTATGCCTAGAGATTGATTGCACACTTTAAATAGGACGTTTGTACATTCCTGTTACGGGATGCGAGATCCACGGACTAAGGCTGTGCTCTGAACTGAAGTAAATGAATGTGCTTGCAGTTTGGTTACATCAGGCTTTAGTGGTGCTTGCTAGCTAGCTAACACTAGGAAAAGCAAGAGCCATTGCAACCGAGACTGAATAAAAACTGTGTACAGAATAGACCAATATGCAATTAGGTTTTTAGAAAGGAGGGGAACTTACCTAGTAGTACAGAGAATGCTTTGCATGTAAAAAAAGTCAGTGTCAGCACTGAGCTAAAGGAGTGAATCCCTTAGTATAGGGCAGTTTCCTATGTTCCTTCTCTCCTCCCCCACATCCAGTCTGTGGCTGGGAAGGACCATAGTTCAGTGGCAAAGTGCAAGCTTGGATGAAGAAGGCCTCAGGTTTATTCTTTAGCACCTTCAGGTAGGTAGAGCAAGGAAAGTCCTCTCTGCCTGAATACTTGAAACCAGGGCCAGGCTGTGCAGTAGACAATACAGTGGTACCTTGGTTGTCGAACTTAATCCTTTATAATAATAATAATTTATTATTTATACCCCGCCCATCTGGCTGGGTTTCCCCAGCCACACTGGGCGGCTTCCAACAAAATATTAAAATACAATAAACTATTAAACATTAAAAGCTTCTCTAAACAGGGCTGCCTTCAGATGTCTTCTAAAAGTCTGGTAGTTGTTTTTCTCTTTGATATCTGGTGGGAGGGCATTCCACAGGGCAGGTGCCACCAACGAGAAAGCCCTCTGCCTGGTTCCCTGTAACTTGGCTTCTCGCAGGGAGGGAACCGCCAGAAGGCCCTCAGAGCTGGACCTCAGTGTCTGGGCTGAACGATGGAGGTGGAAACACTCCTTCAGATATACTGGACCAAGGCCGTTTAGGGCTTTAAAGATCAGCACCAACACTTTGAATTGTGCTAGGAAATGTACTGGGAGCCAGTGTAGGTCTTTCAAGACCGGTGTTATGTGGTCTCGGTGGCCGCTCCCAGTCACCAGTCTAGCATTCTGGATTAGTTGTAGTTTCCGGGTCATCTTCAAAGGTAGCACCACATAGAGCGCATTGCAGTAGTCCAAGTGGGAGATAACCAGAGCATGCACCACTCTGGCGAGACAGTCGGCGAGCAGGTAGGGCCTCAGCCTGCATACCAGATGGAGCTGGTAGACAGCTGCCCTGGATATAGAATTGACCTGCACTTCCATGGACAGCTGCGAGTCCAAAATGACCCCCAGGCTGCACACCTGGTCCTTCAGGGGCACAGTTACCCCATTCAGGACCAGGAGTCCTCCACACCAGCCCGCCCCCTGTCCCCCCAAAACAGTACTTCTGTCTTGTCAGGATTCAACCTCAATCTGTTAGCCACCATCCATCCTCCAACCGCCTCCAGACACTCACACAGGACCTTCACCGCCTTCACTGGTTCTGATTTGAAAGAGAGGTAGAGCTGGGTGTCATCCGCATACTGATGAACACCCAGCCCAAACCCCCTGATGATCTCTCCCAGCAGCTGCATGTACGGTACATGTTGAAAAGCATGGGGGAGAGGACTGAACCCTGAGGCACCCCACAAGTGAGAGCTCCGTTCTGGGAGTCCATTTGTCCATTTGACTCCTGAAACCGTTCGAAAACCAAGGCGCAGCTTCCAGTTGGCTTTAGGAGCTTCCTTCACTCAAGCAGAAGCCGTGATGGATGTTCGGCTTCCAAAGAACGTTCGAAAACCGGAACACTTACTTCTGGGTTTTCGGCATCCGGGAGCCAGAACATACGAGTACCAAGGCGTTCGAGAACCAAGGTATGACTGTAATAAGCTTGATGGCCCCACGGTATGATTTCTATACAAGGGCTCCTCTGGAGTAGCTGAGTCAGTAGAGCATGAGATTCTTAATCTCAGGGTCATGGTTGGGCAAAAGATTCCTGCATTGCTGGGGGCTGGACCAAGTAACAGTTGTGGTCTCTTTCAGCTCCATGATTCCATGATTCTAAGACCTGTTTCTTGAGCATCCCTCCTGAACAAACACATATGCACAAAGCATATGTGGAGGTTAGATTATGTCTAGCCAGACTTTTAGAAGACATCTGAAGGCAGCCCTGTTGAGGGAAGCTTTTAATGTTTGATGCATTACTGTGTTTTAATATTTTGTTGGAAGCCGCCCAGAGTGGCTGGGGAAACCCAGCCAGATGGGTGGGGTATAAATAATAAATTATTAGTATTAGTATTAGTATTATTAAGCATTTGTTTGCAGGGTGTTCATCTTGATTTGATTGCAGAGGGTTCACACATCTTCCTGTTAATTATTCAGGCATCTCTCACTTATCAGAGTTTCCAGGTCTTTTATAAGTGGGTTTGTCTTGCTAGTGGATTGGGCCCTTTTAATCCACTTTAATTGTGAAAAGTATGCACTTCAATCTCTCCTGCAAGATACCGGCAGTCTTGAGAAATCTCTCTGGAGCTTCGCTTTATCTGCCCCTTTTTAGTGACTCCCTTTCATGCAACTTCCTTCCCCTTTGCTTGATGTTTCATGAATGGAAACATTATATACATAACTGAAGCTGAGGCAAAGATCCATCCTTGTTACTCTTCTTTTTCCTCCCCCACTGGACCAAAGAAGCCTGTAAAGAAAAGGCGGTGGCGGGTGGTGCAATTTCAGCTTTGTGTCCATGGAGAAAGTGCATAGATGCATAATAACTCGGAGCATCTCGGAAAGACCTCTGGCTCAACAGCAGGAGTTTCTACTCCAATTCTGTGGGTAGCAAGCACTGGGAAGAGATCCAGTTGGGCTGCCAACAGAAGATCAGCTTTTGAGGGATTATAGACAGGTGCAAAAATCTATCATTACTGAAATTGCGGTGCACATTAGGCCACATCAAACCATCTAGATATGCTGGTTTCCCTACCACTTAAAAACATTGTGCTGCATATTTGAGGAGGGGGGTTTGAATGCATTCCCTCTCCTCTTCATGTGTTCGCCACTGCCGCCTTTTATGTTTTTTCATATAAGGGCTTTAGAAAGCAAATCTTACTTTGCGAGATATGACTATTAAGCGCTACTTGCCATGCATGCAGCATTGATTATGAGAAGAAAATAGGAAGTAGCTGGTGTGGTGGTGCGGAAGAGACAGAAACAACAATGTTTCCAGTTGTTTTCCATTTCTAGTGTTCAGCTGTGCCTGCCATTGCTTACATAGGCAAAATGGCACCAACCCACACGCGAGAGGGAAGTGTCAGCAGACTTGGGGGAAACCACGAGGTTTGCAGAAGTATTTAAAAATAAAAAAACCTTTAAGGAAAATCGAAAAGCAGGTGGAGGCTCCAGAACAGTCGAATATGGGTTGAGTGTATTCAGTGGACATGAAATGGCAACTGAGTGTAGGGAGAGGGGAAACCGAAAACTCTGGGGAAGTGGAATGGAATGGAATGGCTGGAATCTTGGAGCAGCAGCGCTCTGACGCTGCAACATTTTGTTGCAGGTCACACTTGTGTTACATCGTCATCGTCGTCTTTGGCAATCACTCATAGCTGAGTAAGATTGGCTTCCATAAACACGGTTTTAACAATGCGTCCATAAGTGACTGTGGAGGCCAATTCTGGATCCACACGTCCTTCCACAGTGGGGACATTGGTTTCTGGGTAGGAGTTGATCATGGTGTGGATTTGCCAAGCGTGCCTTCCTCTTAGCACGTTTCTCCCTTGCATCCTGAGTTCGAGTGTCTTCAAAGCCCATGACACCTTTGGTAAAGGCAGTTCTCCAACTGGAGAGCTCACAGGCCAGTGTTTCCCAGTTGTCAGTGTTTATACTACATTTTTTTAGATTTGCCTTGAGAGAGTCTTTAAACCTCTTTTGTTGACCACTAGCATTACGCTTTCCACTTTTAAGTTCGGAATAGAGTAGTTGCTTTGGAAGACGATAATCGGGCATCAGCACAACATGACCAGTCCAACAAAGTTGATGTTGAAGAATCATTGCTTCAACACTGGTGATCTTTGCTTCTTCCAGTACACTGGTATTAGTTTGCTTGTCTTCCCAAGTAATGTGTAAAAATTTTCATAGACACTGTTGATGGAATCTTTCGAGGAGTTGGAGATGGCGTTTGTAAGTGGTCCATTTTTCACAAGCCTACAGTAAGGTTGGTAGTACAAAAGCTTTGTAAACAAGCATTTTGGTTTCCCTGCGAATGTCCCGGTTCTCAAACACTCTGAACTTCAATCGGGAGAAAGCCACACTCACAGAGCTCAGGCGATGCTGGATTTCGGCATTGTGTTCCGTACACAGTAATTGAGAGTAGCTACAGAGTGTGATATTGGTGTGTCTGACACTCTTGTTTTTTCTTGCATTTGAGATTCCTGGCTGTGGCTCAGCACTTACAGTGTGGACTTATAACTAGAAACAGGGTGGATTTGATTTAAATCAAATTGATTTAAATCATGATTTAAATCACTAGTCAGTAAGACTTGATTTAAATCTTTTTGTTTTACAGTAAGACTCATTCCTGCTGGTATAATCTTAATATTTACAACCAGATGAAGGTTTCATTTTTGGAATAATAAAATTTCAGAGTAGTTTTTACAGTTATATCAAAAATTACTGATTTGGTTATACTAATAGAAATACAAAGACAGGTAATTATGAAATTATTGTTTATATTTGGACAACGTTTCTGCTGTACTTTATTGGAAGGAGAAAAATAATAATTTCCTTAATAACAATTTAAACAATTTATTTAACTAAAACAATAACATTATTTTTTTTATTTTTTTTAAATAATTTTTATTAATTTTCCAATTTTAATACAAACCAATAACAACATAGAAACATCAACAAATGCAAACAAAAACGCAAATGTAGTTTCTTAACCTCATTTTCATAAGCCTCCTTTCTCAGACTTCCCCATACCTCACCCTTTTTGCATCCTTATTTTAAAGTTTTTCAGCAACCCTTTCTGCCAGTTAAATTTAAACTTATTACTTTTCTCAATTTCTCCTTAAATCATCAAACAATTTCAGCTGCAATACTGCATCTTCCTTCCCCATGACATTTTAGCACTCCTCGATTTTGTAACAGTCCTTAAGATATACTTTAAAATTCTTCCAGTCCTCCTCCACCGACTCTTTCTCTTGGTCACGGATTCTGCCAGTCATTTCCGCCAGTCCCATAAAGTCGATCACTTTCGTCTGCCATTCTTCCAGTGTGGGTAGTTCTTGTGTCTTCCAATACTTTGCTAGAAGGATCCTTGCTGCTGTAGTGGCGTACATAAAGAAAATCTTATCCTTCTTTGACACCAATTGGCCGACCATGCCCAGGAGAAATGCCTCTGGTTTCTTATGAAAAGTGCATTTAAGTACCTTCTTAATTTCATTATAAATCATTTCCCAAAAGGCCTTAATCTTTGGGCAGGTCCACCAAAGGTGAAAGAAGGTGCCTTCAGTCTCATTACATTTCCAACATTTATTATTGGGCAAATGATAAATCTTCGCAAGCTTGACTGGGGTCATGTACCACCTATAAATCATTTTCATAATATTTTCTCTTAGGGCATTACATGCCGTGAATTTAATACCGGTGGTCCATAACTGTTCCCAGTCAGCAAACATAATGTCATGACCTATGTCCTGTGCCCATTTAATCATAGCTGACTTAACTGTCTCATCTATTGTATTCCACCTCAGCAGCAAATTGTACATTCTTGATAAATTCTTAGTATTGGGTTCTAACAATTCTGTTTCTAATTTCGATTTCTCCACCTGGAAGCCAATTTTCCTGTCTTGTTTGAAAGTCTCCATTATTTGGTAGTAATGGAGCCAGTCTCGTACCTTGGACTTTATTTTCTCAAAACTCTGTAATTTGAATTTGCCACTTTCTTGCTCTAAAATTTCAGAATATTTTGGCCATTTAGATTCCATATTAAGTTTCTTCACCTCCTTAGCCTCCATTGGTGATAACCACCTAGGAGTTTTATTTTCCAGCAAATCCTTATATCGAATCCAAACATTGTATAATGCTTTCCTAACAATATGGTTTTTGAAACCCTTGTGAACTTTAACCTTGTCATACCATATATATGCATGCCAACCAAACCTATTGTCAAATCCTTCCAAGTCCAAAATGTCTGTATTCTCAAGAAGTAGCCAATCTTTCAACCAGCAGAAAGCTGCCGATTCATAGTACAGTCTTAAGTCCGGCAGGGCAAACCCCCCTCTTTCTTTTGCATCAGTAAGTATCTTAAATTTTATTCTGGGCTTTTTGCCCTGCCAGACAAATTTAGATATATCTTTCTGCCACTTCTTGAAACAATCTAATTTATCCACAATTTGTAATGTCTGAAACAAAAATAACATTCTAGGCAGTACATTCATTTTGATCACTGCAATTCGGCCTAACAAGGAAAGCTTCAAGTTCGACCATATTTCTAGATCTTTCTTTACCTCTGTCCAACATTTGTCATAATTGTCTTTAAATAAATTCACATTTTTAGATGTCATATTAATCCCCAAATATTTTACTTTCTTTGCCACCATTAACCCAGTTTCATTTTGAAAGCTCTCTCTTTCAGAATTTGTTAATTTTTTTTCCAAAACTCTAGTTTTTTGTTTGTTCAACTTAAATCCTGCCACCTGACCAAAGATTTGAATTAACTCTAAAACTCTTTTTGTACTAGTGTCTGGCTCTTGTAAAGTCAATACTAAGTCATCTGCGAATGCCTTCAATTTATAATGTTTGGCTCCGACCTGAACTCCTTTTACCAGCTGATCCCCCCTAATCATATTCAACAAAACCTCCAGGACTGATATAAAAAGTAATGGGGATATTGGGCACCCCTGCCGTGTCCCTTTTTCTATGGAAAGTTTGTCAGTAACCACGTTATTTACAATTAACTTTGCCTTTTGTTCAGAATATATTGCACCTATACCATTTTCAAACCTTTGGCCTACCCCCATCCCATGGAGATTCTTCTTCATGAAGTTCCAAGAAATGTTGTCAAAGGCTTTCTCCGCGTCCACAAAAATTAAGACTGCCTTTGTATTAATATTTACAGTCAGCAGTTCCATTATGTCAATTATATTCCTTACATTATCTGATAAATGTCTTCCTGGGAGAAAGCCTGCCTGATCCTTGTGAATCTCCTCCACCAACACCCTATTCAATCTTTATGCTAAAATGTCAGCAAATATTTTGTGATCCACATTAAGTAATGATATAGGGCGGTAGTTCTTGATCTGATTTTTTTCAGTTTCAGTCTTTGGTATAAGTGTAATGAAAGCTTCTTTCCACGATTCAGGTGCCTTTTTCCCCTCTAATATTTCATTACAAACCTCCTTAAGCGGCTGTATTAACCATTCCTTCAATGCTTTATAGTATCTGGAGGTTAGTCCATCTGGTACTGGAGATTTCCCTAGTTGCATATTTTGAATGGCACCCTCTATTTCTTGATCTGTTATTTTCTCATTTAGAGCCAACATATTTTGTTGTGAAATTTTTTGTAATCCATATTTCTTAAAACAAAACAAATTCCTTCCAGTAGCACCTTAAAGACCAACTAAGTCAGTTCTTGGTATGAGCTTTCGTGTGCATGCACACTTCTTCAGATATCTATATGTATCTGAAGAAGTGTGCATGCACACGAAAGCTCATACCAAGAACTGACTTAGTTGGTCTTTAAGGTGCTACTGGAAGGAATTTGTTTTGTTTTGACTATGGCAGACCAACACGGCTACCTATCTGTAACATATTTCTTAAGAAAGTCTTCTATATCTCCTTCGTTTTCCGGCCCTTGTGCATATAATCTTCTAAAGTAGCTCTGAAAACAGTTGCTGATCTCATTTGGTTTAAAAAAGTTCTTTCCATCCACCTCCAAGCTTGTGACTGTATTCAATTTCTGTCTCTTCTTCAGTTGCCATGCTAGAAGTTTCCCACATTTGTCCGCTGATTCGAATGTCCTCTGTCTCATTTGCTTGATTTTCCATTCTATCTCCTGGTTCATCAGTTCCATATACTGCATCTGGTAAAACTTAATTTCTCTCAAAATCTCATGAGACTTTGGTTTAGACCTCAGTTTCTTCTCTCCTTCTTTTATTCTTTCCAGAATATTATCTTTCTTCTCATTTTGTTTCTTTCTCTTTAAAGAGTTCTGTTGTATTAGGAAACCTCGCATCACGGCCTTGCTTGCGTCCCAAATCACTCTTTTCTCAACATCTGTCCTCAGATTAATCTCAAAGTAGTCCTTCAAAGTTTTTTGGGCCTTTTTATAAATCTCAACATCTCTGAATAGGGTGTCATTCATTCTCCATCTAAAGGAACCAGCTGTTGTTAGTTTCATTTCCATCTTTACTGCGTTATGGTCGGAGCATGTCTTTGGGCAGATTTCCACTTTTTTTATCTTTGGAGCCATTCCACTAGTAGTCCATATTTGATCTATTCTTGTCCATGTCATCTGTGCCTCTGAAAAGAATGTTCCCTCTCTCTCAAGAGGGTTTCTTGTTCTCCAGATATCGATCAAGTCCATATTTTCGGTCATTTCAAAGAAAGTCTTAGGTAGTCTCCCATCCTTAGAAACCACCTGTCTTTGTGCTTTGTCCATATTTGTGGAAACCACGCCATTCATATCTCCTAATAAGATCACCTTATAATCCAGATAGTCCATTAATGTCTCATGCAATTTCTTGTAAAATTCTGCCTTCCCTTCATTTGGTGCATAAATGCCAACTGTCAAAAATTTTTCTCCTTGGATTTGTATCTCAATTGCCAAAATTCTTCCATGCTCATCTTTAAAAATCAGTTTTGGGGCCAATTTCTCCTTTGCATAGATCACCACTCCTCTTTTCTTAACTTTATCTGATGAAATAAATTCCTGTCCTAATCTTTTATTTATAAGCAATCTTCTATGTGCCCTTGTCACATGGGTTTCTTGTAAACAAATCAAATCCAATTGTTCTCTTTTCAAAATGTGGAAAACCTCACGTCTTTTTCTGGGAAGGTTCAGTCCATTACAGTTCCAGGTTAAAAATTGCAGAGACATAGTTAATTAGTTACCTCCAGTTGCTCCCTGCAACTGTTCTTCTTCCGTTGGTGACTTAAGTCCAAATGTCAGGTTTCCAAGATCTGTTTCAGAAGTCGATTCTAACACTCCTTTCACCAGGTCCTCCTCGTTTCTGTCGAGGAATTGTTCTTTATCTTGCACTGTTTTTATTTTAACTTTCTTTCCTTTGAAGTTAAAAGACAGGCCTTGTGGAAATTCCCACCTAAAAGGTATGTTGTTCTTCTTCAGCAGGTCAACCAGATTCTTATAGAAGGTTCTTACCTCCAGAATGTATTTTGGGATGTCCTTGTAGATTTGCACCGAAACGTTTTCGATCTGAAGAGTTCTCTGGTAATGCAAGTTTAATATTTTATCTCTTTCCTCTTTAGATCTCAAAGTTATCAGACAGTCCCTTGGAATCTTCCTGCCTTGCCTTCTACCCAATCTGAAGGCAGTTGTTATCTTAAATTCTTCTTCCTCTGACTTTACCTGCCAAAATTCTGAGAATTCTTTGGTGAGAAAGTCCACCAGGTTGTCCCCCTCACTTTCAGGAACCAATCTAAGTCTCAAATTCTTCTCCTTCCTCTGCATCTCCCACAAAGACAAGGCCGCCTCATGTTGGTCAAGCTTCTTACAAACTGGTATTAAACTTTCCTGTGTGGTTTCTGCAGTAAATTTGGCTTCTTCCGCGATTTTTCGGATTGTGGCGTTTTCTTGAACCAATTTATTTATGGTTTCTGTATTAGACGTAATGCTCTTAGTATTTAAGTCTAATTTTGTTGTAAGTTCTGTCAGTTGTTTGGTATTTTCCGTGCTCTGTCTTGTTAAGTTTTCTAAAGATTCATTTATTTTAAGTAGTGCTTGTGTCACTGAATCCATGAATACGTTTATTCCTTTCTCCTGTCCAGCTGCGCCTGTTGGCAATAAGGCTGATATTGAGCCCCTTTTCTTTTGTGCAGCTTTAGCTTTAGATCTTGTTGCTATCTCTTCTGCGGAGCCGCTCATGTCCCAAGGTCGTTCCCACAGGAACAGCTCTTAAGTGGAAAAATCCAGTGACTTGCTTTTTCACAGTCTATGTTACAACTGTTACCTTTCAACCCTCTAGAGGGAGCAATTCAATATATCCAATAGGCAGAGGAAACAAAGAAACCAAAAGCCCTCAGAGGGAAAAAGATTTTAACAACAATCTTTCAATCTTCTAATTGCAACAATGTTATTTCTGTAAAGTCCCAAAAGTTATATCCAATAAAGTCTGCGCTTTACAGCAGATCTTATCTGACAGTCCCCTGTCAAAGTGCTTCACCCAGGCAGTCTGTTCCCAGAGTCAGAGACAGCAGAGATTTTTTAATTAAATTTTCTCTCATGCAGGTTGAACCAAATTCCCTTTTATTCCCCCCCTGCTCCTGCTTCCTGGAGGGGGGGGGGGGAGTTAAAGTTCAATGTCAAAGTTAAGCAGTTCAAAAAGTTCAAAGTTACTTTTCCTTCAATTGCAGCTTTCCAATTCCGTTGCTTTAAGAATCATGCAGTCCGGGGGAGGCAGACTTCCTTTATTTACCGTCCCCCGATTTCGGCCAAATTTCAAATACTTTTGTAGTCCCAGTAAGGTTTCCAATCCTACTTACGGGTATTTCGATTTCAGTCCAGATTTCAGGAAGGAATCGGCGCTCTCCGCTAATGGCAACGCGGCTTCACTCCACGGGCTGGGTAACGACTCTCAGCACTGCACGCACCCAGATGCCACTCCGGAGCCTTTAAAAAGGCTCCTTAACAGTAAAGGGGGGCGCAAATGGTGCCCACCGAGTCTCCTTGTTCACAGGCTTCCGCGCCTGTGATTTTAGGGGTCCCCGCTTCGCCGTAGCGGTCAGACCCGAACTCGCGGAGTAGTCCTCCTCCGGAGATCGAAGAGAGGACCGCCATTAAGCGCTGGCGCCGACCGGAAGTATCCCTAAAACAATAACATTACAGCATATGTATCCATGTTTGTTAACTGATGTGGTTAAACAATTTTCTTTTTTAAAAAAAAAACTTAGACTGGGTTTTAGCACACATGAAAAACTTAAAACAAATCCTTATTTCCTGATTATAGCCCTTAAACCAGGGGTCAGCAACCTTTTTCAGCCGTGGGCTGGTTCACCGTCCCTCAGACCTTGTGGGGGGCCGGACTATACTTTCGGGGGGAAATGAACAAATTCCTATGCCCCATAAATAACCCAGAGATGCATTTTCAATAAAAGCATACATTCTACTCATGTAAAAACACCAGGCAGGCCCCACAAATAACCCAGAGATGCATTTTCAATAAAAGGACACATTCTACTCTTGTAAAAACACACTGATTCCCAGACCATCCTCAGGTTGGATTTAGAAGGCGATTGAGCCGCACCCGCCGCACGGGCCTTAGGTTGCCTACCCCTGCCTTAGACTATAATGTAACTTAAATAGAAAACTATCTTTAGAAAGATTTTTCCTCTGAAAGCATTTTATTTTTAAAATCTGATTTAAAGCAAAGCTTTGATTTTTTTTCCACCTTGGCCAGAAGCACGCACAGGTTATTTTTGCATGTTGTAAAAGACAAGAAGTGGTCTTATTCATCTTGCAAAACTCAATAATAAAGAAGAAGATGCATGCATGGGAAATATTGGCCCAGGCAGACTGACCTTACGCTGGAGACGCATTCCCCTACGCAGTCGTTCCAAGATATTGTGTAATCCCCAAAGCCAGCCAGCTGGTCTAGAGAGAGGCTGGACTTCAAGGAATGTCACAGCTAACTGGTGCTGAAAGATGAATCAGATAGGAGTAATACATGGGGGGGGCAGGGCTGGCAAAGAAGCTGATCTCCTGCTGGAAAGCCAAGGATGCGATGTGCTTGGCCTGCTGGAAGCTCAAAGGAGATTTGTTCATTGGGAATACACACAGAGAGAAAAGAAACACATGCTGCTAATTTTTATTTTTATTTTCAAAATTTATTATTGGTTTTCCAGATTTATAACAAACATAAAAAAGAAAAACATTGCAATATAAAAAACAAACAAACATTTATCCTAACTCTTATAATTCCACTTTTGTTACCATTGTTAGATGACTTCGTCAAATCCCCTAGCTGAATTTCCATATGACTCATTGTAGCAGTTTTCCAATACTAGTGTCAAATAAAATTAACTTAATCAATTAACATCTTTCTTTCTTATCATATTCACTTCTATCCATAATGTTATGCAATTTAACATACTGTCAGAGCTGCCTCTAGGTCCCAGCTCACAGAGGACCAACGCCAGGCTGATGTTATGTACAAAAGTCTTTATTGAAGTTTAATTTCCATTTCAAAGCCATAGCGTGCAGCCCTACGTCTAGACTCTAGATCGGCGAAGTCCCGTCTGAGTCTCCGCCCCTTCCACACCAGTTTAAGATCCTAGCCCTGCTCCACTTCCTGCGCTGCTCTCTTCTCCTCTGGGTCCTCCTGCCCTCTGGGGCATTGCCCTTTCTGGACTCTTCCGACGCTGAGTCGCTTAGTTCCTCCCCCTGCCTCCGGCGTGCTTTAGGACCTGGTTCCCAATCCTCACTCTCTGCTGTCCCGCGCTCCTGTACATTTGAACTTGCTTCTCGCGCCAACCCAGTGACCTTTCTCCTAACCGTTACACTACTTCTATCACTGCTTCCCTCTTCCGTGACACTGGCCGGATCTGACCTCCCTTCCGTTGTCCGACTCTCCGAGGGAGGTGTGGTCAGCTCTGCCTCGTCTCCTCTCCCTGGTGGGGAAAGCACTGGCCCCGATGCCTGGGACTCTTCCCCCCCACTCTGCTCTGGTGGGGAAGCTGGTCCTGATTTCCAACTACTGCTCTGGGAGTCCCTGCTGCCCCCTTGCTCCTGGGGCGTTCCCCTTGGGACCCCCCTGCCCCTGGCCACTGGCGCTCCCTTCTGTGAATCTTCCGATTCGCTGGAGAGGCTCATGGAATCCCTCGGACCACTGTCCCCTCCTACGCTCCCTTCGGATTCCTCCCCCTCCCCCTCGCTCTCCATCTCCCATCTTCCCTGTGCCTCAGCTCCTGAGCCCCTGACACATACGTATTTAACTCCTAAGCCAATTTGGTACTCACAAATAGTGCTTATATTATCTTAGAATATTTAACTAAATAATCCTCAAATTTATTCCGTTCTTCTTGGTATTCCTCCTCTTACTGTTTGCGGATTCTTCCGGTCAGGTCGGCCAGCTCCAAAAAATCCATCATCTTCATCTGCCATTCCTCCACACATACTGCAAATTATTAATTATTAATTATTAATTAATTATTAATTATTAATTGAAGCCCACCACCACCATTTGAAAGCAGTTCTTCCAGATGTTTTCCTTGCCTGTGTGCAAGCCATTTGGGGGCAGAGTCATAGTTCAGTTGCAGAGCACAGAAGAATCTCGTGTAAGTGGGGAGGGAGAGACCCCTGCATGGCATCCTAAAGACTAACCAAACAAACCCCTGTGTGTCAAAGAGAACGTCAGCAATGTCTAGGCAACACGATGACCATGTACATACGCAACAGACAATCTTTATAGAATACCTTCAAACCGTAACAAGTACAAAATGAAATCCTTAGCCTCAAAGTCTCTAAAAACCTTTAAATGAAGCGAGGTACCAGACTTTGTGCGATGAAAGACAAGCTGTGAAGCTTTGTGTATTCGGCAAATATGATGTACAACACTGAACAGTGAACCCAGATATTGACTGTTTCGTGGAATTCTTCGTCAGCATGGTGGGAGGATATAGAATTGCTTCATAAACCCATCTTATTTCGAGCGAATGTGTATGTAAATGAAAATATGAAATGCTGTGGAACAGTGCTCATGTAATAATGTAGTCACTGATAAGAAAGACACTGGAAAACGAAAAGAAACAACCGCTAGCAGTGCTTGAACGCAATTACTTTATAACATGGTCATGGGCCATCCGAAAATTATAAAGCAAAAGTATAACAGCATGCATCATTCCCAAAATATAATTATAAACGAGCCCCTTACATATGTCTTGGTGATGAGTATGTCTTGGTGATTAATGCCTCTCTGTGTAAACAAAAAACGATGAGTTTAAATGTTTCTTTGATTGTCCTTGAGTCTTCCTCCCCCATTTCCCATCCTCTCCTGCCACACCAATAAGGCGCACGACACTCTTTGAGACCCAGGGTTCTAGACCGAAGGGCTGCTCAGCATTGCCTATAGATGCCCAGGATTCAAATGTGGACCTTATAGAATCATGGATTTGTTGAGTAGGAAGGGGCCAGGGGGTCATTTAATCCAACTCTCTGCAAGGCAGGAATCTCAACTACAGCATCCATGATAGATGGCCATTCAACCTGCATGAGAAGCACGTGTTTTTTGCCACGAGGACCAGGTGCTTCGGAACAAGAGCAGGTGAAGTCTGTTGTCCTCGTGTTGATCGCTGTAGGAAATGGGATTCTAGACTAGATCAGCCTTTGCTCTGATCCTAGTAGGGCTTTTCTTGCTTTCTTGGTGCTATGCTAGAGCCGTAAGAAAAAAATCAGCAAAATGTTGCACCACCTCCATGTTGCCTTTTATCAACAGAAAATATTTTTTTCCTCCCAAGTTGCACCAGTGCTCTTGATGATTATTATTTTTAAATAATTTTTTATTAGTTTTCCATTTACTAATATATGTTCACATCAATATTGTCCACTTTACATCTCTGGCTCTATAGAGCCCATCAACTCCCCACCCCCCACCTCATAGCTTTCAAAATTAACCTTTATGATGTTGAATTTTGTACTTTTTCCAATTCTAGATCACTCATTACAAAAAATATTGAGATTTACGGTAAATTAAAATAAACAGGGAGAAAGTTCATCATTACAGGTCTTCAGAAAACCCTGCTAGTGATGTTAATTGCTTGCAGTAATCTTTCAAATATTGAATAAATTTACTCCAGTCCTTGTAAAATACTGGATCTCGCTGGTTTTGGATTCTTCCTGTCAGCTTCGCCAGTTCCGCAAAGTCCCATCATTTTCATCTGCCACTCTTCTTTCGTCGGTACTTCAATGCTCTTGATTAAAGCATCATTTGATTTTCTATCATTTCATTTTTTGGGACAAGGGCAAAAACTCAGTAAATAATAATAATAATAATAATAAATTTTATTTATATCTCGCCCTCCCCAGCCGAAGCCGGGCTCAGGGCGGCTAACAACAATCAACAATCAGACAATCAGATATTCACACATTCTAAAAATATTTCATTATAAAAATCAATTAAAATCAAATTAATGGCAACTAATTAAGCAAGATTCTAAGCAGGTTGCCAGAGGAGGGAGTCAGGCTGCGCCCTGACCAAAGGCCTGGTGGAACAACTCTGTCTTGCAGGCCCTGCGGAAGGATGTCAGGTACCGCAGGGCCCTAGTCTCTTGTGACAGAGCGTTCCACCAGATTGGAGCCGCAGCCGAGAAGGCCCTGGCTCTAGTTGAGGCCAGCCTAACCTCTCTGAGGCCTGGGACCTTGAGGATGTTATTATTTGCAGACCGTAGGTTTCTCTGTGGGGCATACCAGGAGAGGCGGTCCCGTAGGTACGAGGGTCCTAGGCCGTATAGGGCTTTAAAGGTTAAAACCAGCACCTTAAACCTGATCCTGTACTCCACCGGGAGCCAGTGCAGCTGGTATAGTACCGGATGAATGTGATCTCGCAGCGAAGACCCCATAAGGAGTCTCGCCGCGGCATTCTGCACCCGCTGGAGTTTCTGGGTCAGTCTTAAGGGCAGCCCCACGTAGAGCGAGTTACAATAATCCAGTCTGGAGGTGACCGTCGCATGGATCACAGTGGCTAGGTCAGGGCGAGAGAGATAAGGGGCCAACTGCTTAGCTTGGCGGAGATGAAAAAATGCCGCCTTTGTTATAGCTGTAATCTACGCCTCCATGGAGAGGGAGGTATCAAAGATTACACCCAAACTCTTAACGGACGGTGCTGGCACTAATTGCACCCCCGCAAGAGATGGAGATGAAGATGTCCCGATTTCCATTATTGCTTGCAAAATGCATTGAGGCAGTCTTAATAAAATTAATGCTTTTCTCACTTAAAAAAAACCAACAACTCTTGCCAGATCTTTCTTAGGGAGATATGTTTGTGTATGTCAACACCCCCTGACTTGTACTGTTGCTCCACCCACTTTTGCATGTGGTCCCACCCACCACTGGTTGGTCCCCAGAAGGCTATCCAAGAGCAAATGTGGCCCTCAGACCAAAACAGGGGCCCCCATCCCTGTGCCTAAGCCATGCAGTGGCTATGTTGAGCTCTTCCTTTGGTTTCCATTTGGAATGTGAGGGATCTGATCAGATCTCCCGGCTCAACCCTGTGACAGGGACAACTCATGACCCTCCGAGTTGGCTGCATTCTGCCTGCCATTCTTGGTCCCCCAGGAGCTCAGTTAATCAGTTTTGTTAGCTGTCTGCCTGGGCTCTGCAAAAACGGGGGGGGGGGGGGACGTTGACCACTGCCACCAGCAAATTATTGTTGTTGTTGTTTAGTCGTTTAGTTGTGTCCGACTCTTTGTGACCCCCTGGACCAGAGCACGCCAGGCACTCCTGTCTTCCACTGCCTCCCGCAGTTTGGTCAAACTCATGCTGGTAGCTTCGAGAACACTGTCCAACCATCTCGTCCTCTGTTGTCCCCTTCTCCTTGTGCCCTCCATCTTTCCCAACATCAGATTCTTTTCCAGGGAGTTTACAGCATTGGACTTCCCTTTTGCTTCCAGGCATATCCGCAACTGAGCAACCTTTTGGCTTTGGCACAGCCGCTTCATCAGCTCTGAATCTGCTTGTACTTGTCCTCCGCTCTTCCTCAGTAGCATGTTGGACGCCTTCCGACCTGAGGGTCTCATCTTCTAGCGTCATAATTGTTATATGCCTGTTGTCTTTGTCCATGGAGTTTTCTTGGCAGGGATACTGGAGTGGCTTGCCGGTTCCTGCTCCAGGTGGATCACGTTTGGTCAAAACTCTCCACTATGACCTGTCCATCTTGGGTGGCCCTGCACGGCGTAGCTCATAGCTTCTCTGAGTTATTCAAGCCCCTTCGCCACGGCAAGGCAGTGATCCATGAAGGGGCCACCAGCAAATAGGCTCCATTATATCTCTATTGGGATTTCCTGCCTGCCCTACTCCACAGTCAAGAGACAGGTTGGTTTTCATGGTAGGTTCCAGCGGTTACGTTTGGAATTTTGCAAGCCTGCATTTTACCACTGCATTATCACTATGGCTGCACTGTTTGCATTGCCAAGCACCAGAATTGTCCTTAATGCTATTTAATTAATTATTTAGTTCAGTGTTTCCCAATCTTGGGCCTCTAGCTGTTTTTGAACTACAATCCCCATCATCCCTGACCACTGGTCTTGCTAGCTAGGGATGATGGGAGTTGTAGGCCAAAAACATCTGGAGGCCCAAGGTTGGGAAACACTGACTTAGTTAATTCGTTAATAAAATTAATGCACCACTTGATTGTAAGTTTTAAAAACCTGTCAAAACTGTTTACGAAGCATAAAGCAATAAAACGGATCAATAAAAAAACCACTGTTTAAAACATTCAGAAGATAAAATCAGCAATAAACTAAAAGCAGATTAAAACATACATCAGTATTCTGCAAGCTGGAAGGTGTGCAGAGGAGGGCAACCAAGATGATCAAAGGTCTGGAAACCAAGCCTGATGAGGAACAGTTGAAGGAGCTGAGTAGGTTTAGCCTGGAAAAGAAGAGACTAAGGGGAGATACAAGAGCCATTTTCAAATATCTGAAGGGCTGTCCCATGGAAGATGGAACAATTTTGTTTTTTTCCTGCTCCAGAGGGTAGAACTTGAACCAATCAATGGCTTCAAGTTACCAACTAAACATCAGGAAGAACTTTCTGACAGTAAGAGTTGTTCGACAGTAGGGTGGACTCCCTCAGAAAGCAGTGGACTCTCCTTGCTTGGGGGTTTTTAAGTAGAGGTTGGGTGGCCTTTTATCATGGATGCTTTAGCTGAGATTCCAAGAAAAAAAGCACACCAGTAGTCAATTGTAACAAAAACTAATCCATTCAAAAGTATGTATTCTGACAAAGCGTGTTCTCCTTCATGGAGAGCACGTGTTGCAATGGGGGCCGCCGTTGTCGCATACATGAAGATGTTTTTCAGCTTTTTTGGCAGATCTTTCCCTACAATCCCTAACAAAAATGCTTCAGGTTTTTTAACGTTAAATGGAACGTTTTCTTCAATTCGTTGTATATCATTTCCCAAATTTTTTTAATTACATTACAATCCCACCACATATGATAAAATTTATCTTATATCATCTCCGCCCTTTGCTCCTCAGTTTTTGAACATTTCGGAAGTCGTACAGACTTCCAGAACGGATTACGTTCGGAAACCAAGGTACCACTGTACCTTGAAAGCCAAGGTACCACATTTTGAACTTTGCCCTGTAGCAAATTGGTAACCAGTGCCAATCTCTGAGCCCAGGTCTTGTATGCTGACAAGACCTCACTCCTGTCAGCAGTCATGCTGCAGCATCAGTGGCGTAGTGTGGGGGGTGCAGGGGGGCCGGCCGCACCGGGCGCAACATCTGGGGGGGCGTGCTCGCCGCCTCCGGAGTCGCCGAAGAGCCTCGGGCGCAGGCTGTAGCAGAGCCCCATGTCTCGCGGAACCGACGAGCTGTGCGCGCATCCGGGCTGAAGGCGTCCGGCAGGCAGCGGCTCTCAGCACTCGCCGCGGTCCCCGCGCGTCAGGGCCGCGGAGGGCGCGCCAGGCAGCCCCTCCTCACAGCCCCGCCGCCGCCGCCGCCGCTGCAGCTGCTGGGCCATGTTGCATTTTCCTCGCCTCTCTGCCCTCCTCCTCCTCCGGGCAAGCGGCGTAGTTTGGGCGGCAGCGCCAGCGGCAACTCGCCTCAGATCACCTGACACGGACCCCCCGCCGCCGCCGTGGCTACCTTACCGTAAATACCCCAGCCCAGGCAGCAGCAAGAAGAAGCTGGCAGCGGCGGCAGGTTAGGGGTTAGGGGCGCAAATTACTTGCCTTGCCCCGGGTGCTGATAACCCACGCTACGCCGCTGTGCAGCATACTGTACTAACTGCAAACAAAGCCACACTTACAGGAACCGATAATCCTACCCTGCGCCCAAAGCATGCTCCATCCTGGATGTGCAGTTTCAGGCAAGCATCTCTCACCTTGTGCAGCACTGTCTTGTAGCAGCTCTTGACCACAACGTCCATCAGCCCCCCAGCCAGCACAACTGGGAGTTGTGGTAAGAGGGCGCCAGGTTGGGAGAAGGCTGACTCCAGGTAGCACCTGGGCCCTTGTGTCCTCTCGATTTGATTTTCTCTCCACTAAGGGCTTTAAAAAAAATTATTTAATCATTTTTTCGATACAAACAACAACCGCAAAAGACACATACAACAAAACCATAATAACAATAATAACAGAATTTGACAATTCAGATTTGAATACACTGATATACCTATGACTACACCTTTTTAACAATTTTTCCCACCTCTCTCTCCTCCCCCCACTTCCCCCCACTATCTGCCTTATCGCTTAAATATTCATTCCAGATTTATCCATCCTTAATTTGCGTCAACATGCAGTTCGTTCGTATGTAGCTAATCTGTCCATATTTTCAATCTATGTGCTCAGTGGAATCTTTCTGCACCTCTTCCAATTCTTGGAATTCTTTGCTTCTAATATAATATAAGGGCTTTGTTGACAAAGAGGGAAGGGTTTTTCTTTGTCTTGCTTTTACTCTTTCTTCCCCACGGGCGTTTTCACAAGCCAAACTTAAAGCCCTTTTTGCCTCCCTGCGCAGCACTTTCGAGTGACACTAATGTGGCATATCTTGCACTAGAGAGTGACTCCTCGCTCAGTCAAGGGCTGCACTCTGAGATCGGTTTTTCGAATTCATGTTTAATGCTTGACATGGTGTTTCAGTCACCTGTGAATAGATGCAATCACGAACAGGTGCATTAGCGGTGCCTCTGGATTTTTGGAGCCGAGGCATCTGGGCTCCTGCCCCAGGGTGGGGCTGGCATGTCTCTTGACAGCTTCGGCTCAAGTAGGGTGATTCATTGGGGGGGGGGACAGGAAAGGGCGGAAGTGATGGAGCTGCGTGAGCTTTTGACTGACTGTGAGGGGAATTGTCCATGTCCTATTTTATTGCTTTCCTGTCACGACGGTTGAAATAATAGACTTTTCAAAGCATCTTTTAAAGTTCATATGTGAGGCAGAATTGAAACGCAGTGTTCAAAAACGATAATTGTCAGTTTTGGTATATTTTTAAAAAATGGAAGTGGGAAAGGAAGGGCTTTTTCTTTATTTATTTTTACATATGCCCTGGGAACATAAATGTCTTCTTGTAGCCTCGTCTGCCCTTTGACGGCGGTGGGAATTAGATGCCAGAAAACCCTGCAGGTTTCCCTGGCATCATCAGAAAGGTGTGTGAAATCCCAATAACAAAGTGGATATCTTCAGCTTGCTGTTTAAACTGTACTCTATTTAAGTTAACTCTACCTCTCAGGGGTTCCCCCCCCCTTACTCCTTTTCTGTCGCTTGCCTCTTGCATGCAAGGACTGGCTTCCAATAATTAGGGATGAAATTTTCTGGCAGTCTCAAGGCTGAGCATGGATTTGTGTTTGGGGAGGTGTTATTTCCCCCCCCCCTTGCTCCTTAAACTCAGTGACATGCAATTTCTCTCTCCCTGATTCCCCTAAAAATATGAGAGATTCTCGCACTGGCAGATACATAATATTATACCGTACAGCTTCCAGGCTTCCTAAACTGACCAGTTCATACACAGATAAACTTGATAAACTTGATAAAAATACATATTTTTATGGTCGGCGAATTTTCAGCTCTTTCGTTTGCTCATTGAGTCCAGCATCCTGATTTCATAATGGCCAGCAAAGGCATATGGGAAACCCATAAGGAGGTTTCTAGCACAGGAACCCTCTCACTTCCTGTGGTTTCCAGTAACTGGTGTCAGAACCATCTCCAACTGTGGAGGCAGAACATTGCCATTGTGAATCAGTAGCTGTCAGTAGCACTTTCCTCCATAGATTTTCCAGTCATCTTTTAAAGTCATCCAACTTGGTGGCTATCTCTGTCTCCCATTGGAACGAGTCCCATAGTTGCATGGGTAGCTACCGTATAGAACAGGCACATCCAACAGGTAGATCATGATCTACTGGTAGATCGTGGGGTGTTCCTGGTAGATCCTGGTCGATCTCTGGTCCCTCAGGGATCTCCTTCCCCCAAAATAAAGAATAAAAAAGCATAAAAAAGCTCAACAACTTGTTGTTGTTGTTTAGTCGTGTCCGACTCTTTGTGAGTCTGGCTTCCTAAGAAAAGTTGAACTTTGCCTTTCCCGAAAAAGCTCAGCAACTTTTGATTCCTAGCAAAAAAGCGGGCTGTCAGATTAAGTTCCACTGTCGGATGGTGGACTCAGGCTGTGAGTCCACCATCTGTGTTTATAAGCTGTGTTTTATATCATCAACTTTTGATTATGTTCTGTGTATAATGCTCATTCAGTCTCATTCATTCATTTGCTCCCTAAAAAACAGCTCAACCACTTTGGCTTCCCAAAAAAAGCTCAATAACTTTGATCCATCCAACGACAATGGGTAGTTCACAGCCAGTTTTTTTATACAATGGTACCTCGGGTTAAGTACTTAATTCGTTCCGGAGGTCCGTTCTTAACCTGAAACTGTTCTTAACCTGAAGCCCCACTTTAGCTAATGGGGCCTCCTGCTGCTGCCGCACCGCTGGAGCACGATTTCTGTTCTCATGCTGAAGCAAAGTTCTTAACTTGAAGCACTATTTCTGGGTTAGCGGAGTCTGTAACCTGAAGCGTATGTAACCCAAGGTACCACTGTAGATCGCAGTCTCTTGGGAGTTGCACGTCCCTGGTATAGAATATACAGATTCAATTCTGCACCCCCTTTTTTAGTTGGGGGTTAATCAGTGGGCCAATGATTCCTATCTGTGGGGGAGAATCATGGAATCATAGAAGTGGAGGGGACTCTAAATGCCATCTAGTCCAACCCCCAAATTTAGTGCTTGTGCATTCTCAGCTGATGGCTGTCCAACAGAGCCCACTAGAGCAGTTGGTTCCCTTGTCATCCTGTCCTTACGGTTGAGAAATGACTCCTGCGACTTTTCCAAATGACCTGCGTAATGAGCATTCATCCTGATTTGCTTGCACAAAGCTTTTGTGGAAGTTAGATTGGACCCATTATTTACGGAGCGTCCCTTCTCATTTGTTTGTGGGGAGGTTATACAGCGATGAGCATTAATCCTGCACTTATCCTTATCTGCTGACGAGGTGCGTACACCGTCTTTCTTCCTGCTAACCATTCGTTCATTCCTCAGTGTTCAGTGCGTCGTGTCCCCGAGGCTTTCTAAACCGCAAAATGTATGCCCCTTGTTTTCAAGTGGATTTGTTGTGCGAGGATCGCAAAGTGCTTTAATCGTCTTTCGTTGCGGGAACTTAAATTTCCCAGAGTGGGCTCAAATCCCCTTCGCAAAATACAGACTTTCCAGAGGCGCCGTTACATATATTGTCAGCTGAAATCTTTCCTGCTGTAACTTGGGCAGTTATGCAGCTAAGTAGACCTGCTAGTGCAAGGATATTCACTTGTGCAATGCAACTTCTGTCTCTCTCCGTACATGCCCCCTCCCCAAATGTGCTCCAAAGGTTTTTGGGAAAAGACAGTACAGATTTAAGGGGGGAGGGGGGTGCTCATGTGTGGGTCTGTGGCTCCCTTAATTCCATTACAGTGTAATCACAACGTACATTGATTTTACTTATGTGATCACACCTGTGTGCGCTTGACTGAATAATACCGTACATACAGGGGTAGGAGAGCAGGAAACGCCTATTCAAAGTATGTGAGAATCTCCAGAGCCCCTTCAAGCCCTTTCCAGAGCCTGATAGGCAAGCCAGAGGATTTAAAAACTCTCTCAGTGGCAGGGAACCCCAGCATGGTAATATACAATAATAATATAATAATTTATTATTTATACCCCGCCCATCTGGCTGGGTTTCCCCAGGCACTCTGGGTGGCTTCCAACAAAACACTAAAATACAATAACCTCTTAAGCATTAAAAGTTTCCCTAAACAGGGCTGCCTTCAGATGTCTTCTAAAAGTTTGGTAGTTATTTTTCTCTTTGACATCTGGTGGGAGGGCATTCCACAGGGCGGGTGCCACTACCGAGAAGGCCCTCTGCCTGGTTCCCTGTAGCTTTGCTTCTTGCAGTAAGGGAACCAGCAGAAGGCCCTCGGCGCTGGACCTCAGTGTCTGGGCAAAATGATATACAAAAATTTGGGGGTTGCTTTTACAGGCGACTGTAGGGATGCGGGTGGCGCTGTGAGTTAAACCAGAGAGCCTAGGACTTGCTGATCAGAAAGTTGACAATTCGAATCCCCGTGATGGGGTGAGCTCCAGTTGCTCGGTCCCATCTCCTGCCAACCTAGCAGTTCAAAAGCACATCAAAGTGCAAGTAGCTAAAGAGGTCCCGCTCCAGCGGGAAGGTAAACGGCGTTTCTATGCGCTGCTCTGGTTTGTCAGAAGTGGCTTAGTCATGCTGGCCACATGACCCAGAAGCTGTACGCCGGCTCCCTCGGCCAGTAAAGCGAGATGAGCGCCGCAACACCAGAGTCGGCCATGACTGGAGGTAATGTTCAGAGGTCCCTTTACCTTTACCTTTACCTTTACCTTTACCTTTACCTTTACCTTTACCAGGGACTGGTAGTCCCCTAAGTCCATGATTGGTCAAAGAAGAATGGATGGATGCAAGAACCAGTAGAGGAGAAGCAAAGAAAGCCTTTATTTTTCTGTTGCAACACAGTCTCCCCCCCCAAAAAAAACCCCATACACAACAAAGGCATGTAACAGCTTTTAAAGAGTTTAGAAATTGCCCAACCCCTTAGCCAAAAAACACCCAAAAGCATCGCACAAGCATCACAGAAAAAGGCAGCCCACAACAGAAATTTGAGAGTATGGCTTCTCTCCTGTTTGTCAAGGCACCTGATAATGCTTTCTGATTGCATTATCCTGGCCAGTCTATGCCATTATTTTGAAATGGTAAATAACCTGGTTTCTGAAACCATTGTCAAAGATCTCCCCTATTCATACACAAAATGTGCTCTTTTGAGTGGATTTGAAGCATTTGTAAATGAAAAGAAGTATTGAGAAAGGTGGTTTTCCCCCCCAAGATTTCCTTCTGCAGAGAAAATATTTGGAGTCATTAAGAGTCAAGGTTGCTTCCCTATTGTTCTCCTGTACTATTTCAGACGTATGGTTTAGGTACTTATCATGTGTGTTTACCTTGGGCCCCTATGAACATTCAATTTATTTATGACACCTTGCAATTATTCTAATGCTTTTTGTAGCCAAATGCCCTTGCAGGAGCGGAACTGTGGATCCCTTAATTCTATTACAGTGCAATCGCAACTTATGCCGATTTTGCTTATGCAGTTGCAGCTGCTTGTGCGTGTCTGGAAAAGAAATAAAAAAACAAAAGGATGCAGGAGCGAGAAGCATCCGTCCAAAGGGGCCATCCGAGATCTTGCTAGAGTCTCCGGAGCCCATACAAGCACTTTGCAGAGCCTGGTAAGCAAGGTATAGGTAAAGGGACCCCTGACCATTAGGTCCAGTCGTGAATGACTCTGGGGTTACGGCACTCATCTAGCTTTATTGGCCAAGGGAGCCAGCGTACAGCTTCTGTGGCCAGCATGACTAAGCCGCTTCTGGCAAACCAGAGCAGCGGACAGAAACACCATTTACCTTCCCGCCGGAACGGTACCTATTTATCTACTTGCACTTTGACATGCTTTCGAACTGCTAGGTTCGCAGGAGCAGAGACTAAGCAATGGGAGCTCACCCCGTCGCGGGGATTCGAACCGCCGACCTTCTGATCAGCAAGTCCTAGGCTCTGTGGTTTAACCCACAGCACCACCCATGTCCCCTGGTAAGCAAGGTGAAGGGTTAAAAAACTCTTTAAGCAGTGGGAAAACCCAGCATGGAAAAAGCTTTTCAAGCTTCTCACCTTGTTTTCCAGGCTCTCTGGAGGTGGCTAATTATTATTATTATTATTATTATTATTATTATTATTATTATTATATTTATTTATACCCCGCCCATCTGGCTCGGCTTCCCCAGCCACTCTGGGCAGCTTCCAACAAAATATTAAAATCCAGTTATGCATCAAACATTAAAAGCTTCCCTAAAGAGGGCTGCCTTCAGATGTCTTCTAAATTCTGGTAGTTGTTGTTCTCTTTGACATCTGGTGGGAGGGAGTTCCACAGGGTGGGCGCCACTACCGAGAAGGCTCTGGAAGGTCCTTGGAGTCTCTTGCAGGATCTCAAGAGAGCTCCATCAGATCTTGCAGGAGACCCTCAGGCTGTCCAGAGCCCCCAACGGATCCCCCAAACCCGTTAAGCAAGGCAGAGGGTTTTAAAACTCCAACTTGCAGGGCTGGGGGCGAAGCCCACTTGGTGTGCCAGCTTCAGAAAGGTAGGGGTTGGGTTGCCATGCATCCTCTTTTTGACAGGTATGTAAAATGAGAGTCGTCATAACGATCCATAGTTAAAAGGAGAAGTTGGCAAATGTCTCCTCTTTTTTTGCTTTCTGAAATATGGCAGCCCTTATGCGGAGGCAGTTCTGGGGTCATTCTGACTTTACATGTGATATAAGTTTTAAAAACTGCTCCTTTTCCCTTATGGGGTACCCAAGAGCCCATATAGAGTCCTTTTGTAGGTTCTCTATCGGTAGGAGAAAATAACAGAGACCAACCAGAGAATATTGAGAAGCAAAGCAGCTAGTAAGCCTGATCTTTATTAACTGTTGCAGCAGGAGAGAGGAGGAGGACCCTCAAGCCATGTGTGCAAGCCCCTATATAGACATTTTAAATTGCCCGCCCTGGAGTCCAAGACCACCCCCAGAAACATCATACATACATCACAGAAAAGGCGGTCTACAACAGAAATCTGAGTGCGTTGTTTTTACCCTGTGTGGCAGGTTACCTGTTAATGGTCACTTGACTGGATTACCTGGGGAGCCTGGCCATTCTTTTGTAATGATAAAAGTTCCTGAGCCAGGTCACAGGCTCACCCTATTCACACCTTAAATGTGCCCTTAAGGCAGGATTTGTGAGGACAGAGACAATGGGGAGGCTTCGACCTCGTTGAGAAATATTTGAGGTGACTGAAAGGGTCAAAACGGCTTTAGGACTTTTCTTGTGGGTTTTGGACATGTGGTTTATATATCTATAGGTGTTTGCTTGGTACATTAATGAATATTTATTAGTTACTGTATATATAAGACCTAAATATTCTTATAACACATGCGATCCCCCGGAATGCAACCCCCATCTAAGTGTTGACTGCACTGTATTTGGTTATATCAAAAGTATGGTATTATAAAAGGATAAAGAGTTAATTCAGCATTTCTTGACAGAGGCACGAACGTCTGTTTGTAAGCATTGCAAGAAAATGAGGACAGTATTCATAAAGAACTGGATAATTAAAATCTGGGATATTGTGTGTATGGTAAAGCTTATGGATAAAAGAGAAGCCAGGCAATCAGTTCCTTCTAGAAAAAAAAAGTTTCCTCATCATAAATTATTGGCGCAATAAGATTCAAGACAATGTAAATCCATTCGTATTACTCAGAATGTTATGATCTCAATGCGTACATACTTCTAATATCCAATTTGTCATCTATTCCGGATATGATTATATTTTTTCTTCGTTACATTTTTGGATATTTCTGTGTTTTGCAAGTTCTCAAATTGTAAATATATGTTAATAAATAAAATATTCAGATGGATTCCACCCATTGATTCTAATCTGGGGCAACAGGGAACAAGTGTTTGCCCTCTTCTACATGAAAAGCACTTTATGGAATCACAGACTTCTAGAGTTTGAAAACGGACACCGAGGGTCATCTAGTCCAACTCCCTGCAATGCAGGAATTTCAACTAAAGCATCCATGACAGGTGGCCATCCAACCTCTGCTTAAAATCCTCCAAGGATTGATTGATTGATTGATTGATTGATTGATTGATTTATAGCCCACCCATCTGGCTGGGTTTCCCCAGCCACTCTGGGCGGCTTCCAACACAATATTAAAATACAGTAATGCATCAAACATTAAAAGCTTCCCTGAACAGGGCTGCCTTCAGATGTCTTCTGAAATTCTGGTAGTTGATGTTCTCTTTAACATCTGGTGGGAGGGCGTTCCACAGGGCAGGCGCCACTACCGAGAAGGCCCTCTGCCTGGTTCCCTGTAACTTGGCTTCTCACAGTTAAGGAACCGCCAGAAGGCCCTCGGCGCCAGACCTCAGTGTCCAGGCAGAACGATGGGGGTGGAGACGCTCCTTCAGATATACTGGACCGAGGCTGTTTAGGGCTTTCAAGGTCAGCACCAACACTTTGAATTGTGCTCGGAAACATACTGGAAGCCAATGTAGTCTTTCAAGACTGGTGTTATATGGTCTCGGCGGCCGCTCCTAGTCACCGGTCTAGCTGCGGCATTCTGGATTAGTTGTAGTTTCTGGGTCATCTTCAAAGGTAGCACCACATAGAGCACATTGCAGTAGTCCAAGTGGGAAATAACCAGAGCATGCACCACTCTGGGAAGACAATCCGCAGGCAGGTAGGGTCTTAGCCTGCGTACCAGATGAAGCTGATAAACAGCTGCCCTGAACACAGAATTAACCTTCGCCTCCATGGACAGCTGTGAGTCCAAAATGACTCCTAGGCTGTGCTCCTGGTCCTTCAGGGGCACAGTTACCCCATTCAGGACCAGGGAGTCCTCTACACCCAACCGCCTCCTGTCCCCCCAAAACAGTACTTCTCCCGAGGGGTTCTGTTCCACTGTCAAACAGCTATTACCATCAGAAAGTTCTTCATAATGTTTAGTCAGAATCTCCTTTCTTGAATTCATTCATTTGGGTCTTCGGGAGCAGGAGAACTCACTCTGTTGGCGACTCAAAGAGTGTTATGAGTGGATAATAAATACCCAAAGCTTTGTGTGGTGCTTTTGGAAGGTGGACAACATAGAAACCAACACGGTGATGGGGTTTGATCCTGCTGCATGAGGCTGGTCAGTGACACTGGACAGCTGCCACTCCACAGCCACTTCTCCCTCCTCTCTTGCAAGCCCTCAATCCTGCAGCCAGACGTCCGCACCCCATTCATGATACTTCCTAGAGTGGGCATTGCTCCAACCTCCCACATCAGTAATATCTGATGGTTTTGGTTTTGCAGAGAGTGCATATTTCATATATTTCATACTGTTCAATGTTCTGTATAGATTATATAAAGAGTTCATATTGACATCGCATTGTTGTACTTGGTCATCGTGTTGCCTTGGATATTACTGATAACTGTTTGCAACACAGGTTTAATTATTTGGTTACTTATTGTCCAACTTCCCACATGGCAGGGCCGGCCCTGAGAATACAACCTGCCCTTTTTGGCTGCAAAGCTGGCCTTGCCCTGCAGCGGAAGGTCCGCAATGGGCAGTTGCCCTCCCCAGCGGCAGAGCAAGCCGATCGGGCACCTGAGGCGGTATGCGTGCCCTGTGACCAGGGGCGGGGCCAGCCGGGTCAGGACGCTCCACTGGGCCTCCAAGGAGTCTGCCTGCCTCCTCCCACTCAGCCGCCCTACGGCTAATGGGGAGGCAGCGGGCGGACCGTTTGGGCAGTGTGGAGCCTGCGGGCGCCCAAACCACCACGTCACTCCCAGGAGAGACGCGTGGCTCGGGCGCGCTGCTGGCCCCGCGGTGAGTGCCGCCCGGCATTTTGTCAACACCCCCCCCAGTGGTGACACATGGGGCGACCCGCCCCCACCGCACCCCCCTCCTCCACCCCGGCCCCTCCCCACTTCCTTGTTCAATGGCTCTGTGCGAGCACTTCCACGACTCAAAGCATGATGAGAGGCATTTGAGACCCTGCCGTAGAGAAGGGCTTTCTATAGGGAAGAAAGGGGATATCTCCGCAAGGTAAGAACACCATTGCCCAGTGGGTATTGTTTGGGTGTCCAGTATGAAATTCTGCTATTGCATTCTCATTGTTTCTGTTAAGTTGATTTCCTTGCCATTGTTGATTAAGCTGCCTCGGTCGCCTGTGTGTCTATTCACAATTCTAATAAGATAATTAAAATGGTGTGGAAAGATTGCCGAGAAGCGAGCCCTCTGCTATTGGAGATGGGGCTTGTGTGCGCGCTCTGAGTCCAGAGTTTCCGTTATCTCCCCATAGATTTCCTGCTACAAATCAAACCCAACCAGAGCATTCCAGCTCCTGCCTGAGGAGCGTCCGTCTTCCCCAACACCCTCCAGGCTTTGCATATTCCTCCATCTCCACCACCCGCCCCCCGCCCGCCCCCAGCTCTGTGCATCCTTTCCCTCCATAAGCAGTTGACAGATGGAGAGGAGGAAGCGAGGAAGGGTAGCATGCTCTGAAATCCATTACGCATTGTACACTCTGCCTTGCCTACACACTTGCGCTGCCTGGAGTGATTGATGCATTCAGCAGGATCCGTACCTCTCCCGGGGAGTCCTTCCTCCAAATAAGTTTCAACAGGGGCTTGTGGGGAGGGGGGATATGAACACCATTATTTTACCACTTCCTTTCTGGATTATTTGGAATAAGGATGGACCCCCCACCCCACCCCTCTTGCTTTGCAGTTTATTTGTTTTACTCAAATGTTATTGGATTAAATTGCCGCTCTTGTTGCAAGTGGGTATGGGGGGGGGCAAACGACCTTCTTGGTGAACTTCTGTAGGCGAAAACGTGGGCAGTGAGTCTTGTTATTGCTAAACTCCATGTGCCGGAGTGTTTGAAGGAAAAACAAACAGTGCTTCTTCTTCTTTTTTTTCTCCAAATCCACAGCCCAGATCTGAGCACCTGTTTTTGCTTGGATGAATATTCACAGCTACAGGCAGCGTTGACATATGAATTCAAATTAACTTGGAATTATTGCAGTTTTTCCCCTCTCCCGTTTTCGTGCACAGTGAATCAAAATTTCAAATTCACAGGAGCCAAATTACCTGGATTTGGAAATAATTGGACAAGTAGGGCATTCACTAATCAAGCAACGTGCCCTGCAGGGTAACGGCAAAGGCTGCCGCGGATTTCATAAATAATGGGAGTAAATTAAGCACAAGGAGTAAATTTTGAATTCATGAATTCTGAGTTAGCAAAATTAAATCAGCCTGCATGTTTTCATCTTTGAAATGTGTGTATTTGAGGACGACTTTGGGTTCTCACCTTTTCAAAGCTGTTGTGCTTTTGAAGTTCTGAATATGCAAAAGTTTTTGCTTTGAATATTGGGGTTCTTTGGTTATAGCTTCTTTGTGTGTGCGCGCAGTGTGGTGGTTGTGTTTTTTTAACTCCCATCACTGAGTTACTCTGCTGTTGTGCTGGTGCTGATGTTGAACTTTAAGAGGCTTTCTCCTCAAACCTTCTTCAAAAGACTCTGCGATCGCCACCCAAATAGAAACTGCAAGTTTTAGGGCTGCTAACTTATTTTGGAGGCTGCAGATCTGGGGTCTGTCTGGTAGTCTTGCCATCAAACTGGAAGCCCTGCGCCCAGTCCCAGGTGTGTGGGTAAAAGGTCTGTGGTAATTGGTGGACATCTGTCTGTCTCAAGAGACGATGGAAGAGTGAGCCTTTAGGGATGATGTCATAGAGTTGGAGAGCTACAGCACCTGCTGTGGCTGTAGAGACTGATACAGGAGAGACATGTTTTGTTGCAGCTGGGGCAGGTGAAGGCGTCCAGTTGTCCTGCTGCAAATGCACTATGGCATTTCTTCTCCCTGTGCTCCTCCTAGCAGTCATTCGTCCTCTGGTCACTGCTGTGGACACACAGACTATCTCCCTCCAGGCCCTGCGGCTGTCTGCAAGGGTAATCAATGGTGCAGCAGGATTCCACACGTCCTCAGGTACACATGTTCCTTTGTGGAACAGAGGTCAAGCAAAGATCTAGATTCAAATCACTTTGTAGCCATGTGTGCAGTGGGGGCTTGTGGGAACATCACTGCTATTAACATCTCGTCAGCCTTATCTTCAAAATGGGGGTAAAAGCGGCCTTGTTTCCCCGAGTGGTTAAGACTGGACAAAATAAAGGCTGTAAAATACTTTCCAAATTCAAAGCATTGCATCTCAGCAGTGCTTGAATTACAAGCCCGGCTCGCTTTTGCTGCTGTTTTTAGAAGCTACAGGTGAGCTGTGATTTCGCTAAAAGCTGGAGGAGTGGGGCTTATGGATTTCATTAAGTCCCTTCGAGTTGCCTGTGCATAGCTCAGGGCTGTATCCAACAGAGTAGTAGGACTTTCAGCTGTGCAATGGAATTTCCCCTCCCTCTCCCCCCGCCACTCCAAATCCATTCTGGGGGTTTCAGCAAGCCCTCTGGAACAGATTTGGAAAGGGCACCCAGGCAGATGAAAGGGAGGAAAATTTCTGCTGCACAAGCAGGAATCCTTGTCCCAGCAGAGCTACATTATCGGATACCACCCTTGATGTTGGACCACCTGCTTTATCTGTGGAAGGGTTCCAATTCAATTCCTGGCATCGCCAGGTAAAAAATCTCCGCAGGGTTAGGAGGAAAGTCTGCACATAAGACCTCAGACAGCTGATGCCAGTCAAAACAAACAGTTGTGTTGGGTGTCTACTGAGCTGTCTCAATGCAAGACAGCTTTATACACTGTAATTTTAGTGATGGAGCCGCCCAAGCAAAAGAGGGTAGCCTCACTTTGTCATTCATATTTACACAGCTCTGCTATGCCTCCCAGGAGGTTTAGGGTGGTTCCTGAAGAATGCAAGTTGGCTGTTTTCCATCTAGGCAGTTTGCAGGCCTGAGCGTCTCTTAGCTTCAGCAACAGAAAGCAGGTGCCTTCAGCAGATCATCTCTTGTGCTCCCCCCCCCCCCCCGTTTTCTTAAAATATAAGAATAATAAACCAGATCATTTCATGAGGATAATATGGTCGGTGGTATGAAAAGCCTGAGACTGAGTAAGAAAAGCAGAGTTGCACTCCCTCTGTCCTTCCTTGGAGGTTTCTAAACAGAGGTTGGGTGGTCATCTGTCCTGGATGTTTTAGCTGGGATTCCTGAATTGGACTGGACTACATTCGCTTTGTGGGACGCGGGTGGCACTGTGGGTCAAACCACAGAGAGCCTAGGACTTGCCGATCAGAAGGTTGGCAGTTTGAATCCCCGTGACAGGGTGAGCTCCCGTTGCTCAGTCCCTGCTCCTGCCAACCTAGCAGTTCGAAAGCACGTCAAAGTGCAAGTAGATAAATCGGTACTGCTCCGGCAGGAAGGTAAACGGCATTTCCATGCGCTGCTCTGGTTCGACAGAGGCGGCTTAGTCATGCTGGCCACATGACCCAGAAGTTGTACGCCGGCTCCCTCGGCCAGTAAAGCGAGATGAGCGCCACAACCCCAGAGTCGGTCATGACTGGACCTAATGGTCAGGGGTCCCTTTACTTTTACCTTTTACATTCCCTTTGAATCCCTTCCTACTCTACAATTCTATGATTCTCCTTATAAGAGTGAAACATCAGGGTGACCGGGGCTGAACTCAGTGGAGACTGGTCATTTAGGGTAAATTGGGCAGTACTCCCACCAACCAACCCCCATCAATCTCCTTACAACCAGTCTAGGGGGTGACCCTGGCTGTCAGTTTTCTCCTCCTTCTCCTGAGTCTTAGAGTTGCTCTTGTAGAACTCAGCAGTCATACCCCTTTGGCCCACTTTAATAAGCCAAGAAGGAGAAGGCCAGTTACAGCAATGGACTTTAGAGGAAAGCGATTATGGGAAAGCAATCTGTTCTAGACCATCATAAGAACATAAGAATGGCCCACCTATTCTAGCATCCTATTCTCACAGTGGCTGGCCAGATGTCTGTGGGAAACCCACAAGCAGAATCGGAGCACATGAACAACTCTTAGGAAGCCAAGCTTTTTGAGGAGCGGTTGAAGGAGCTGGGTATGTTTTGCATGGAAAAGAGATGGAATGGAGAAAGCAGTCTTCAAATACAGTGGTACCTTGGGTTAAGAATGAAAGTTAATGGGGCCTCCTGCTGCTCCCACGCGATTTCTGTTCTCATCCTGAAGCAAAGATCTTAACCCAAGGTACTATTTCTGGGTTAGCGGAGTCTGTAACCTGAAGTGTATGTAACCTGAAGTGTATGTAACCTGAAGCGTCTGTCGCACAAGATGCCACTGTATATTGAGGTTTTCTCACATGAGAACAAGCTTGTTTTTCTCCTGCGCTGGAGGGTAAGACATGAACCAATGGCTTCAAGTTACAAGGAAGGAGATTCTAACTAAACGTATGGAAAAACTTTCTGACAGTAAGAGCTGTTTGACATTGGAATGATCTCCCTTGGGAGCTTGTGGACTCTCCTTCCTTGGAGGCTTTTAAGCAGAGGTTATAGGAGCTTTTGGGGACATGGCTGGCCCTGTGGGTTAAACCACAGAGCTTAGGGCTTGCCGATCAGAAGGTTGGCGGTTCGAATCCCCGCGACGGGGTGAGCTCCCGTTGCTCGGTCCCTGCTCCTGCCAACCTAGCAGTTCGAAAGCACGTCAAAGTGCAAGTAGATAAATAGGTACTGCTCCGGTGGGAAGGTAAACGGCGTTTCCATGCGCTGCTCTGGTTCGCCAGAATCGGCTTAGTCATGCTGGCCACATGACCCAGAAGCTGTACACCGGCCCCCTCGGCCAATAAAGCGAGATGAGCGCCACAAACCCAGAGTCGGACCTAATGGTCAGGGGTTCCTTTACCTTTATAGATGCTTTAGCTGAGATTCCTGCATTGCAGGGGGTTGGACTAGATGATCCTCAGGTTCCCTTCCAGCTGTACAGCTGTATGTTTCTATGACTCTGAAGTTCCTTCCAGCAGCTACGATTCTGTGATTAGGCTACCCAAACTCTTCCCTCATTTGAATTTCAAACTGCTTCTGCTCATCCCTTTGGTATGCATGAATATGGGGTTCTGTAGGGTTCTGTCTTATCTCTCGTACTTTTTTACATAAAATTGGCTGAGTGACATCACCCAGAGATTGATTTATTTTTTACCGGTGTGTGCAGAGTGAGGGAGAGAGATGTGAGTTGGGGGGGGGGTTTAATCTGTGTAGTGCCCAAGTCCAACTATACAATTCTATGATTCTCCAGTTTCCAGCAACTGGTATTCAAAAGCATTGCTGCCTCCAACCTTGGATACTGGGGAAACCCAGCCAGATGGACGGGGTATAAATAAAATTTTTGTTGTTGTTGTTGTAATAATAATAATAATAATTTATTATTTATACACCGCCCATCTGGCAGAGTTACCGAAGACACTCTGGGCGGCTTCCAATCGAGTGTTAAAAACAATACAGCATTAAATATTAAAAGCTTCCCTAAACAGGGCTGCCTTCAGATGTCTCTTAAAGATAAGATAGCTGCTTATTTCCTTCACATCTGAAGGGAGGGCATTCAACAGGGCGGGTGCCACTACCAAGAAGGCCTTCTGTCTGGTTCCCTGTAACCTCACTTCTCGCAATGAGGGAACCGCCAGAAGGCCCTCGGCACTGGATCTCAGTGTCCGAGCACAATGATGGGGGTGGAGACACTCCTTCAGGAATACTGGACCGAGGCTGTTTAGGGCTTTAAAGGTCAGCACCAACACTTTGAATTGTGCTCGGAAACGTACTGGGAGCCAGTGTAGGTCTTTCAAGACCGGTGTTATGTGGTCTCGGCGGCCGCTCCCACTCACCAGTCTAGCTGCCGCATTCTGGATTAGTTGTAGTTTCTGGGTCATCTACCACATAGAGTGCATTGCAGTGGTCCAAGTGGGAGATAACCAGAGCATGCACCACTCTGAAGAGACAGTCTGTGGGCAGGGAGGGTCTCAGCCTGCGTACCAGATGGAGCTGATAAACAGCTGCCCTGGACACAGAATTTACCTGCGCCTCCATGGACAGCTGTGAGTCCAAAATGACTCCCAGGCTGCGCACCTGGTCCTTCAGGAACACAGTTAGTTACCCCATTCAAGACCAGGGAGTCCTCCACACCAGCCTGCCCCCTGTCCCCCAAGAACAGTACTTCTGTCTTGTCAGGATTCAGGCTCAATGTTGTTGTTGTTGTTGTTGTTGTTATGCAGAGCACAGCCATCCTGGCTAGTGGTCACCCATAAACTTCTCCTCCATGAATGTGTCTGATCTTCTTCCAAAGCCATCTTGGTTGGTCACCATCATTCCCTCAGGTGGGAGGGAGTTCCATAGCTCAGCAGTGAAGAAATGCTTTATTTTGTCCTGAATCATTCTTAGGAGTCTTCTGGTCCATAATCAAGTTCAGGAATGTCAAACTGGGTTGATGAACTGCCAAAAACAAAGAAAAAACGGACAAAGCAGATTCCTTCTCCATCCCTGATTGTAGGTGCCTTGTGAACAGAGACCCATGCATGTATTTAGTTGACTCATGAAACATAAAAGCAGCCATGTAAGCTTATGGTTCTTTATAAATGAACAATAATTAATCATAAAAAACTGTTAACAAAAGCAATTTTTATCCTTCAGTCCTTCTGTTTCATTCTGTTTTTAGGTTTGCTGATTTAATTGGGTGTGTTTTTCTAATCTGTTTGCTTTTATGGTGTTATTGATTTGCGTGATAATCGTGCAAAGGCTTTGTGTCTATGAGTAGCAAGGTGATCCATAAATGTCGAGAACAAAAGGCTGGCATATGTAGCAAGTCTGGTTTATTAGCAGCTTTAAAAGGAATTGCCAGACGGGGACAGTCCAAGGGATCTTGCTGCCCAAGGCAAAACCAGCAAATGGTGGCACGCACAACAACAATTTATTGCTATCAATTATTAGTTTTTATTGTTAAATTTATGACCTGTTCTTCTTCCCAAGGAAGGCTGGGGGCAGCAAACAGCAAAGTGGTTAAAAGAAAACTCTTTAAAAGAATGAAGACCGGGAAAGAACTCAACTGTTAAAAGCCTTGTTGGAAGAGGAAGGTCTTCTGCCAGCACCAAAAAGACAGCAGTGGTGGCACCTGTCTAATATTTAAGAGGAACACATTCCAGAGGGTATAAAAGGTAAAGGAACCCAGTCGCGGACTACTCTGGGGTTGCGGCGCTCATCTAGTTTTACTGGCCGAGAGAGCCGACATTTGTCCGCAGACAGTTTTTCCAGGTCATGTGGCCAGCCTGACTAAGCTGCTTCTGGTGAACCAGAGCAGTGCACGGAAACGCCGTTTACCTTCCCTCCAGAACGGTACCTAGTTATCTACTTGCACTGTGATGTGCTTTCGAACTGCTAGGTTGGCAGGAGCAGGGACTAAGCAATGGGAGCTCACCCCGTCGCAGGGATTCGACCCGCCGACCTTCTGATCAGCAAGTCCTAGGCTCTGTGGTTTAACCCACAGCGCCACCCATGTCCCCTGGTAAGCAAGGTGAAGGGTTAAAAAACTCTTTAAGCAGTGGGAAAACCCAGCATGGAGAAGGGACCGAGCAATGGGAGCTCACCCCGTCGCAGGGATTCGAACCGCCGACCTTCTGATCGGCAATCCCTAGGCTCTGTGGTTTAGACCACAGTGCCACCTGCGTACCACAATGAAGACTCAGAAGCAGCAGGGGGAGGCAGACTCTCTCTCTCTCTCTCTCTCTCTCTCACACACACACACACACACATATATATATATATATATATATATATATATATATATACACACACACACACACACACACACACACACATACATACACAGTGATACCTTGGTTTTTGATAATCTCAGAAGTCGAACGTTTTGGCTTTCGAATGCCGAAAACCCGGAAGTAACTGCTTCGGTTTCAAAACACTTTTTGGAAGCTTAACATGCCACACAGCTGCCGTATTGAGTTTTCCAAATGGAAATGCATTCTTTGTTTCCTTTAACATTTCGGAAGTCGGACAGTTTTCTGGAACGGATTACATATAAGTAAATCTCCAGCCCCCTGTAGAATGAGATTTATGAAGCAAAATGAGGCGATCATTTTGAGAGCAGTTCTGTTGAGAGGTATAAGGCTGCTCTCACCTTTCACTGTTTATAGTCTTTGTTTTTATTATGTATTTTTAGAAAAATATGTTGTAATGTTATCCTCTGAACTGCCCTGAGATCTACAGGTATAGGGCAGTATACAGACAACAACAACAGCGACAGATGAGTGCTAAGGAGAAATTTGGGCAGTGAGACACTTTCCCTCCCCCAAGCCACGCCCACCCATCCCATACTGGACATCATATGCAATGTCAGGTGAGGGGCTGGAAGAGATGTGGCTGGATTGGCTGTGCAACCAAGAAAGCAGCTTTGATGCTTCCACCCATCAGCTGGGGCCGGGCTCGATTCCAAACCTGCCAGCCAATAGCGCTTCAAAACACCACACAGGTGTCTTTGACATCCCAGCAACCATCACCTGACATCACTGTGAGAGAGAGAGTTGACTCGCCAAACCCAACCCCTGAGCATCCTGATTCAGCAGGACCCAGAGCCTGGCTAATCCATGTCCCTGACTCCTTGATTGCAAATAATAATAATAAAATTTTATTTATATATATATCCCACCCTCCCCAGCTGAAGCCGGGCTCAGAGCGGCTAACAGCAATAAAAGTAACACAGCATTCTAAAATCAATTCATTCTAAAAACAATTCAAAATCAAATTAATGGCAACCATTGGGCTAGAGTTATATGAGGAGTACCAAAGGAGGGGGTCAGACTGCGCCTTGGCCAAAGGCCTGGTGGAACAGCACTGTCTTGCAGGCCATGTGGAAAGATGTCAAGTCCCGCAGGGCCCTAGTCTATTGTGACAGAGTGTTCCACCAGATCGGGGCCACAGCCAAAAAAGCCCTGGCTCTGGTTGAGGCCAACCTAACCTCCCTGTGGCCCAGGACCTCCAAGATGTTTTTATTTGACGACCATAAGGTCCTCCGTGGGACATACCAGGTGGTCCCGTAGGTACGAGGGTCCTAGGCCGTATAGGGCTTTAAAGGTTAAAACCAGCACCTTAAACCTGATCCTGTACTCCACCGGGAGCCAGTGCAGCTGGTATAGCACCGGGTGAATGTGATCTCACAGCGAGGACCCCGTAAGGATTCTCGCCGGGGCATTCTGCACCCGCTGGAGTTTCTGGGTCAGCCTCAAGGGCAGCCCCACGTAGAGCGAGTTACAAAGTGACTGCCGTACATATACACCACGGCTCCATGCATTTTTCAAAGCTGCGGTAACCTGGTTGGAGGAAAGCTCTTGATTTCTTTGCCACAACAGAAGCTTCTCTCTTGTTATCCCTGAACGTTCCTGGAAGGGAACAGCTGTGCTAGCAAATTACCGCTCCTTCCTTTTCCCCCCTTTTTTTTTTCTCACAGCCTATGGCGCGCACCGTCTGCCAAGGCCCAAATTTAATATTTATTTTTTATGCAATCACTGTGCCCTCGTTGCCATGGCTCCTGGGCGCACGGTAGATGCATAAAACCCCGCAGTGTGCCACCTCTGCCCCTCGCCATCCCCTTGGCGGCGCCACACCCTTGGCTCTCCTCAGCCTTCCAGGTGGAAAACGCTCCTCTGTATTTCACATGGACCAATTGGGTGGTTGGTGCTGCCTAGAGGGAAAAGGATTGAGAAGCAGGACTTTCTGATTAGTATGTTGTTACCTCCCTTCTATTAAAATAAAACAGAGTTGCATTTTTATTTTTATGTTTCATTATTCATTTCATCTCTGTATTGCTTTATAAGGAAACTTAAGCAGCACAAATTTGTCAGTCCGTCTGCGGAACTGGCAGTCACAGGTGCCACGTAACGCACACTGAATTTGAACGAGCTGAATCTTTTGGCGTGGCATCACCTACACTTTGGAACTCCCTGCATATTGATATCAGACAGGCACCTTCGCTGCACCCTTTCAGGCACTGACGCGTGCATAGGAGCCAACTCCTAGGGGACAAGGTCCCTTTGGGGGCCCCCATAAAATATTTGAGGGGGGCAGGCCCCCTCAATAATGATGAGCATTGACATTAAAATGGTGTGTGTGTTGGTCCCGTGGGTTACCCGAGAGGCGAGATCCAAGTCTGGTCCATGGTCAAAGGTGCAACATGGAGGCAGTCGGTAGTAGCTGAAGTGCAGGGCAGGGAGTCGGGTGAAGCCAGGGACAGGCATGCAAGCAGGGAGCCAGGGCGGGTCAGGCAGAAAAGCAGGACAGGGTTCAGGGAAGAACTAGCAACCAACAGTGTTGCTCCCGCAACTTGGGACCGGGGCTGGCCGGCTTTTATCTGCCCCAAGGCATAGGGCGGCCCTGATCCTCTGGTGACTTGCCTCTCCTGGCCTGGAGGCAAGCACTCCTCCTGTGGGAACTTAGTTCCCTCCGCCTCTCTGCCCTCAGCCTCTGCAGCTCAGGAGAGGCTGGAGGGTTACCAGACCCAGAGGCAACCTCAGCTTCCCCTGACAGGGCTGAGAGTGGAGCACCTGCAGCAATGCGTCCTCCATCACCTCAGGAGCCAGAGCAGACTCAGCTGATGCCTGCACCTGAGGATCCAGCACAGGTGAGGACCCTTCAGGCTCATGCCCCAGCCCCGGCTCAGCTGGTTCTGGAGGCGGGGAATCCTGTGTAGGCTGGGATCCCTCAGGTTCAGCCTCTGAGTCTGAATCCCAGGCCATCAAAGTGTGTGTGCAATGGAGGGCGCCCGGAAGGGACGTAGCGGCTGGGGCAACCTGTGGGCTGGAGGGCCACTGAGCAAGGCAGTCGCTCTGGTGGCGCCCCCAGCCCCACGGCGTGCCCTGCCCCCATGGCGCTGCACGTGTGTTGGGTCACATGCCTGCCCGCCACGGGCACCAGCGGGGCATGCTCCACCGCTGTCTGGAGGGCACCAGGTTCCCCACCCCAGTGTTGTTTTTGAATGAAAACATGTTCTAATAGTTGTCCTCATTCAGCCGGGGGAAGTTGTGGAAATGATTTGTGATCTTGCAATTAATAAGAGGTCAGAGCAAGATGGTTTTCTCCGGAGAGTTGTATATAACCCTTCTCTTGTCAGTCTGGCTGAACCGTCGTGTTTCATTATGAATGAATCTGGAAGCAAAGACCACTAATGGTTGCATCTCTGGCTCGGCCTCCTTTAGTTTTCAGACAGTGTCCAGCTTCGTTCTAAGATGCTCAAGTCCAAGTGCGCAATGTCCTTGTTTGACTTGAGCTTTAAAAGTGCCGTTCGTGTGTCTTTATGTCACACGTTCATGATTAGTTCTCAAGGTGGTATAGGGGGCCCCTGTCTTGCTAGGATTCCACCACCACCCCCAGCTGTCAGAGTTTGTGAGGTGGGTCCTTCCCAGTTTCAGCAAGACCCCAGCTTAGCTGCTGAGTGCACCCCAAACTCAGGAGAATTGGGTTGCCTTGGCAAGAAGAGTGCATTTCTACAGAGGCTCCTTTCCTCAATGCATGGGTGTCTGGGCACATCAGGTTTAATCAGGAACATAAATGGAGCTACCATACTTTCCCATTATTTGATGCTCATTATGGCAGAGTGCAGGGGGATGCAGGTGGCGCTGTGGTGTAAACCACTGAGCCTAGGGCTTGCTGATCAGAAGGTTGGCGGTTCGAATCCCTGCGACGGGGTGAGCTCCCGTTGTTCGGTCCCTGCTCCTGCCAACCTAGCAGTTTGAAAGCACATCAAAGTGCAAGTAGATAAATAGGTACCACTCCGGCGGGAAGGTAAACGGCGTTTCCGTGCGCTGCTCTGGTTTTGCCAGAAGCGACTTAGTCATGCTGGCCACATGACCAGGAAAAACTGTGGACAAACGTCAGCTCCCTCAGCCAGTAAAAGGAGATGAGCACTGCAATCCCAGAGTCATTTGCGACTGGACTTAACTGTCAGGGGTCCTTTACCTTTCTTTTATGGCAGAGTGCACAGTCCTCTTAAAAGTCTGGGAAGAGCTCATTTTGCTCCTACAAAAAGAGGCATTAGACAAATTCATGGAGATATAGTCTACCGATGCCTACTGACCATGATGGCTACATTCTACCCGGGGTAGTCCATCCTGTTTTGCCCCTTGGGAATGTGCCATGTTGCCCCCCCCCTCCCACTGAACCCCCGCCCCCAAAGCCTCCCATACCTGGGTCATGTGACCATGGCAAGTTCTGCCGAGATCGCCTGAAATCTCATGAGATCTCACTGGAAAGCACTGCGGACCCTGGTCCTACCACCACCACCACCCCCCGAACGGAGGCAGTATGAATTTCTGGTAGGAGGAGATAGTGCTTTTGAACGCAGGTCCTGCTTTATTTGATTGGTTGCTGGACTTGATGGGCTATTCAACCGACCTGTCAGGGCTCTTCTTCTTATGTGGAAGCAACAATAAGGAACGGATGCTAAAGTTGGGTTACCAGACGTCCCCGATTTCCAGGGATAGTCCCCGGATTTGCAAATCTGTCCTCGGACAAATTCTGTCCCCGGAATGTCCCCGGATTTGCAAATTTGTCCCTGGGAAATGTGGCAGTGGCAGCCTCAGCAGCCCAGAGCCAGCCTGTATCGCAGTTGGCTCTGGCTGACTTCAGGAGCTGATCACTGCTGTGGCACCCACCGTTTTTCCTGCGCCACGGCAGTGAGCAGCTCCTTCAGAATGGAGAGGTTTGATCTTCTTGCAGTCCATGGGACTCTGAAGAGTCTCCTCCAGCACCAGAATTCAAAAGCATCCATTCTTTGGTGATCAACCTTCTTTATGGTCCAGCTCTCACTTCCATACATCACTACTGGGAAAACCATAGCTTTAACTATATGGACCTTTGTCGGCAAGGTGATGTCTCTGCTTTTTAAGATGCCCTTTTGCTACTCAGCTTCAAAAAAAAAGTGTCCCCCAGATTCATTGAAAAAAATCTGGTAACCATATGCTAAAGTGGGGTGACCAACCAGGTTGTCCCACTGTTGGTGATGGTTTTATTTGCTCTGCCTATTGAAACATTCACTATTGGGGGGGAGGGGAGAAGACATAATGGCTCTGTTAAACGTACATCTCCTAGGCATGTGAATGACAGATTCATTGTATGCCGACAACTGCATGGCATCTGTTTATACAACCAATTTCGTCTTTATTTGAATTTAAGAAATTAGTAATGGAGATCAGAGGAGTCTCTTGATGAAAGGTTAATGAAAGCAAAACGGAATGAAAGCAAAACAGACTAAAACAAATGCAGGCTGTTAAAAACTATGAAGACCTTTCTTCCCTGCCGAGCCCAATTTAAGATGATAAAACGACAATTGGTCAGGACACACCTTTTTAACCAGGGCTTTGGCTGAGCAGAAATCGTCCCTCCTCCTGCATTGTTCTGTGCCGCTGTTCCAATAATGGTTGTTTTTTCTGATTTTATTTTACAATTTTAATGTATTTTATGTATTCTGTATTTAATGCATTCTGATTTTATTTCACTGTTTTAAAGTATTCTGGTTTTATTTTACCATTTTAATTGTACTTATTTGAAACCTGATATTTTGTTACCCACCCCGGGACTGTCTGTGCGTAATAAATAAGTGCGTAAATAAGTATTATAGAGGAAAGCAAACAGGCATGTGGCATACGCGCCCCCCCCAATGTTTTCAGAAAAACTTTCACAGATACTTTTCTAATACATTCCATCGTTACTAAAAAGTTGAAGTAAACCATCCACAGACTTGTGTATTAGATCAAACTACTGTATATGGATGCTTCAGTAGAGATTCTTGCATTAGACGGCTTCGGTCCAGTATACCTGAAAGAGCATCTCCACCCCCATCGTTCTGCCAAGACACTGAGGTCCAGCTCTGAGGGCCTTCTGGCAGACCCCTCCCGAGGTCACAGGGAACCAGGCAGAGGGCCTTCTTGGTAGTGGTACCCACCCTGTGGAACGCCCTCCCACCAGATGTCAAAGAGAACAACAACTACCAGATTTTTAGAAGACATCTGAAGGCAGCCCTGTTGAGGGAAGCTTTTAATGTTTAATAGATTATTGTATTTTAATATTCTGTTGGCAGAATTATTATATAGATGGCTTCAAAAGAGGATTGGGCCAATTTGTGGAGGAAAAGGCAATTGACAGGTAATATCTGCCTCCATGGTCCAAGGCAGGAATGCTTGTGAACACCAGAGGTTCGAAGCCACAGAAGGCTGGCCCCTTGTGCTCAGGTCCCGCTTGTAAGTTTTCTGTGGAAGCATGTGGTTGGCCTCTGTGAGAACAGGATGCTGGACTAAATGGGCCATTGGCCTGATCCTGCCGGCTCTTCTTTTGTCCTGCAGTCCCAGGGCAGCTGGCACTTGGAGCGGTGTGGTGTTGTTGTTGTTGTTCTCAGGGAAGCTCTCTGGAGCTGCTCTTTCTCAGGTCGATGGATGGGGCCTGGCTGACTTTCCTCTTGCCATGATGTTCTTCCTGGGAGTAGGAGGGTGCAATTTTCCAGTGGCCTGTTTTTCTTCAGTAAGTGGAGAGGGATTTAGTTCTCCCCACAGCTCAGTAACCCTCTCCAGCCTAGAACATAGGGAGCAAAATCATATCCGCTCACACAAATTGGTCCATCTATCTATAGAGCACTTTGAGTCGTCACCCCCCAAATGAAGCAGTTTATAAATTTTGTTAAATAGCTCAGGATTGTCTACATCAGGGTTTCCCAAACTTGGGTCTCCAGCTGTTTTTGGACTAGAGCTCCCATCATCCCTAGCTAGCAGGACCAGGGGTCAAGATTGTTGGGAATTGTAATCCAAAAACAGCTGGAGACCCAAGTTTGAGAAACCCTGGTCTACACAGACCGACCGTGACTCTCCAAGGTTTCAGGCTGTAGACATTCCTAATGCTACCTGGAGATCCCAGGGATCAAACATGGGACCTTCTGCATGCACATCAGATGCCCTATGCCTGAGCTACAGATCCCAGACGCAAAGCACAACTCTACCTAGATAACTGCATTCAACAGCAAAACATATTCATGGCCCTAACTGGCATTTGAGGTCTGCAAGTCTGTAGGCTGAATAGACACCAAATTGCCAGTCGGCACCATCTATAAAAGCAAAACAACACGCCGAAAGCAAAACAAAAAATATTTGTCAGCCCCTAGGGGAACAAGGAGCAGACATCACACACCCACCAGCCAGCAAGCCGGCACTCCAGCACATAACCTTGAGCTAGAACATCGATACGAATTTTCCTCAGTTCAGATTCAATAATTCCATTGGCGTGACAAAGCTGACAACTTGTGCCAAAATTAATACGTCAAGCGAGATGTGCCTAGACTTTGGCGGGTTCCTTGTTAAAAGCTCAGGATGCTTCTGGCGGTGTCCTTTGCTCCCCTTTCCCTACAAGGTCTTTTGTTTCTTTGTTTTGTTTATAAAATTATTATTATTATTATTATTATTATTAGTCTGGTGGAATCCCAGCCTCTCGTTTATTTGCCACTGCGGATCTGCAGCCCTGCCTCTCCAGTCCTTTGCAATATTCCGCAGCCTGAGCATCGACTGGGCATTGTCGCAGGAGAGGCTAGGAATGGGATTTCAATCATCACAGAGTGTTAGCCTTTTGTTTAATTCAGAGCTTCGGGGGGTGGGGAAGAGCAACCGTTGAATGTGTGTGTGTTGAGTAAAGTTCTTTAGGTCATTAATAATGATGACTTCAGCCGGGCTTAATTGATTTATTAATAATGAATCAACGCCGCCGTCTAGTCTAAAATCCTGCAAGGAGCAATTTTTCAGCAAGTACCTTGTAGCCCTCCGGAAGATACAAATGGGCAGCCTTTTCTAGCAGCTTGATGGTGCGCCAGAGAAATGTCAAAACAGAGGCTGTGTTTATTATTTAAAGGGCCTTTTCACACATTACACAGCAACAAACCTGGGTTTGCCGCAAAACATGTACTACCAATGAGTAGCATTCCATCCTGGCGCAATGCTTGTGTTTTCGAAAGCATACTTCGGTTGCATTTATGCTTAACCTTCTAGTACACATTAAATGGGGCGTGGGTGGTGCTGTGGATCAAACCACAGAGCCTAGGACTTGCCGATCAGAAGGTCGGCGGTTCGAATCCCCGTGAGGGGGTGAGCTCTCGTTGCTCGGTCCCTGCTCCTGCCAACCTAGCAGTTCAGAAGCACATCAAAGTGCAAGTAGATAAATAGGTACCGCTCCGACGGGAAGGTAAACGGCGTTTCCGTGCGCTGCTCTGGTTCACATGCTGGCCACATGACCCGGAAGCTGTACGCCGGCTCCCTTGGCCAATAAAGCGAGATGAGCGCCGCAACCCCAGAGTCGGTCACGACTGGACCTAATGGTCAGGGGTCTCTTTACACATTAAATATATAGCAAAAAAAAACAAGCCAACACGACTCCTTTTATACTTCTTTCCCTTCATCATATTCTGCTGCTTTTGATCAGTAACAGGCCACTCCAAGCACTTAATTTCTTTTCTCTCACTACATTTCTTTGCGTTTTTAGATCTGACTCTTTCTGCACCTCCTCTGCTTTCTTTCTCATTGCCTGAATGATGAAAAAGAGGCAATGAGGTCCCTACTACTGCTTGGCATTACTCCCAGAATCCTTTGCTCCAATCTCTGTTTATAGCACTGCAGCCTTCCGACAACCTCTCAATCAATCTAGATCTGATTGTGGTTGTTCGAAAGGTACTAAAAATATAAATAACTTACCATTGATCTTTTTTATTATTTTTGGGAAAGGGTTCAATATGTCCTTTCCTGATAAAGCAGGTTAGCAGACTCTCATGCTCACTTAGCCGTTCATGTCCTCCCTTAGAGACCCCGCAATGTCGAGAGAGGAACCACTTGCAATGGTGGTGATTTTATTTACCATACCACAAGTCCACAGGGTCGGGAAAACTTCTTCAGACCAAAGACCTCATTCCATTCTAGGCAACCCTCCCAAATACACATGCCATGGTGGAGAAGGCTCAGAAGCCCAAGAAGCTAGAGCAATGAATATGACTTCTACCTTCGTAATGTAAGTAAAGGTCAAGGGACCCCTGACCATTAGGTCCAGTCGTGACCAACTCTGGGGTTGTGGTGCTCTCATCTCACTTTATTGGCTGAGGCAGCTGGCGTACAGCTTCCGGGTCAAGTGGCCAGCATGACTAAGCCGCTTCTGGCGAACCGGAGCAGCGCATGGAAATGCCGTTTACCTTCCCACCCGAGCAGTACCTATTTATCTACAGTGGTACCTCGCAAGACGAAATTAATCCGTTCCATGAGGCTCTTCGTATAGCGGTTTTTTCGTCTTGCGAAGCAAGCCCATTGACAGCTTAGCGGATTAGCGCTATTAGCGGTTTAGCGGCTTTTAGCGGATCAGCTGATAAGCGGCTTATCAGAGGATCAGCTGATAAGCGGCTTAGGGCTTAGGGAAAGGGGGGAAAGGGGGGAAACCCTGCAGGAACTCGCAAGACATTTTCGTCATGCAAAGCAAGCCCATAGGGAAATTCGTTTTGCGAAGCGCCTCCAAAACGGAAAACCCTTTCGTCTAGCGGGTTTTCCGTCTTGCGAGGCGTTCATCTTGCGGGGCACCACTGTACTTGCATTTTGACGTGCTTTCGAACTGCTAGGTTGGCAGGAGCAGGGACCGAGCAACAGGAGCTCACCCCGTCGCGGGGATTCAAACCGCCGACCTTCTGATCAGCAAGTCCTAGGCGCTGTGGTTTAACCCACAGCGCCACCCGCGCAGTAAATCATGCTGTGCATATTGGAGTGAACTCTTCATTAGCAAGAACAGGATCTGCACAGACTTGGAAAAGTGCCAGGCCTGATGAGCACAGGACCTCCTCTCCAGTAGGTCTTGTCCCCATGGATCAGTTGCCAAGACTAAAGGTCCCTGCCTCCTCACAGCCATCTATGTCTCCTCCTCTCCAGGGTCTCTCCAAGCAATCAGAGACTGCGCCTTTGTGCCTGTCTTTGCTCCTCGCACTTCATGCGTCTTCTGGTTCTGAGAGACCAGAAGAAGCGGGGACAGAGGTGCCGAGTTCGTTATATTCATTATTATGCTCACATTTAGATACATTTTTGCAATAATTGGTTGGCTGGAGAACTTCATCGTGAAATTCAGATGAGTGCGAATTTTCTGAAGGATGGCTGTGTTTTGGTTCTCGTGTTGTTTCAGAAGGTGAGAATTTGATGGACTCAAATCTCAATGTGAACTGATCTGAATTTCTTCCCCCAACCCTACTGTGGAGTTGGTTGAAAGATGAGGAGCTAAATGTCAAGCCAGGGTGCCTAATTTTATCTGGGGGTGATCACGTCTGTCAGCTCGAGGGCAGTTGCTCAGTGAGGTTTGGAGGTGACTCCCGTGGGCAGGAGCTGCTGGAAGAAAAAGCAATTATTGCTGGCAAGGCACCTTTGTAAGGCGAGAAGTGGGAAACAGAGAAGGCTAGGATTTTCTGCCCGGCAGAAATGTGGAGTCAGAAGTGCTGGCTTGGTACGTGACTGGAAAGACATGATTAGCAGACAGCGTCTGCAATTCCAGACATCTCCTATAGAAAATGTAAAAGGCCAGTCTGGGTAGTTTCTGAGATTTGTGACAGCTGTCTGGACCAAATCTGGCGTAAAGAACCCTTAAAGAGAGCCGGTGAGGCATAGTGGTTAGAGTTTTGGACTACGACCTGGGAGACAAGGGTTCGGATGCCCACTCCTCGATATGGGAGGATAGCTCAGTTGGCTTGAGTGTGGTGCTTACGACGCCAGGGTTGCAGGTTCAATTTGGGGCAGCTGCACATTCATTGCAGGCAGTTGGACGAAATAATAATAATAATAATAATAATAATAATAATAATAATAATAATTTATTATTTGTACCCCGCCTATCTGGCTGGGTTTCCCCAGCCACTCTGGGCGGCTTCCACAAAGACCAAAAATACACTAAGATGTCACACATTAAAAACTTCCCTGAACAGGGCTGCCTTAAGATGTCTTCTGAATGTCAGGTAGTTGTTTATCTCTTTGACATCTGATGGGAGGGCGTTCCACAGGGCGGGTGCCACTATCGAGAAGGCCCTCTGCCTGATTCCCTGTAGCTTTGCTTCTCGCAATGAGGGAACCGACAGAAGGCCCTCGGCGCTGGACCTCAGCGTCCGCGCAGAACGATGGGGGTGGAGACGCTCCTTCAGGTATACTGAGATGTTCCTCAGGGTCCAACTCTTCAATTCTATGGTTCATCAACAAAGCTCCCTGGGTGACCCTGTGCCAGGCAAGAGATGCCACCTTGTGCCCAAGATTGGGGGGACGGCACACAGCAAATGCAGGGTGTTATGCGCACGTTGCACATTGCACATGTCTGAAATGTGCACGAAACACGACACACACACAACGGCTCGTCGGGAGGAGGCCAATGGCAGAACTGAGCATGGCGCAGCTTTCTCTGTTGCGCTCAGGAGGAGCCAGCCACTGAACCACACCTCAAACGGCTCCACAAAAGCCCTCTCCGTATTGAGGGGGGCTCCGTCCCCTGCCAGAAGATATTAAGGGGACTGAAGACAGCTCTGCCCCTAGCAGTTGACATGCCTGAGCCAGGCAGAGTAGCCACCAAAAGATGGAGTCAAAAGCGCCTTGAGTCTGTTGGCTGGACTGATGGAGTGGTCCTGCCTTTTCGACTCTCCCTCCTAGGCCTCAGCCGTTGAGAGATCCAAATACATGCTCCTGCTATGCTAATTTTCAAGCGCTTGATGAATTTAGCGCAAAAACATAAAAGTAGGCCACACAGGCATGCATTTGGCCCACCCTTAATACACTAGAGCAAAGAGAAGTTTAATGATCACAAGCTTTCCAGATCACATCCTTAGATGTATATTAAAGCTAAAAATCTAAAGCTGTTTCATATTGCTGGGGTGTAATTTTTTATTTTATTTTTTTTAAGAAAAGGGACAGAAATATTTACTGGACTCTTTTGTTTTGCTTTAAGTGCTAATCTTCTGGCAAAGCTTATCTTGTTTATCTTAATTAAACACGCTGAGCTCTTGCAAGGCCTTTGGTTTGATCTAGCAGCTCAGTGCTTGCAATACTTAATTGCCAATTAGTGTTGTTTAGGAAAACCTCAAGAAGAAAGGAAATACTTGGCTGCACTTGAGATAGAAACAAAAGCAAATAAAGAGATGGTAGATCCGTCCCCAACATCAATAGCCTACCTCTCACATCCGCAGAGTTGGCACTTTTGCTAAAGCTGGCAAGCAGAAAGCAGAGTTTTGCTAGGCTGTCTGTGCTACATTTTTGCTCTTCCGCAGTGCTTGCATTAATAATAATAATAATAATAATAATAATAATAATAATAATAATAATAACAACAACCTGCCCATCTGGCTGAGTTGCCCAAACCACTCTGCATGGCTTCCAACAAATATAAAAACATAATTAAACATTAAAAGCTTCCCTATACAGGGCTGCCTTCAGATGTCTTCTAAAAGTCTGATAGTTGTTTATTTCCTTGACATCTGATAGGAGGGCTTTCCACAGGGCGGGCGCCACTACCGAGAAGGCCCTCTGCCTGGTTCCCTGTAACTCGGCTTCTCGCAGGGAGGGAACCACCAGAAGGCCCTCAGAGCTGGACCTCAGTGTCCAGGCTGGATGATGGAGGTGGAGACGCTCCTTCAGGTATACTGGGCTGAGGCCATTTAGGGCTTTAAAGGTCAGCACCAGCACTTTGAATTGTGCTCGGAAACGTACTGGGAGCCAATGTGGGTCTTTCAAGACAGGTGTTAGATGGTCCCGGCAGCTGCTCCCAGTCTAGCTGCCGTGTTCTGGATTAGGTGTACTTTCTGAATCACCTTCAAAGGTAGCACTAGCCAGCGTTAGAAACTGGGACAGAAAAGCTAGGAGCCAAATGGCTTCTGGGTCCTGGGTTGTGGGCACCAAAACAGAATGCCTAGTCGCCACTGGCGAGGGGGAGGGGTCAGCAACACTTTTTATTTTTTATTTTGATAAGCATGAGCTAATATGCAATTCACATAAGTGACACATTGTTAATATCACATTTTAAGCAGAAATTGTTAATACTTGTTTAATTTGGTGTTCATATTAAAAAATATGGGTACTTCCGTTTTCAAAACACTCTACTCTTTATTAAACTCCTTAACATATAGTCTATCCTTAAATTATACAGTTGTGTTACATTTGCTTCATGTTACATTTTTTCAGGTTGCGTCCTGCGGCGACCCAGAAGTACCAGAAAGGGTTACTTCCGGGTTTCACTGCTCGCACATGCACAGAAGCACTAAATCATGCTTCGCACATGTGCAGAAGTGCCAAATCGTGCCGCACACCTGCGCAGATACGGCGCTTCAGGTTGCGGGGTTTCATGTTGCAAACGGGCCTCCGGAACAGATCCCGTTCGCAACCAGAGGTACCACTGTACTTCGAGACTTCAAAGCACATACATTCCTGTAATCCTCGAGTGTCAGCCCGGCGCAAAAAAAAAATGGTGCCCAGACTTTTTGAGGTGCTCACAAATGGAGAATCTTTAGGCGCCAAATGCGCATGGCGCCCTGCTAATTTTTGAACCCTGAGCACACGCACCCTCCACTGTCATGAGAAAACCCCTTAATCTTGATTTTGATTCGTTTTCTTCTTTGGTAGATTTGCAAAAAGAAAAAACACACGCCAATAAATAAATGTTAGAAAGGAGCGAGATTAGACGCAGATGGACAAAGCATTTTTAAAAAACAACAACTGTTGATGGGCTGGGCCTTGATGGCAGCAGCCGCCTCTCCTGCTCTTCGCTTGCTCTCCAACAAAGGAAGAGGCCATGCAGAGACCACAGGAAAGAATAACAAAATTACAGAGTTGGAGGGGACCCAAAGGTCATCTAGTCCAACCCCCTCTAGTTCAAAAGCACGTCAAAGTGGAAGTAGATAAATAGGTACTGCTCCAGTGGGAAGATAAACGGTGTTTCCGTGCACTGCTCTGGTTTGCCAGAAGCGGCTTAGTCATGCTGGCCACATGACCCGGAAGCTGTATGCCGGCTCCCTCGGCCAAGAAAGCGAGATGAGCACCGCAACCCCAGAGTCGGTCACGACTGGACCTAATGGTCAGGGGTCCCTTTACCTTCACCTTGTCAAGATGTTAGCAGCCATCTCTTTGGTGCTGCAAGAAGACAGTTCCACAAGTCCACTCTGAATCAGAAGCTGGGGTGACTTTTGTACTTCTAGGACTGTCCCTGGAAAATAGGGGCTCTTGGAGGGTATGCACACTTCTGAGAAGAGAGCTCAGTTTGTGCCAGTTTCTGATTACGTGTAGGGGCTGTGTGCAGTTGGAACACCTGCTTGTGCTTCAGGTCTCTAAAACCACAGCAGTACCCCAAAACCACACACCTTTGGGGAACCGTGTGCATTTAGGGAGGCTTTGTATAGTAGTTTGCTGTTCTGAGCCCGGGAGGCGGCATTTGTCGCCCAGAGTGTTATTGGAATGCAACCTGCAGCGTTGCCTTAATTAAAATTCCATTCTAAATGCACTGATTTCTGTCACTTTAAAAATAGCTTCTGTACTTTCCTGCTATAGCCTCTTGATGATGTTCGGTTCCTGAGCAGGTGTACCAAATGGAGCAGGAAAGGCATTTTGTCTTAATTGCGGGTCTGACGGGCTGCAGCCCTCCTCTTATGAAAGATTCATAGATGCTGGAGAGGACCAGAAATCTATACCCTTCCCTACCCAAACCCTGGGGTGAGGAACCTCTGGGCCAGTCGCTGAATGTGACCCACCAGTCCTTTCTCTCCAGCCCTCAACGCTCTCCCTAGGCCACGCCAAATGCTCTGCTCAAGTGATTTTGTGTGGCTGAAATGTGACCTTGAAAAGTGACCTTGCCTCTTGCTTGCTTGGATGAAGAGATCAGTGAAAGAGAGAAAGAAGAGGGGGGGACACCCCTGATTTCTGCACTTGGGATTATAGCCACCTGTACAAAGGTTGAGCGGGACACAGCTGGCGCTGTGGGTTAATCCACAGAGCCTAGGACTTGCCAATCAGAAGGTCTGTGGTTCGAATCCCCGCAACGGGATGAGCTCCCGTTGCTCGGTCCCAGCTCCTGCCAACCTAGCAGTTCAAAAGCATGTCAAAGTGCAAGTAGATAAATAGGTACCACTCTGGTGGGAAGGTAAACGGCGTTTCCGTGCACTGCTCTGGTTCGCCAGAAGTGGTTTAGTCATGCTGGCAACGTGACCCGGAAGCTGTACGCCGGCACCCTTGGCCAATAAAGTGAGATGAGTGTCGCAACCCCAGAGTCGGCCACAACTGGTCCTAATGGTCAGGGGTCCCTTTACCTTACAAAGGTTGAGTATTGCATTGATTGCTCCTCCCACTTTGCACCTGGCCCCACCCATGCCTGTCACATGACCCTCTGTCAGAGAGGCAGCCTGCAATAAATCACACGGAGTACATGAAATTAACTCTTTTATTTGAAAAAACATTTCCCACTCATGGGAGCCAGGTCTTTGTTTGTGGAGGAGGGGTTTGTTTTGTTTTTGTATTTAATGCATTTTTGTGTTATCGTTTGGTATTTTTGTATTGTGAATCTTTGGATGAAGGCTGGTGTACTAATTTAATGCACAATAAATAATAATAAGTGACAGATGGGGCTGGGCCACCTAGCAAAGTAGCCCATCTAGGAGAAGGAAAGCTCTGATCCTAAACCTCCACTGCCTTGCGGAATATCTTTGGGAGAAGAAAAGGCCACGGAATAAACCCTACATAAATTCAGAGTCCCTAAGACTGCTGGATGCTAAATGTATTGCTCTGCTTTCCTTTGGATCACATCAGTGAGGCCAAGAGGAGAGGTCTTGTCATCTGGGCAGCCCAAAGGCCTGGTTAAAGACAAACGTTTTTGCCTGGCAGAAGAGATCATACCCTCCAACATTTCTCCGATGAAAATAGGGACATCCCATTCTCTATTGATAATTAGGGACATTCTGGGATCAAATCAGAAACCAAGATGGCTTCTCTAATTCAGGGACGTCCCTGGAAAACAGGGACACTTGGAAGGTCTGAGAGATGTAAGGAAGGCACCAGGCAAGCCTACCTGGGGAGAACATTCCACAAATGGAAAGCCACCACAGAAAAGGCCCCGTTCTCGTATTGCCACCCTCTCATAGAGGACATGATGTCATCACATGACATAAGTGGACAACCTGGTGCCCTCCAGATGTTGTTGTTGGATGGAGCTGGAGTCCAGCAACATCTTGTGGGAATGTTCAGGGTGGCAGGAGAGGACATATAGTGGTACCTCGGGTTGCAGGTGCTTCAGGTTACAGACTCCACTAACCCAGAAATAGTTCCTCGGGTTAAGAACTTTGCTTCAGGATGAGAACAGAAATCATGCGGCGGCAGCAGCAGGAGGCCCCATTAGCTAAAGTGGTACCTCAGGTTAAGAACAGTTTCAGGTTAAGAACGGACCTCCAGAACGGGATGGATCCCGCTTGCTGTCTTGGCTTCTTTAGCCATGTGCAGCCTCTCCGGCTGGGAGAGGCTTCGTGCGTCTATGGCAATTCCTCCCCCTCCCCCAAAAGCCCACAGGAGTCGCGCACCCTTTAAGGAGTGTGCGGCTCCTGCAGGCTTTTCTACGAGGAGGGAGAAGGGACTGACTGGCCACCTCAGTCCCTTCTCGCTCCTTGGGGAAAAGCCCGCAAGAGCCGCGCGGAGCTTGTGTGTGGCTCTTGGGGGCTTTTCTTGCCTGCCTTCCCCCTGCATTCGCTCCATAAGACCGCACACACATTTCCCCTTACTTTTTAGGAGGGGAATAGTGTGTCTTGTGGAGCGAAAAATACAGTAAGTGGAGAACCTGGTGCCCTCCATCACCTGTGACTATTGGCTATGCTGGCTGCAAAGGCTGATGGGAACTGGAGTCCCGCAACATCTTGTGGGGATGTTCAGGGTGGCAGGAGAGGATATATAGTGGTATCTTGGGTTACAGATGCTTCAGGTTACAGACTCCGCTAACCCAGAAATAGTACCTCAGGTTAAGAACTTTGCTTCAGGATGAGAACAGAAATTGTGCGGTGGTGGCGGCAGGAGGCCCCATTAGCTAAAGTGGTACCTCAGGTTAAGAAGAGTTTCAGGTTAAGAACAGACCTCCGGAGCAAATTAAGTTCTTAACCCAAGGTACCACTGTATTGTTTATTAATATCCTTCCTAACTTGTGTCAGCAAGTTCCTTTACTTAGCAGAGCGCATTCCCCTTTACACAGCAGAAAACTAGTTGCAAACTCGTGCGAGTTTCTTAAGACAATACGCAATTCAATCTGGCTTGTCCAGATTGAAATGTGCCCTAATATTTTCCTGGTAAGACCCCTTGAATCCCTCCTCAAAGAATAAAGACACCACAGTCTTATTGATAAGCAAGAAAAAGAAAGTTTACTCACGATCAGGCAGAGCGCAGTGTGATCCCTGAAGGCAGGCTTAAGGCTTAAAGTTACAAATGTATAAAAACAGGTTTACCCCATAAGGGAGATGACCTGAGGGACTGCTTGGCTGGCAGCCAGGAAGTTCGCAGGATGAAAGGAAGATGGAAAAGAAGGAGAATGGTAGCATGTCTTATCCTTTTACCTGGTCTGGAAAGGTTACGCCCACCCACTAGTCACATGCAAGCGGAAGGATGCTCCAGGCCAGGAGGAACAGGAAGTTTCGACTGGCTGGACCAAACATTCCCTTGCATATCCACTCTAGGAAAACAAGGAATGTTGTACTTGACTGCTCTTGGTGGATTACATTCCACACATCTAGAGGGCTGCAGGCTCCTCCCCAGCCCTCGCAGTCTGTGTTCCCTTTTTCTGCTCTGTGTTATTGGCTGCTGCTGCAGGCAGGAGGAAAATGCACATTGAGGGGGATGTATCATCAAGTATTTTGGTAACTAGGCATTCCCGGGAGAAGAGGGGAAACTGGATGCAGCAGGGCTTTCTGTTTTTGATGGCAAACTGAGCTCAACGTCACAGCGACTTCTGTCCCAAGGCACTGGAATGTAAATTGCAAGATAACCTTCAAAAACGTAGAACCACTAAGAGGATTTTTTTCTTCCTTTGGTGCTTAGGGAATTGGTTCCTCAAGTTTGCACTGTGAAAGATACACACACGTGCATACACAAACAAACACGGGTTGGCTGAGATTTGTTTTTGTTTGCATTTCAGTGAGAAATTGCCCAGTCTGCGCTTCTCAAACCGAGACATGAACTAAAACATAACTATGCTTTGGAATTCGCTCTTCTCTGAATTTTGCATTGCAGCTTTCTGGCCAGTGTGTATGAAAATGCATACATTTAGGGAGAGATGAGCATTAAAATGCATTTATTAAGTGAAAATATCGCACAAAAATAAATTCACTCTATTAGGAGGAATCCCATGCAATCACCGCTGGACAAAACCGCATACGAAATTATGTTCATCAGGCCACACTAAAATGCGGATGAATTTTCGTAATGGTTGTACTTCATTGCAGATTCCACCTGGAGCGACGAGAAACAGATGGCAACCAAAATGGACAGATTTGCCAATCCCAACCCAGAGCGAGAGAGTTCAGTGGTTCATAACAAGAGGGAAGCAAGCTCTAGAGAACTAATTATATTCTTAGAAAATATGCTTTAATGCAGTGGGGGCCAACTTTTTTTAGGCCAGTGGGCTCACTGGGGGTTCTTTAATGGAGTGCTGTGGGCACCCACCCATCTCTGCCCACTTCTCTTCTCCCCAGATTATCCCCTCCAGGAGAGACAGAAAGAGAGAAGGTGTATTTAATTGTTTTTAATGGTTATTACCCACCCACTCCCAATGTTTTTAGCCGTTCTATTTTTACCTGTAAGCTGCCTTGATTCCGTCAGGGAAAGGGGCAGGATATAAAGAAATGTTGTTGTTTAGTCCTTTAGTCGTGTCCGACTCTTCATGACCCCATGGACCAGAGCATGCCAGGCACTCCTGTCTTCCACTGCCTCCAGCAGTTTGGTCAAACTCATGCTGGTAGCTTCGAGAACACTGTCCCACCATCTCGTCCTCTGTCGTCCCCTTCTCCTTGTGCCCTCCATCTTTCCCAACATCTGGGTCTTTTCCAGGGAGTCTTCTCTTCTCATGAGGTGGCCAAAGTCTTGGAGCCTCAGCTTCAGGATCTGTCCTTCCAGTGAGCATTCAGGGCTGATTTCCTTCAGAATGGAGAGGTTTGATCTTCTTGCAGTCCATGGGACCTCTCAAGAGTCTCCTCCAGCACCATAATTCAAAAGCATTGATTCTTCAGTGATCAGACTTCTTTATGGTCCAACAACTACACACTTAAACCACTTCACTTTCCCCAGGGATCTGGATTTAGGTCCAGCAGAATTCACCTGAGCCTTGAAAAGTGCTTTGAACTGAAAGAGGAACTGGGAAGAAGTGACGCTCTTCCAACTTCCTCCTTCAGCTCTATGGTCATCGCCTTCACCCTCTCATGGCTGGCCCAGTGGTGTGTGTGTGTGTGTGTGTGTGTGTGTGTGTGTGTGTGTGTGTGTGTAAGTGTAATCTTCACAGGTACCAGGGGAAGACTTCCAGAATGGTCACGAGAGTATCACATTGATTTAATGGACCAAAGGATACATTTCATGATGTGTATATACAATCACCCTTTTGAAAAACACATTTAACTCTCTCTAGCTCCCCTGAAGATGTGAACCACTCAACTGCTCTGTGGCATTCTGGTCCATTTAGCCATTTTGGAACTGTCCCTTAATGACGAGACGTAGGCATGTGAAATCTCCTGGAGGCGATCGATGGACGCGCCACTCACTCCTAATTAACGAATATCCCATCATTTCCCCAGATGAGTCAATTTCCTCTGGCATTTCGTAGATAACCTGCATTGCTCTTCCTGCGCTAGCAATATTTGCATAAACTATCCCTTTGCAGCCTCAGTTGATCCCAGGATTTCAGCAGGATTGGTGCTGGCAGTGCTTGCGGAGAGAACAGATCAAATGTTACTCCTTTTAAAGCCCTATTGATTTCAGTGAGGAAGATTTAAGCAGTGCTTAAGCCCTCCCACTTCCAGATCCAAGCTTAAAATATTTTACTTCAGCTAGGTTGTGTGTCCTGAAATCCACTGGGTTGTTTCTAAGTTTTATTTATTTGTTAAATTTGTCCCCTCCCCCACATCTGTAGATCTCAGGGTTGTTCACAACATAAAATTATCATGTAAAAAAACACAAAAATACATAATAAAAGTAAGAACAAGAATAAACCAAACCTAGGGCAAGATATACCAAACGACAAGAAGAAATTATTTATGTATGCGACCACAGCGGCCAGAATTCTATTAACACAAAGATGGAAAAGTGTTGAAATACCAACGAAAGAACAATGGCAAGAAAAGTTGATGGAATACACTAAAATGGCAAAGTTAACTAAGAGACTCAAAGATAAAGATAATAACGACTTTTTAAAAGATTAGGAACCTTTTACGACGTACATTCAGAAACAATGCATTGAAATGAACTCACTTGCAGGATTTGAGTAATACGCTTGCAGTGGATAAACATAAATAGAAAATATAAATATGAAGTAAAAATGTTAAGACCAGATAAATGATACAACTCTAATTTTAGCCTGTGTGCCTATGAGCCTTCGGTCTCAGCGTTCGTAGAATTGGAAGGGGCCAGGTTGGGTCGCCTAGTCCGACCGCTTGTGATGCAGGAAACTTTTGCCCAGGGGGGATGGTTCAAACCCACAACTTTGAGGGTAAGAGTCTCGTGCTCTACCAACTGAGCTATCGCTTCCCTTGTAGAACTCATCAGGCAGGAGGGTGGGATGGGAACCAGAAATAGTCAGCTCTGCCTGTCGCTGGGTCTGGCGCCACCTACTGTTGGCCTCCCAGCCTTTCGCCCAGTGGGTAAAAGTCTCTGCTATCCAGGCCTTTCATGACTATTCATTCCACGGCTGTAGGTACCTGCTGTCTCTTCTGCCACCTGTTGCTGAAATAGCTACAGGGTTTTTCAGCTGTGTTATTAGCTACGGTTATGCCTCTTATAAAGATTTTTTTTTTTTAACCCTCTATGTAGAATTGATTTGGAAGTGGAAAGTGTAGTAGCAGTCTCTCTGCAGCTTCTCTTGTTTCCATTTACACCCTGCCTATTAGCAGAGTTGGCCCAAGAAATTCCATGTTTTTCTTGGCTGTGAAAACTGCTTGCAAAAAAAGAAAAAAAAAATCCCTTAGTTCTGTTTCTTATCTTTATGGATTTGGCCAGTTTCTGAGCTTGTGGTAATATTAGGGAGACAGCTGTGAACTATTTTTATAGATTTTTTTTTGTCTAGCTCACAAGCAATTAGCTTAATATAAAGGGATGTAAAAGCAATTATGTTTTCAGTGTATACAAAACTGGAGAGCTCGCATCCCGCTAGCCTAGCGTTCCCCCCCCCCAAAAAAATGTCATCAAATTGGATTGTAGATATGTGTAAGCAGAAGGGAACCAGATTTCTTTTTGTGGGGTGGGTTCCCAAATTCTGAAGTTTCAGCTTCAACTTTATTTAGGCGACAGCCTGGAAGGGTATAGATGTGCATTTAAGACAAAGCCAGCAAAATATCACATTTCTAGGCATCTGCATCAATTTACTAAGCAACTGTCTCTTCTTTTTCTGCCAGCGCCTGCCTTCCCTCCCAGAAAGGTGATGATATCTGGCACATTAGCTAAACTGGCATGACTCCTTTTTGTTTTTTATTTTAAAAATGAGTTTCAAAAAAAGCCACCTAATAGAGAAAAATGAACATCCATTACACAGTGAGGAAACAGGAAGCTTGAGGTGTTAGACAGTAAAATTGTACACTTACCTGCAATTAAGGTGTGCAATTTTTTTTTTGTACCAAACAATATGCCCAGAATAACTTGTATCAGCGGTGCATAAATCATTTGTGTTCTCCTGCATCTGAGTACGTGTTAAAACATTGCCAACCTGGTGCCCTCCATATGTTTTTGGCCAACATCTGGAGAGCACCTGGTTCGTGAAGTCTGCCTTGGGAGGGGGACCACAGATGAGCATTTTAAAAAGACAACATCCAAAAATGTATCGTTGCGAGGAGTAATTTGTGTGTGTTTCTATCATATTTGGTGTAAAGTGAGCAAAAAATACTGGTGATAAGTGTGGGGGAATGAAGGAAAATATGTAACAGGCATCAGCAGCCTTCAAGAAGTACCCAGGCTGCAACAAAATTAGGCTGTTACTTGAGTTTGTGCTGCGTTTTTGACAGGTGAAACTTGAATTCATATTATGTCACTTAAGGAAAAGTAAAACCTCCTTTCAAATACCTGGCCAATTTCTGTAGGTCTTTTATCCTACTGCTTGCGTGAGTTCAGCCGTCTGAGAAAGACTTTTGCATTTCAAGGTTGGGAGTGGGGGGAATCTGACAGAGTTTTTTAAAGAGGGTACTGTGAATCAATTTTACGATCCATTTAAATGCCACTTCTGCAAGGAGCCTGAGGGAGCTGCCTTGCTGACACTTAGGAAAGTATCAGCAACGGGAACCCAAACTCTGGAAATGGCTTTCCTTCTGCGTTCGCCAGATTTAGGTTACCATTTGCACCATGAGCAATAGTAATATCTATGACCTTTTAAGCTGTAGGAGGGGTATTGTTTTCATTTGTTATTTGGCATGTACCGTATTTTTCTCTCTATAACACTCACATTTTTTTCTCCTAAAAAGTAAGGGGAAATGTCTGTGTGTGTTATTGAGCGAATGTGTGGTCCCTGGAGCCGACTGGCCCGAGTGCAGAGGCAAAAATCAGATCGCGCATCATGGAGGAGGCTGCTGCTTTCCTGCATTCTACCTCAGGGTCTTACTGCCCACCCTCTTCTGTTTTCGGTTGCTGTGTTTGCTCAAACACAACAAAGAGCAGGGAAATCCCCTCCCCTCCAGGCAAGCAGAGGGGAAAGGAAAGGATTGCGTCCTTCCTTCTAATTCCTTCCTAGTCACACTGCGCGCAGGATCCAGCCCACCCGGCTCAGCATTCTAGGGACTCGCAGGCAGCCGGAAAACATGCAGGTGGGAGAGGGGGGGGCTGGCTTGGGTGGGTGGGGGGAAACTTTTGCCTTCCTTTCCTCCCTCCCGTTAAACCCCTCTCCTGCATTGTTAGCCAGCTGCTTCTCCGCACACCTCTCTCGTGCTCCTTGTCCCTTCTGTGTTTTTCCTTCCCTCCCCACTTAAAACGTGGTTACAAAGCACGGATCCACATGGATCCTCAGGATCTTTGCATTGGGTCACCATCAGATCACATAGCATGTCCATGGCTACAGCCTGCACCAAAAAAATCACGCACCCACTGTTGCCTGGGGGCGCAGTGGTGCAAAAATGTGGTTACAAAGCACAGATCGACATGGATTCTCAGGATTTTTGCATTGGGCTACCCCAAACTCACAGTCAAACCACATATCTGTGACCACAGCATGAAGCACAAAAATGATACATCCACTGTTTCATTCAGAATTTTTTTTTCTTGTTTTCCTCCTTTAAAAACTATGTGCGTGTTATGGTCAGGTGCATGTTATAGAGCAAAAAATACGGGTATTTTGTGTTGTATTGTAAACCACCCTGCGATTTTCAAATGAAGGGCGGTTTAACTTGACCTGGCCTCAGCTATTTGTGTGCTTTACTCACAACATATTACAGTACAGTGGTACCTTGGTTTAAGAACAGCTTAGTTTACGAACAACTTGGATGAAGAACGCTGCAAACCCAGAAGTAGGTGTTTTGGTTTGTGAACTTTGACTTGGAAGCAGAACATGTTCTGCTTCCTGTTGAGTGTGTTCCATTTGTAAATTGGGTCCCCCGCTGCTATGGGAAAGCACACCTTGGTTTGAGAATGGACTTTGGTTTAAGAACGGACTTCCGGAATGGATTAAGTTTGTAAGCGAAGGTACCACTGTACTGCAATATAGCAGATCTTAATATTGCACAGTTTAAAGCAATTGGATGCATGAAAACAGACTCCTTTTTGGAAATAAAGCATTGGCAAGGCCCATAAGTTTAATTAAAAGTTTACTTGCATAACTTTCTTCAAAACAAAAACATACATCCAGATAATTCCATAAGGCATCTTGTGCTGTCCAGCACAGGCTCGGGATCTTAGAAAATATGAAATACTCGAAACAGACCTATAAGCGGAGGTCTGTCTCTACCCACAACCTGCATCCTGCCTGAGGCTGTTTGCCTGGAGAGCTTCATCCTCACTTCCACAGAGTCTGAGAACAAAGATTCAAAGGCAACTCTCTTCAAAATGGAGATTTGCAACCAAATGCCTTTGTGGCCTGACCTAAGGTTAAACACCCAAGTGCTAACTAGAAGAGAACAACAGTTAATCATTAACTCAGTTAAAGCTCAGAGTCCATTAGAATACTGCAGTGCAATAAACATTTAGGTATTTGGCGCTGTGGGTTAAACCACAGAGCCTAGGACTTGCCGATCAGAAGGTAGGCGGTTCGAATCCCCCCAAATGGGGTGAGCTTCCGTTGCTCAGTCCTTGCTCCTGCCAACCTAGCAGTTCGGAAGGACGTCAAAGTGCAAGTAGATAAATAGGTACTGCTCCGCTGGGAAGCTAAACGGCGTTTCCATGCACTGATCTGATTCGCCAGAAGTGGCTTAGTCATGCTGGCCACATGACCCGGAAACTGTATTCTGGCTCCCTCAGCCAGTAAAGCGAGATGAGCGCTGCAACCCCAGAGTTGGCCATGACTGACCTAATGGTCAGGGGTCCCTTTACCTTTACCTAAATAATTATACTTAACATGCAGCCAATGTGGGGTCAACACTGAAGATGGCCCAGAACCTCCACTTCAGAACACACCTGCTGGTGCTCTGATTGCACATTATTGGTGCCATAGATATGAGTCTCACTTTGGCTGTGAGAGGTCCTGGGCTCAATTTCCGCACAAGCCCATCTTTCTGGGGAAAGAGAGGTACATTTGCTCAGTAGGGGACCATGTGTGGTGCCAGCAAAGGGCCCCTACATTTTGAATTAGGATCAAGTTGTACAGCAGGAGATGGAAAAAAATACCTGCATGAGGCACTACTAATCAGAAATCAGCTATTGTGAAGTGGATGGCCACAAAAGTCTGACTCAGTAAAATGCAACTCCTGTTCATCTGTTGGAAGTCTTGGCATGCAACTCAGTTTGTATCAGGTGTGGTTTGCATGGGAGAGAACAGACTCCAAATTTCCTAGGCTGTATTTCTGTTCTAACTTGGGCTGACCTTCCTTCTGATGTCAGATTGATACCTCTAAGGGTTGCTGACTTCCTTACCTGTTCCTCCCTTCTTCTCGGTCCCACCTTGGGAATCTGTCTCTCTCCTGCAGAGATGAAAGAGCAAAAGCGGCTCTTTGCATCTCCAACTTAGCTACAACTAGGATTGCTTTACCCTCTAAGCATGTGTTGCAAGTCACTTTTGAGTTGCCATGGCAAAAAAAAAAAAGTGTGATTCACAGATTTAATTAATAACCACAATGTATTTCTTCTATTTCATACTTAAAGTCTCAGTGAGATTGTGTTAGGGCTAAAGAGTGCTCAACAGCAAGAATTCAGTATACAGCCAGCTTCGAAGCTGTGTGCTCGCTCTGCAAACTTCATTCACCAATATCCGTGTTAGAACATAACATAACAACACAAGAATTGAGTCCTGCTAGGTTAGACTGTAAGGGACATGGGTGGCGCTGTGGGTTAAACCACAGAGCCTAGGGCTTGCTGATCAGAAGGTCGGCGGTTCGAATCCCCGCGACGGGGTGAGCTCCCGTTGCTCGGTCCCTGCTCCTGCCCACCTAGAAGTTCGAAAGCACATCAAAGTGCAAGTAGATAAATAGGTACCACTCAGGCGGGAAGGTAAACGGCGTTTCCGTGCACTGCTCTGGTTTGCCAGAAGCAGCTTAGTCATGCTGGCCACATATGACCCAGAAGCTGTACGCCGGCTCCCTCGGCCAATAAAGCGAGATGAGTGCCGCAACCCCAGAGTCGGCCACAATTGGACCTAATGGTCAGGGGTCCCTTTACCTTTACCTTAGATTAGACCGTAGGGGGGCACATCTATTTCAACACCCGATTCTCACTCCGGCCAACCGCACGCTGATATGGGAAGTCTGCAAGCCGGACCAGAGGGCAGCTGCACTCTCCCCCAATAATAATAATAATAATAATAATAATAATAATAATAATAATAATTTATTAGTTGTACCCCGCCCATCTGGCTGGGTTTCCCCAGCCACTCTGGGCGGCTTCCATAGAAACCAAAAATACAGTAAAATATCACAGATTAAAAACTTCCCTGAACAAGGCTGCCTTAAGATGTCTTCTGAATGTCAGGTAGTTGTTTATCGCTTTGACATCTGCTGGAAGGGCGTTCCACAGGGCGGGCGCCACTACCGAGAAGGCCCTCTGTCTGGTTTCCTGTAGCTTTGCTTCTCGCAATGAGGGAACCGCTAGAAGGCCCTCGTCGCTGGACCTCAGCATCTGGGCAGAACGATGGGGGTGGAGACGCTCCTTCAGGTATACTGGGCTGAGGCCGCTTAGGGCTTTAAAGGTCAACACCAGCACTTAATAATTTCCCGCAACTGGTATTCAGACACATCTCCCTTCCAACAATGGGGCTAGAACACAGCCATCCATCCAACCACATCGGTGGTGTTGACCTGTTCTTTTACTTGTCAGTCTTGTGCTCCACAATCACTGCCTGTCTCCACTGATGGGTGGAGGACCTGCATGGTCTCTGTCAGGGCCGGCCCATAATGTTTTGCCACTCCAGGCAAAACTGGAAATGTCCCCCTGCTCCCCAGTCAGCTTGTGCAGTGGAGCAGCCCCTCCTAGCTGACTGGGGCCTGTTTTCCTGATGCCACTGCTTCCCCTCACCTCATGGGCAGGCAGGCTCAGGTCTCTATCTTCCTACATGCTATGGAATGGAACACACAATAAATGGGCAACTGGCTCTTGAGATGTGCTTTTATGGAAAGCTGCCTTGAGAGAGAAAGGGAAGCAGCACTGCATTATTATTATTATTATTATTATTATTATTATTATTATTTAGTATTTATTCAATTTATATCCCACTCTTATCTGAAAATCCCAGGATGGTGTACAATTTCTTTCTTTTTTATTAAATATTTTCTGGATTTACAAAAGTGTGTGCAGTGTCTCTCTCTCTCGTATTCCCCCCCCCCCCATGTAACATTTTTACAAATCAGTTTCATCTGTTGAGACATTAGGAAGAAAAGGGGGAAAGAGGTGGAGGGGAGGAGATGGGTTGGGGTGGGGTTGGGTAGCGATGTTTCTATTTTATTTACTATATGTAGCGTTGCTTGTGCAGGTTCTCTGCTGTTCCTTGTGTTCCTTTGGTGGTGAAAGAGGTTGGGGTTTGCCTGGAGTGTGGTTGTTCATTTGTGGTTGGCTGTGGTGGTCTTTGTTTTCGTGTGTGAGGGGGGTGGGTGGGTGTTTTGGATCAGGTTAGCCATATTGATTTGTATGCTGTTGGTGGATTTTTGTCGTTGTCTTGTTGGGCAGTGTGTGTGATAAAGGGGAGCCATACCGGGGTGAAGGCATCTTCTTCTATTTGTCCCCATGTCAGTTTCAGTTTATTGGTTAATTTTTCTAGTAGGGCTTTTTCCCATACTATTCGGTACCATTGGTCCATGCTGACTCCTGACAGGTCTCTCCAGTGTCTGGCTATGATGCTTCTGGCTGCTGAAAGTAGCTGGGTTATGATTTCTTTGTGGTGTAAGTGGGCATTATTGTCTTGGAAGATGTTTAGTAAGGCCAATTCTGGGGTGGTTTCTAATGCTTGCTTGGTTATTTTACTTACCGTATTTTTTGCACCATAACACTCACTTTTTTCCTCCTAAAAAGTAAGGGGAAATGTCTGTGCGTGTTATGGAGAGAATGCCTACGGGTGGCATGCCTACGGATTTTCCTCCTCTAAAAACTACGTGCGTGTTATGGTCGGGTGCGTGTTATAGAGAGAAAAATACGGTATTTCTCGTATGGTTGCTGTCCAGAATAGTTGGATTTTGGGGCACTCCCACCACATGTGGAGGTATGTGCCTGTGGAGGTGCACCCTCTCCAGCATTTTGGTGAGGTTCCTGGGTGTATTAGCGCTAGTTTTCTTGGTGTTAGGTACCACCTGTAGGTGAGTTTCAGAGTGAGTTCTTTTCTTTTCGTTGATATGGATTTAAAGGGGGGTTTAGACCACATTTTGTTCCATTGAGTGGGGTTAATCTCATAGCCTGTGGCATCCTCCCATTGTTTTTTGATTGCGTCTAGGGAGTTCGTGGGATTTTGTAGTAGTATTTTGTATATTGCGGGATGGTGTACAATGTTAACAATTTAATTTGCATAGCATAACAACAACAACAACAACAACAACAACAACAACCAATAAAACAATCACTGAAAAAAATCATGACAGTCCTCCACTTTTAAAGGGCCATGGATTGTTTAGTGGCCAAAGGCCAGTAAAGAGGGATGTTTTCATCTGGCACCTAAACACAGAGCGTGATGTTGAGAATGCCAAGGTTGCAGGTCATCAATCTGTCCCTTGGCACCAGGACATTCCCAGGGGAACTGAAGGAGGCAGTGGTGCGCCCGCTCTTAAAGAAAACATCATTAGATCCCTTAGATCTATCCAATTACCGCCCGGTTTTGAATCTTCCATTCCTGGGTAAGGTGATTGAGAGAGCGGTTGCTGAACAGCTTGGTAGGTTTCTGGATGAAACATCAGCTCTGGATCCATTCCAGTCCGGCTTCCACGCTGGTCATGGGACCGAGACGGCTCTGGTCGCCCTAACAGATGATCTCCGCAGGCAGCTGGATCGAGGCGGGTCGGGGCTGCTGATTCTTCTAGACCTGTCAGCAGCCTTCGACATGGTCGATCACGAACTCCTGGACCACCGCCTTGCCGACGTGGGGATCCAGGGCACAGTCCTTCAATGGCTGCGCTCGTTTCTCTCTGGTCGGGGACAGAGGGTGGCGCTTGGGGGGGAATTGTCATCCTGCCACTCCTTGGTGTGTGGTGTGCCCCAGGGTGCAATACTCTCCCCGATGCTTTTTAACATCTTTATGCGCCCCCTCGCCCAGCTTGTCCGGAGTTTTGGGCTGGGCTGCCATCAGTATGCTGATGACACCCAACTCTATCTGTTGTTGGACGGCCACCCGGACTCGGCCCCAGACACACTGATCAGATGCTTGGAGGCTGTGGCTGGATGGTTACGTGGGAGCCGGTTGAAGTTAAATCCTTCGAAGACAGAGGTCCTCTGGCTGGGACGGGACGACATGGGACTGAGGGGGCAACTCCCATCTCTTGCGGGGGTGCAATTAGTGCCAGCACCGTCCGTTAAGAGTTTGGGTGTAATCTTCGATACCTCCCTCTCCATGGAGGCGCAGATTGCAGCTATAACAAAGGCGGCATTTTTTCATCTCCGCCAAGCTAAGCAGTTGGCTCCTTACCTCTCTCGCCCTGACCTAGCCACTGTGATCCACGCGACGGTCACCTCCAGACTGGATTATTGTAACTCGCTCTACGTGGGGCTGCCCTTGAGACTGACCCAGAAACTCCAGCGGGTGCAGAATGCCGCAGCGAGACTCCTTACGGGGTCTTCGCTTAGAGATCACATTCATCCGGTGCTATACCAGCTGCACTGGCTCCCGGTGGAGTACAGGATCAGGTTTAAGGTGCTGGTTTTAACCTTCAAAGCCCTATACGGCCTAGGGCCCTCGTACCTACGGGACCGCCTCTCCTGGTATGCCCCACAGAGGAACTTACGGTCTTCAAATAAAAACACCTTGAAGGTCCCAAGCCACAGAGAGGTTAGGCTGGCCTCAACTAGAGCCAGGGCTTTTTCGGCTGCGGCTCCAACCTGGTGGAACGCTCTGTCACAAGAGACAAGAGCCCTGCAGGACTTGACATCTTTCCGCAGGGCCTGCAAGACAGAGCTGTTCCACCTGGCCTTTGGTCAGGGCGCAGCCTGACTCCCTCCTTTGGCAATCTTTACAAAACTTTAGTTTATGGTTGCCATCAATTTTGATTTTAATTCATTCTTATAATGTTTTATAATGTTGTACTGTTTTAGTGTTGTTAGCCGCCCTGAGCCCGGCTTCGGCTGGGGAGGGCGGGATATAAATAAAATTTATTATTATTATTATTATTATTATTATTATTGATCCCCGTAAGGGAAGGCTGCATATTCCTGCAATGCAGGAGATTGGACTAAATGATCCTCAGGGTCCCTTCCATCTCTATGATTCTGTGAATCTATAATATGCAATGATGGCACCAGGCGAGCCTCTCTGGGGAAAGCATTCCACAGATGGGGAGCCACCACAAGAAAGGCCCATTCTCATATTGCCATCCTCCGAACCTCTTGGGGAGGGAGGGACACAGAAAAGGGCCTTGGATGACAAGTGCAGGGTCTGGGTCAGTTTGTATGAGAAGAGGTGGTCCTTAAGGCACTGAAGTCCTGAGTCATTCATTTGCCACAAGGAGAAGGGTGATTACTTTTTAGAGGAAACCTATAACAATTTCTTTTTTTGTTACAGGTGCCAAAGGCCAAGATTTGGAAATTCTGCAGCCCCCAGGACCCTTGTCTGTGTCAGCAGGAGAGACCCTCACTCTGACGTGTACAGTAAGAGGAAGTGGTCCACCAGGAGGCGTGAAATGGCACAAGGGGTCAGACAGAAAGCAGCCCATTTACAGTGAAAGAGGACAGTATCACTCCCGCGTGACCAGGGTTGTTTCTGGATCAGAAACAGACTTCAGCATCCGCATCAGCAACATCCGACCTGAGGATGCCGGGACCTATTACTGTGTCAAGTACAGGGCAGGATCCCAAGAAACAGAATGGAAATCGGGAGTGGGCACTGAGGTTTCTGTGATTGGTAAGTATCCCTCAATTTCTCTTTGTTTCCTAGGAGAACAATCTGCCCGCCTCACCCCAGAAGCTCCACATATATAGAAATACAAGGGCATCTAATGAGGCTCAGACCTTTTTAAAAAATCAAAAAAATAGCCTTGTGGGTCACATGTTTGAGTAGTGGAGCAATGGAACGAGAAAGGATGCATAACTCTTTCAGTGCTGGGCAATATCCTGCTGAAAATCTCCTTTCTCCCTCCTCCTACAGCTGCTTTTCATATTTTGAAAACCTAGATGTCATTATAAGCATTTATCTGTAATGTGTAAGGTAAAGGTAAAGGGACCCCTGACCATTAGGTCCAGTCATGGCCAACTTTGGGGTTGCAGCACTCATCTCGCTTTACTGGCTTTACAGCTTCCGGGTCATGTGGCCAGCAGGACTAAGCTGCTTCTGGCGAACCAGAGCTGCGCACGGAAACACCATTTACCTTCCCGCCAGAGCGGTACCTATTTATCTACTTGCAATTTGATGTGCTTTCAAACTGCTAGGTTAGCAGGAGCAGGGACTGAGCAATGGGAGCTCACCCCGTCATGGGGATTCGAACCGCCGACCTTGTGATCAGCAAGTCCTAGGCTCTGTGGTTTAACCCACAGCGCCACCAGCGTCCCTCTATCTGTAATGTGTACTTAACGCCTTTGGCAACTCAGCTACATGGAGAGCCTCTTGTGAGGGGGGTGGGAATATTTGATCTGCCAGGGAATGGGACAACTCAGTTAATCACCTGGGAATTTCCTAGCTATCCAGGACTCATTCTTGAGCCCTTGGACTGGGCTGCAGAAATGGAATTTATTTCATCTACTTATTTCATCTGGAGCGGAGAGTTTGTGGCACAGGAGACATCGAGGCAGGGGCGTACGAAGTGGGGGGCGGAGGGGCCGTCCTCCCCAGGTGCCACTCTGGGAGGGGGTAACAAGATGGCCCCTGCCTCACCCCAGCTGTAGAACGGTCAAGGGTGCGCACAGTCCATATGGGCACTGCTCACGGGGCATCCAAACAGGCTGCCTCTCACACGGCAACCGTACGGGCTGCCGCTCTTGCATGCCGTCCATACGGGCATCCGTACGGGCTGCCTCTCGCATGGTGACCATCCGGGCCCACAGCCCATACAGAGTGAGCACGCGTGAGCGGCAGCCCGTACGGATGCTGTGCGTGGGCGGCAGCCTGTATAGTCGCTGCAGGTGCGTCACTGGGCAGTTTGCTCTGCCCCACGGCGTCCCACCCTGGGTGCCGGAGAGGGTTTGTCTGCCACTGCATTGAGGCAGCGCCTGGAAGCATCAGTGAATCAACCAACACCTCCTATGGCGCCAGGAAAGGTCACAATAATTATACTCTCAAAAGGCCACAATAAGACCTTTGGCTCTTCCTGCTTGGTTCCTGTTTGCACTGCCTCGGCCTCTCCTCCATTCAATACACCCCTTTACAAAGAGCCACAGTGCATTGGTTGCCAGGGATATGGACCAAGGGAATAGGTGGGCCTGACTCTGTCCCAGCCTGGTCTGATTTCCTAGTTGGTTGATTAATCATTTGGGCAGTTGAGGGAAGAGAGAGAGGTGGAAAGAGCTTCTCACTGGGATCAAGCACAGTAGTGGCTGATGAAGGGGCCTTTTTACCATTGGTGGAAGAGGGATGTCCACACCATTTTGTGTTCTTCTCTCTAGATGTGGCAGGCGTTGTGTTCTGCCACACACAAACCCCAAGGCAGCCGCCTTGCGACTGGCACCCATGGGACTCTCTTAAAATTCCAAATGTGCCCACTGGCCCTTGGGATTGGTGATGGGTCCTATCGTGCAAGGGTCACCAGGTGATGTGTCGATGCTTCCTCCCACAGCCACACCATCCCAGCCATCTATTGAGGGTCCCACAAACAGAGTGTTATCTGGGACCTCGGCAACTTTCACCTGCACGTCAGATGGATTCTCCCCCCGAGCCATCAAAGTCACTTGGCTGAAGGACAACACCAGGATCGTGTCCCCAGAGCCCACCATTCTGCCAGAAGGAGACAGCATCTCCTACCAAGTGCTGAGCACCGCGCAGGTGCCACTCACACGAGACGATGTGAAGTCCCAGCTCATCTGCCAGATTGAACACGAGACCTTGCGGAGTCCCCTGCGGGAGTTTTTCAAACTTGCAGACATCCTACGAGGTACAGAGACTGGTGGGGGTCTGGCGGATCATTGCATTTGATGGGGTGGCTGAGGTATCATGGTGTTTGTCACCTGCCTTCTGAGCAGCGAGCTTCACTGCTGGTTCATGAGAGGGAGGGGCTAGGGAACAAGCAGAGCTTTTCCCCCAGCCAGGAATCACTGGAACTCTGTTCTGGCACTGTTGCCGGAATGGTGGGTGCCATGGCCATTATAAAAGAACAAGGCATCGCGACGACAGCCACACGGATGTTGCTAACCCAGAGATGGAATGAAAACAAGGTCCCTACTAGAGAAGAATGTTAAACTAAACTGCTGGATTATGCCAAAATGGCAAAACTGGCCAGAAAGCTCAGGAACCAAGAAGACCAAAACTTCAACAATGAATGGGAAAAAATTATAATTTATCTTGTAAGCAGATGAAAACATTAGCAGAATTGCAATAACACTTGTAATGTAGCAAGTACTATGGAGATAATGGAGTAATATAACGTATTTTTCGCTCCATAAGATGCACTTTTTTCCTCCTAAAAAGTAAGGGGAGTTGTCTGTGCATCTTATGGAGCAAATGTGCGGTTGATCGCTGGCTCCCTTTCCAGCCCCGCCCCCTTGCCCAGGCCTCCATTGTTGAATGTTCTGCAGACGGAGGCTGTTTGTTTCCCCAGCGACATGTGACTGGCTGATTAGATTATGTGTCAGGAAACAGTAGAAATGGCTCCCTTTCCTTTCCTAAAGAAGCTGCAGAACTATTGAGTTGAACCCCATAAAAACAGGATTTTTTCCCTTTGCAAAGTAAGCTCAACAACTTTGAGCTGATCCTCAAAAAAGGGGGCTTTTCCCCTTTGCAAAAGAAGCTGCACAACTGTAAGCTGATCCTCAAAAAAAGGGGCTTTCCCCCTTTTCTCCTCTAAAAAGCTAGGTGTGTCTTATAGTCAGGCGCGTCTTATGGCGCGAAAAATAGAGTAAACCATGGATTCTTGAAGAATATGCAGTTGAAAAAGTTAGCAATAGGACCTATGGAGGGGAAGGTGGGAAGTCCAGAGATTCGGAGGAATCTACAAATGTGGATGTAATGGTTCTAGGGGTTGCTTATGTGTAAGTTGCCGCCACTCTTGGCTTGGTTGCCTGGTTGAACCCTTTCTGTCTGGACAGCCCTTCACTGCGTGGCTGTCTCAGTCGCTGGCAGAATCCGCCAGTGGGCGTTTTTTGAATCTCTTCCAGCAAAGAAGTTCTTTGACGCCAAGTCTCCTCCTACTCTCCCTGCACGGAAGTCTTCTGCGCAGGGAGGGTGTGGGCAGCGGAGTACCCGTGCTCTCCCCGCTGGTTTCTGGCGAAGAGTCTTGGAGCCTCCTCTCCAAATCCCCTCTCTGCCCCCCTTCTCCACTGGTGTTACGCTGATTTCCTTCCCCAGCAGATGGGCTGCCTCTCTCCCTACTGGGACCCTCTCCGGCATCCCTCTGGAGCCTTCCCTCCGCCTCCAGCTCTGATGGCAGTTCCCTGACAGTGGATATGTATGGTTGTAATTTTTAGACTGGTAAAATAGAATAAAAATTATTTCAAAAGATATATATAAAAGAACAAGGCAGGTGCTCATGGTGCTCATGCAGGTGGAGCCAATCCAGCACTCCTGCTGCCACGCAGCACCTCTCCCCTGCGCCATGCGTTTCTCCTTCTCCAGAACCGGCCGCAGTGTGCAGTGTTCAGAAGGCAGATCAGCAATGCTTCCCCTGCTTCATTGCTACCAAGTGCAAGGATGCGGAAGAGGCTGCAGATCTGGAATGCCAGGGAGAAGAAATTGGGAGAGGGGTTTAACGCTCTGGGGTCTTTGGGGAGAAAGGGCAGGAGATCAGTTGAACGAATAAATTAATCTCCACTATACATTACCATGCTTCCAAAGGCTGATCCAACAAGGGTGTTGAAGAGTCTACTAAGACTTTGAGCAAGATTTGAAAAGGGGGCAGCATGAAGCTTCTCATCTGTAGCTTGATTTGCTTTCCTTGGTAGAGTTGAGAATAGTATATCCAGGTGTAACTTGGAGGGTTTTAGTATGTATGAATGGGTTCTCCTGGCTTACCAAGGGCTTGGAGTTGATTGGCCAGGAGACTTGGAGACCCCCGGTGGACTTTCTTGCCAAAGGGATTTCTCCATGACTTCAGCATGCAGAGATGAGCCTTTTCTCTAAAGGAGAGGTGGCAACTTTGAGCCAAGCTATACATTAGACACAGGCACCTGCTGTTCCCTGTGCTGGAGAAGCTCCATTGCAGGGGGACAAATGGGAAGGGGCAGGTTACCCTTCTGCCTCCGCCATACTGCTTCTTTGCTCTCAATTGCTCCATGAAAAAAATTGCCACTGGTACATAAGTAGCATTAACTTCGGCCCTTAGGTACATTAATTTAAAGGGGGGAAGCATTTCCTGCTACTAAGATGGAAGCCAAGACACAGCTACACACCAGTTTTGAAGGAGATCAGATGTGTTATTGATGCTTGTCCAGTCTCCACAGTCCACACGCCCACCAGCGTCCAACCAAGAACAATTGATAATGAAATCTGAGAGGAGCCCTATACTTGGAGTAGACCCATGGATAAAAGGGACCAAAGTTTTCCCATGTCCATTAATTTCAATGGGTCTACTCTAACATTGGATACAACCCAATAGGATCAAAGGAAAAAATTTGAGCTGCTGGGGTTAGGGAGTTGCTTTTGAGGAATATCTGTCCCTTCCTCCTTATACTGCAAATCAAAACCACACAGGTCATAAGGGGAGCCTGGCTTCTGGATCAGACCAAAGACCCACCTCATCCAGAATTCTCTTCCCTTAGGGGCCAACCCAGTATCCCAGTGGGAAGCCCACAAGCTGGGCATGAGGACAACAGCCCTCCCCCCACTTGAGATTCCCAGAGGCTGGTTATTCAGAGGCCTACTTCCTCCAAGAGGGATGGGAGAACAAAGCCATTGTGATTTGTCACCATTGGTGGTCTTATGCTCCATGAATTGGTCTAATTCCCTTTCAAAGCCATCCAGGTTGGTGGCCATCAGTTCCTCTTGCAGATATGAATTCCATAGTTTACAAGCTGTGTGGAGAAGGACTTCCTTTTATGTGTCCTGAATCTTCCAATATTCTGCTTCACTGGTTGTCCCCAAGTTCTGGTATTAGGAGATGATATCCACCTCTACCAGGAATGCAATTCTAGCCCGCACTGGAGTCTGGCAACCACTTCCCCTCAGGGGTATTGAGGTCCTCATTTTGATTTTTCTGCCTTTGTCCATACAGTTCCACCCAGAGTGAAGCTGGAAGCCAACCCAGCCAACCCCGTCCCGCTGAACGAATCGGTGACCTTCAGCTGCAGCGCGGAAGGGTTTTACCCAGAAGACACAACCTTGGCTTTGACTCTGAACAGCAGCCTGAGTGAAACAGGAACGGCTGAGCCCATGGCCCAGAACGGGGATGGGACATTCACCCTCAGGAGCTCCCTGAAGCTGAATGCCACGGAAGAAAGGAACCAGTCTGCATTTACTTGCCTGGTTATGCAAAACTCTCAGCCTGTAGCGACTGAGACATCAGTGCTGAACATCAGGGTGCCGACTGAAGGAAGTGAAAGCATCAGTATGGAGCCAGGTAGGTGTTCATCTGTCCTCCACCCCTCGATCCATGTTGACTTAAATTTCTCATTTTTGTCTGTCTCTCTGTGTGTAGACCTTCTTGCCTTCAGACCTCTTCACACCCTTACGGGCAGCAGCTCTAGCTCACAGGAAGAGCATATAGACTCTGCATGCAATAGGTCCAAGTTTCCTGGTAGAGTCATGGGTTTCCTGGACAGTCACTGCCAGTGAATGTGGACCAGATGTGAGGAACATTTTAGCCCTCCACCTGTTGCTGAACTACAGCTTCCATCTGCCCCAGCAAGCATCACCAATGGCCAGGGATGATGGGAGTTGTAGTTCAGAAACATCTAGGGGGCCAAAGGTTCCCCACACCTGGGATAGAGCAAGGGTTTAAAAAGTGAGATTGTGGTTGGCTTTCAGGGGAGTTGTGTGGGGTTTTGGTGCTGCCTGTTTGTTTGTTTGTTTGTTTGTAGGGTAGGTGTTCTGCCTGTTTTGGAGGGGGAACCTGAGCATCGCCAGCATTTTTTTGTGAGAGAAATGTGTGTGTTTTTGGTGCCCATTGCAAACGGCCCTAAACCCAAAAGGTTTGGAGGACTCTTGATGTAGAGTGTCCAGATGTGGAGGGACCAGTGAAATGACTCCATCTAAGGTTGCTTCATAGACTGCTATGAAGACTTCCTCTCCTGTCCCCCAGGGAGGAACCCTTGCTAAACTCCACCAGATGCCTGCTAAAAAACATTTCCTTTTCTATCAGCAAGGCTTTCCAGACTCATAATTCAGTTACGTGCGCTTGTTTTCAATATTTGCTTATTTTCTCTGGGCGTTGTCGCTAAGTGCTTTATATTAATAAATAATATAATAATTTTTTATTTATACCCAGCCCTTCCCGGTTCAGAAAACCGGGCTCAGGGCAGCTAAGAACAAATTTAAAACACTTAATTGATGCAACAAAAATCAGCTTAAAATACAGTATAAAACGTGAATAACAATAAATTCAGAATTCAAAAATCAATTTAGGGGGGAAATCCACCCAATAAGCATTAGATGATCACCAGGGCTGGCTGGTGAAATTAGTCCTATTTGGGCCAGGGAGGAGACCAGGGAAGAATTAGCTGTGGGATCCCAGAGCAGGTAATAAAAAGAGGAAGGGGAGGGAAGGAAGGAAGGAAGGAAGGAAGGAAGGAAGGAAGGAAGGAAGGAAGGGGAATAAAAGATCAGGCCCACGCAAATCTGGAATGGAGTCCCTAAGATGGATTGGTTGGCGCCTTGTACACCTCCTTCCAGCGGCCAAGCTGGTGCCGAGTGTCTTGCTCTGCTTCCTTTGGACCCCGCCAATGAGGCTGAGGGGGGGTCTTGTCACCTGGGCAGCCCAGGACCTCTATGTTAGTTTCTGTTTTGCCACTGTGCAGCTGCTTGGAGTCACAGGACTCTGTTTACATTCCAGAGACCTTCCATACTGTTAGAAGTCTCACGGGAGACGGATGTGACGTACTGGTTTTCCTGTTCCTTTGTTCAGTTGCTCTCTGCTTTCATAGAGAGAGGGTGTATTTTTCTTTGCTGTCTGCGTAGTAAGAAAATAAAACCCTTTAGCCATGTAGCCCAAACCTCTCGTCTCTTCCCTGTACTGGAAACTCTGCTGAATGGGGGATGTGCCTGGAGCCTTATCAGAGGCTCAGGTCGTTAATTATCGTCGGATGCGATTCCGGAGGAGGATGAGCTTTATCAGCTCGGTCGAACGGAGATCCCGACACTCTATACACGCTGCCCAGGCTTGCCCCCCAGAGAGGTCACTTTGGTGCTGCTAAGGACAAGGTCTGACTTCAGTCCCAGAGGCAAACTCCATTGTCTCTCAAGACAGACAGGTGCCAACAAAAAAAAAAACCCTAAAGTTGTTATTATGCAGTTTGTAATTCCCCCGATAAAGGGATTGGTCCTTCTAGCCTAGTATTGTCCACACTGACTGGCAGTGGTTCTCGTGGGTTTCCAGCATGAGTCTCTCGCAGCCCTGCCTGGAGATGCTGGCGGGGATTGAACCCAGTACCTTCTGCATGCAAAGCAGATGCTTTAAACCACTGAGCTACGGAGATGGGGAAGCAGGACGCCAGTTGCCAACTAAATCAATGCAATCTCTTTGCAGATGAGAAGAAAATCTACATCATCAGCGCCGTGGTTTGTGCCCTCCTGGTGGTATTGGTGGTGACTATCATCTACTTCATCCATGCAAGGCATAACAAGGGTAAAAAGGATATTTGTTGCATGTGTGTCATAGAATTGGAGTCCAACCCCCCTGCAATGCCATTGGGTCAATTGGGTCCAGTTCAGATCACCCACAGGGGTACATAGAGGCACACAAACTGGATGAACTGGTGGCTCTGCATGGGGTCCCTACCCCCAATGCCATGGCTGTGGGACCCATAGCAGCAGGTGTGGGGAGGAGCCCCTGGTGGTTGGATCAGATTAAATCCATACAATTTAAGTTCGCACAATTTAAGTGCTTCCAGAACGTCATGGCACTTGCCATCCTTGGCCTCTTGTGATCCCATCGGCAGTCAGCTCAAGTTCATTCCACTGAGTGGCCAAACTAGACTTTGGGGTCTCTCTGACTCGATGCATAATCTGATAAGAATTTGCTGGGTCGTATGTCGCCTGTACAAATAAATACGGGTTTTCTTTTCAAAGTGTCAGCAAGGAAAGTTTTGGGAGAAAGTGGGAATCTGGCAGTTCTAATGATTGAGTCTTTAACTGGTGGCAAAGAGGAGGGAGAGACTTGTGAAGGTGCTATTCCTGATGCTGTGGGAGCAGGCTGCCTCATGGTTGGGTTAACTGGCACCCTGGCATCTGCTGAAGATCATGTTATGATCACCTGGCTTTGTTTGATACAGATGTACTGAGGAAGCTGGTGGTTGAAAGGGACTGAGAGTCAGAAAATATTTTGGGGCTGTTGGGACAAAGGAATGGTCAACGTAAGAAGAACCAAGAACCTGGAGAGGAGAGGGCTCTGGGCTATGAGCCAGGAGGGGAGAGGGCTCTTGTGGCTGGGTCACAGTTTCCCACTATGAGAACAGGATCCTGGACTAGGATCCATTGGCCTGATCCAGCAGGCCATTCTTATGTTCTGGCAGCCAGTTTGGCCAAAAGGACAACCTAGTCCGCCATCTGGTTCTCACAGCGGCCAACCATAGACCCACAAGCAGGACCCCTGGGTGTTCTCTCCCCACCTGTGATTCCCACCCAGTGGTCTTCAGAGTCACACTGTCTCTGACACTGGGCAAGGTTGATAACCACTGTGCCTTGCCCTCCATGAATTAGCACAATCCTCTTTTAAAGCCACCCAGTTTGGTGGTGATCATCTTGGCAGAGTCAGTTTCATAGTTTGATTAAGTGCCATCCATGTCTGATGTGATGAAGTATCTCCTTTTATCTCTCCTGGATCTTCCAACACAGCTTCATCAGATGGTCTTCTGAGCCCTTCTCAGCAAGGGAAAGGTATCACTACTTGTGCCTGTCTCTTTTTTCTCCTGCTGGGCAATAATTCCTTTTATGGTGGAAGGTGGGAGAGATTTTAATTTAGCAAACAAGTGTGTGAAAGAGTTATGCCCAATATCATGGTCTCCAATAGTGCAAATAGGTTCTAAAGCACCAGCAATATTTGCACACACACCCCCAGGAGTAGTGGTCCAACCCAGCCTACACCTCCTCAGCCTCCTTCCCTCTCCATCACTATGTTGTGGTGCTCAGAGACTGGTTTCCACCTCCACGACCAGCATGGAGAGACTTCAAGCTTCCTGAATCGACTTGGTTGTTCCCTCCCACCTCCTCTGAAAGCTGCAGGAACAAAGCCAGGCCCACAGAAGTTCTCAGAGGACTGGAGTAGATATTTGAACTATTTGAAAAGCAATTGTAATAAACAGATTACGCTAGTAGGACTGCAAGAAGTTTTGTAAGGAGGACTATGCGAAATATTGCAAGGAAGATTGTGAAGAGAATTATTAGTTAAGGATTATTAAAAGTCATAAGGAAATGAATGAAATGTAGATTAAGGGATCAAGACTGAAAAATCTTCAGAAGTGGTTGATGGAACTCCAAAACATTGTGTAAGAAAATATGTTACATGACCTTTGGGAATGATATATAAAAATCAATAAAAATATAATAATAACAACAACAACAACAACAAAGCCAGGTCCAAAATAAGAACTGGGACGTGGTAGGCCGAAATATAAAATGGGGCAAACTTGATTATCTGCTCATGTGCTACAAAATTGAGAACTGCATAAAAAAAGCACAAAATTACCTTCTCAGTTATGAGACACAGCAGAACAGGGGTCTTAACTCAGGCAGGGGGAGGTTGTTTTGTTGTCGCTGTTGTGAAATGATTGGGAGAAGCCCATGAATACACACAAACACACAACACAAACACAAACACACAATTGGCAGGGTCTGCATCTATAGTGGAACAGACATTGCTTGGAACCCAGGTAAAAATATATGTTCCATCTTACGTGGGATTTTTCTTCTTCTTCTTTTCTCTAGATAAGGAGCCCACATCTGTGAGGTAAGTCTGGGCTTCTGCTTTGAACAGGAAACTAACAAACTAGTGTAATGGTTAGAATTTGGGTGGCTGGCTGGTTGTGTCTACCAGCTCCATTTAGCAAAACCTTCCTCTGGCTTTTTTGCAAACTTGCATCAAGCTTTCTCTCCTCTGCTGAGCAAACTGAGAGGTGGGGAAAGAATTCCCATTGGGAAGGAAATTGCAGGAGAATTTTCAGCAGTGCACATTCCCCTTGCAGAGGGAGGGGAGTGGCCTCAGTAGATGACTTAAGAAGCAGGAAGTGGCACCATTTATTTTATTTATTTTATTTATTTTATTTATTTTATTTTATTTCATTGAAGAAACAACTGTGTTAGGCGTGCCTTTTACTCTCTGGTGATTTGTTTGACTTTCTTTGTCCATTTTTCTTTAGGCTGCACGAATCTGAGAAGGCTTCTGGGGGAGCAAATCAGGTAAGTTCTTCTAAATTTCTTCAGATGTTAAGCAGAGGCAGTGCTGGTGTTTGAAGCCAAGTGCTCATGAAATTAGCCATTAATCCACCTGTACCCTGTAGTTTCCTGAGGAATGTCTCTGTTTGACGCACTTTCCGTCCAATGAACTTCCATCTGATTAAAAGCCAAAGCTGTGGTGAAGCTGAGGTGTGTCCGTTTGAGATAGCCATTGCACATGCATAGATGGCAGCTTCATCTGGAGTTTGGTGCAGGGAGACAAGACAGGTAATTATAGAGTCATAGAACTGTAGAATTGGAAAGGACCTCAACCATCATCTACCTGTAGTCCAACGCCCTGCAATTCAGGAATCTCAACTAACGCATTCAGGACAGATAGCTATCCAGCCTCTGCTTAAAAACCTCCAGTGAAGAAGAGTCAAACAGCTCTTACTGCCAGAAAGTTCTTCCTGGTGTTTAATCTCATTTTTTAAATCCATTGGTTTGGGGCCAGAGCAGGAGAAAACAAGCTTTCTCCCTCTTCCCTGTGACAGCCCTTGAGATATTTGATGATGGCTATCATCTCTTCCCCTCAGGCTCCTCTTTTCCAGGCTAAACACCCCTCAACCATTCCTCATAAGGCCATTGATCGTCTAGATCACCCTTTGGGCAGATCTGTCAGTTTCAGATATTAAATTCAGTTTAAGAGTGAAAGAAAGAAAGAAAGAAAGAAAGAAAGAAAGAAAGAAAGAAAGAAAGAAAGAAAGAAAGAAAAGCATCTGCTGGATCAGTGGCCGACCAGATGCCTGCAGGAAAACACATTTCCTCATCAGTGAATCCCTCACTAAAATTCATCAACTCTTTAGTGCTCATTTATTCTAATTTATCCTAATTCACACTTTATCCTAATATGAGAGCACATAATAATATAGTGCATGATAATGACATCCACTGTATCCTAATCTGCCCATTTTCGCATGGCATTTTGCTGACATACACACTTTCGCAAAGCAGTCTTCACTGGTGATAGATATTTCTATACACCCTTTCCCCCAAATATCGTTATGCAGGGGTTTTTGGGGGGGTTTTTGGTTGGAGGAATGCATCGCAAAATTTGAAGAGAAGTGTGACTTTCACAGGATAGATGCCTTTCATTGTGCTTGCGTTTCAGGAAGTGCAAGATTAGGGAGGTTCGCATTGACATGCAAACCAATCTGAATTCCTCTGCTTCACCCCCAGCCTCAGAGGAGGGCTAGGTGTGTTCTGAAGTTCACTGTCCAAGAGACTCAGGCCACTGTGAGGCGCAAGAAACCAGGGCAAGAAAACTGAGTGCCCCAGAATTCTCTGCCAAGCACAGGGGTTCTATGTTGAACCAGCTGGTATGAGAATATTCCCTGAAGGTTTCATATTTTTAAAAACTTTGAATCCACTTTCCAAAAAGGTCTCCTTCTGAGTAGGCTAGAGTAAAACCATCACCCTTTTCCTATAGCGATCACAGGCTTATAGGGTTAGAATCATAGAGTGGTAGAGTTTAAAGGGACTTTTCTAGTCCAACTCACTGCAATGCAAAAAATCTCAGCTGAAGTATCCCTGTCTGAATGCTGTTTAAAAATCTCTAATGAAGGACAGTCCACCAGCTTTGAAGAGAGTCCATTCCTATATCCATTTAAGTCATCGTGCCAGCAGAATGGTTTTCGCTTCCTCTCCTCCTCCCTCCCCCAAAAATCTGGCCTGGGGAACGGTTCCTCCAACCTTCCAGAGCAGATTTGAGCGAGGGATGGAGGCACCAGAAGAGAGGAGAGGGAAAGGAGGTTCTATTGGCCTTTTACTTGTGCAATGGGATTGTAACCCACCCTGAGGCCTTAGGGTGAAGGATGCACAAACAATAATAATGTTACACAATCTCCGAGGGGTGAGAAACCCAGGGATTCTGGGCGCTTGACCAGGTTTGGTGTCTTTGGAATGAAGGTCAAGAGTAGACTGCAGTGTCTTTTGGACATATGGTTTTATTTACCATATGAGTGTCTGGAGGTGGCTGGAGGGTGGATGGTGGCTAACAGATTGAGGTTGAATCCTGGCAAGACAGAAGTACTGTTTTGGGGGCACAGGAGGCGGGCAGGTGTGGAGGACTCCCTGGTCCTGAATGGGATAACTGTGCCCCTGAAGGACTAGTTGTGCAGCCTGGGAGTCATTTTGGACTCACAGCTGTCCATGGAGGCACAGGTCAATTCTGTGTCCAGGGCAGCTGTCTACCAGTTCCATCTGGTATACAAACGGAGACCCTCCCTGCCCGCAGACTGTCTCACCAGAGTGGTGCATGCTCTGGTTATCTCTCGCTTGGACTACTGCAATGCACTCTACGTGGGGCTACCTTTGGAGGTGACCCGGAAACTACAATTAATACAGAATACGGCAGCTAGACTGGTGACTGAGAGTGGCCGCCGAGACTACATAACACCAGTCCTGAAAGACCTACATGGGCTCCCAGTACGTTTCTGGGCACAATTCAAAGTGTTGGTGCTGACCTTTAAAGCCCTAAACGGCCTCAGCCCAGTATACCTGAAGGAGCGTCTCCACTCCCAACGTTCAGCCAGTTCCAGTTCCGAGGGCCTTCTGGCGGTTCCCTCACTGTGAGAAGTGAAGTTACAGGGAACCAGGCAGAGGGCCTTCTCGGTAGTGCCACCCACCCTGTAGAATGCCCTCCCACCAGATTTCAAAGGAAAAAGCAACTACCAGACTTTTAGAAGACATCTGAAGGCAGCCCTGTTTGTTGTTGTTGTTTAGTCGTTTAGTCGTGTCCGACTCTTTGTGACCCCATGGACCAGAGCACGCCAGGCACTCCTGTCTTCCACTGCCTCCCGCAGTTTGGTCAAACTCATGCTGGTAGCTTCGAGAACACTGTCCCACCATCTTGTCCTCTGTCGTCCTCTTCTCCTTGTGCCCTCCATCTTTCCCAACATCAGGGCCTTTTCCAGGGAGTCTTCTCTTCTCATGAGGGGGCCAAAGTATTGGAGCCTCAGCTTCACGATCTGTCCTTCCAGTGAGCACTCAGGGCTGATTTCCTTAGGGAATCTTTTAATATCTGAAGGACTATTGTATTTTAATATTTTGTTGGAAGCCGCCCAGAGTGTATGGGGAAACTGGTGTCTCCACCTGGCAGCTAAGTGATGTGAAGGCACCTCTTTGCCCATCACTCAGTTGTCGCTCTTGCAAGCCAGCTCATTCTTTTGGGATGCTGATGACGACACTTAAGTGGCCAGCAAAGGTCATTTTCTTACGAAGAAACCTCTCCGACTAGCTCAGCAAACTCCACTTGTCAGATTCTAACCTCACTGGGTACAGGACCCCATGACAAAGAAGGTACTCAGGGCATCATCCAGAATGGCACCCAAAAAAACCCCTACAATAACAACCCATAGCACAATCAGGAAAGGGTTTTCCAAAAAAGCAGGGTTTGAGAGGAGGTCCTGCCTGCCGTTACATGGCAGAACCCCTGTTTTTATTTGCAAAAAGCCTCCAGCTCAGTCCTTGGGTTTTCTAGTTAAAGAATTTCAGGTAAAACACCTGCCAGGAACCTGATACCACTCAAAACAACCTTTATTGGCTTGGTGGATTATTTCTCCGACTCTGGCAGCTTCGTCCCTCCATTGGCTTGTTTGCTGGAATTTGTACCTTTGTGATTCTTTTCACGGTGCTTCAGTGTCCCTGCATCTGTATCCTGTACTTCCAAGGCAAAATTTGCACTCCCACCCCCTGGGCAATAAGGACTAGAACCCTGCTTTGTCTGCGGCGGAGTCTCTCCCCCGCCGCCTTACAACAGGGATTGTAACAATCGCCCTTGAAGACTTGCTGACGGCCACCCTTTTCTGTTGTTGACGTTCTTGTTTGTTTCCTTCGCAAAATAATCACAAAGTGTCGCTCCCTTCTGAAAAGGCCCAGCTGCACGGCAGCCAGGCGAGGGCTTATTTTTAGAGGCCCCCTTTTGTGTGGCGCGATTGTGCGATTTCGCTGAGCAAACCAGGCCCCCTCCGCCCTGCGCGTGGCTGTTTTTCTTCCAGCCTCGTAGCTGCTCACGTACGTACGCAGCTGCCTTTGCATCGGGAAGATGTCATTCCTTTGGGACAATGGGAGAAGTGATGTCTATAGCTTCATCTAGGCTGCCAAAAAACCCCAAACCCAGTCTAATGCTCACATTGCTCTGTGTGTGTGTGTGTGTGTGTGTGTGTGTGTGTGTGTGTGTGTTTAATTATTATTCTGAATTCATAGCAGCTGTTCTCGCATCTCCCAGCACCCCCAGTAAGCTTCCTTTTATTTATTTTTCCTTTGGAGCCAGTCTTGCAAAAACAACAGATCACATGGTGAAATTGTTCCCGAGCCGAAGCATTTTCAGTCCACAGGTGGGGGGGGGCGGGCAGGCATGTGGTGCTGCCCCTTTGGAGAAGGGATGGGGGAGAAATCCCTGCACATAGATATCTAGCTGGTCAGAGAGGAGGCTAAACCGGGAGGCCGTCCCCTACATCTCTAGTCAAGAAAAAGCACATTCCGCCACTCCGCAAATTGCTTTGTTAAGTATTTAAAAAGTGGCTCACGCAGCCTAAATTGAATCAGACGGTATGAAACTAATTTCGCCATTCCGTTAATTAGTTTGTTAATTTTTTTTTGAAAAAAGGCTTACGGACTCTTAAACAATTAAGCAATTAAAACAAATAAACCTGCTGAATTGAAAGTTATTGATACCTATTAAATTAAGACAGATAGAGATGGATAGGGCTTCAGAAAATACTCTGCCCCACTGTGAACCTGGCCTGGCAGCAGTGGTGGCACAGCCCGGGACCCTGAGCGGGCGAGGGCAGGGTGGCTCAGAAACATCAGCACAAACCATCTGGCATTCCCACTGCTGCTCTAGAACCCCATTGACCTGCCACTGCCTGCCTCCCCCTGGCCACTGCAACGGGCAAGCATGAAGGCAGCAGCTGCAGTGGCAGGGCAGCCAGACGCAGAGGAGGACAAGGTGGGAGACAGCATCTAGTGTTTCGCCTGAAGCAGCAAAATGGCCTGGACCAGCCCCGGTCTCACCATCCTAGTAGATGGTAGATGCCAGGCTGCCAGGTCTTCAGAGTTACTCTGCTCGCCAGCCGCTCCTGGTATTGGTCACTGCCAGAAACAGGATGCCAGACGAGAAGGACTTTTTGACCTGATAGGAAGTGGCTGCATTGTGGATCAGACCTTTGGTCCATCTAGGCTGGTATTGCCTTCCCTGGCTGGCAGCAGCTCTCCAGCTGTTTGAGGAAGGGAATCTTCCCCAGCACTTCTTGGAGATGCCAGGGATTTAACGACGACAATTATAATAATTATAATTTTAATACTTACACCCTGCCCATCTGACTGGGTTGCCCCAGCCACTCTAAGACATATAAAAACATACCGTAATTAAACATTAAAAACCTCCCAACAGAGGGCTGCCTTCAGGTGCCTTCTAAAGGTTGTATAGGTACTTATCTCCTTGACATCTGATGGGAGGATGTTCCACAGGGAGGGCGCCACCACCAAGTAGGCCCTCTGCCTGGTTACCTGTAATTTGACTTCTTGCAATGAAGGAACTGCCCAAAGGTGGTGGACTTCTGTGTCTGGGCTTAGCGATGCGGGTGGAGACGCTCCTTCCGGTATACAGGGCCAAGGCCATTTAGGGCTTTCAAGGTCAGCACCAACACTTTGAATTTTGCTCAGAAACGTACTGAAAGCCAATGTAGGTCTTTCAGGACCAGTGTTATGTGGTCCTGGCAGCCACTCCCAGTCACCAGTTTAGCTGCCGCATTCTGGATTAGTGTAGTTTCCAGGTCACCTTCAAAGGTAGCCCCATGTAGAGCACATTGCAGTAGTCCAAGCGGGAGATAACCAGAGCATGCACCACTATGGTGAGACAGTCTGCGGGCAGGGAGGGTCTCCGTTTGTATACCAGATGGAACTGGTAGACAGCTGCCCTGGACACAGAATTGACCTGCGCCTCCATGGACAGCTGTGTGTCCAAAATAACTCCCAGGCTGCTCACCTGGTCCTTCAGGGGCACAGTTATCCCATTCAGGACCAGGGAGTCCTCCACACCTGCCCACCTCCTGTACCCCCAAAACAGTACTTCTGTCTTGTTGGGATCCAACCTCAATCTGTGAGCCGCCATCTGTCCTCCAACTGCCTCCAGACACTCACACAGGACAATCACTGCCTTCACTGGTTCCAATGTAAAGGAGAGGTAGAGCTGGGTATCATCCAAAACAGTGCTTCTGTCTTTGGACCTGAGATCTTCTGCCTGCAAAGCAAGATGCTCTGCAATGGCGCTGTGGCAGGTTCCCATGGTCCCGCGGGCCTTTTCTCGTGCTTCCTTACTGACTTCTCCCTCTCCTTCCTGCCTCCTCAGGAGCCTGATCCCAACAACGTCACCTATGCAGACTTGAACTTCGAAAAGACGCCCAAGAAGAGCCCCCAACAGGTGGTTGAGATCAGCCAGCAGTCTGAATACGCCAGCATCCAGACTGTCCCGCCAGCGCCCAACGACGAGAATGTTACCTATGCAGATTTGGACATGGTCCACCTAAGCAAAGCTCCCAAGAGACCTGCCCCACAGCCGGAGGAAACCAGCTCAGAATACGCCAGCGTACAGGTTCGGGGCAAATGATCCCTGGCTGCTGCCGTCGGCTCTCTGTGGCTTGCCGGCCCTCTTGCGGGGTTGTCGGAGACCTCCCTTGCTGGGGTTGGATCCTTGGCCTTGTCTCCAGACTGGGTCTCAACTGAGGAGCAGTGGGATTTGCCTGCCAAGGAGCGGTTCCTGCAGTTTCTTTGAGTGGAACTTAATGTACGTAGCCAAGGTCAAGGAGGAAACTAATTGGTGCTACACACAATTGCATCCTGGTACTTGGGCTAGTTCATGGCGCCTCTTCATCCCCTGGTTATCAGGTGGACAGGAGGTGCCTAGACCAACTAAGGATCTAACACAGCTTTTATCACTGGGACCATAACTCTCTTCTTTCGATTCATCCAAACACATCACACGGAGCAAGTGGCGAGTTGTCACCTTGGAGGCAGGCGGGCCTCTCTCTTCAGCTTTGGCCAGCTAAAGGCCTTCTCTCCACTTCCTTCTGGGACAACCAAACCCTCTCAGATGCCACCTTGAGAAGCTTTTCTTTTCCCCCACGGGGACTGAACAAAACCAAGTTGGCAGCCCCAGCTAGCTCTGTGGGGTGGGAAGAAGCAAGTGGACGCTACCCACATCAAGACTTGGTGGTCCTTAGGAGAAGGAAACACCCACTTCCCCAGGTCCCCCTGGGAAGAGGAGGAAAAAGAAGCCTGCTTTCTTGCTCATGGTGGCATCTGATTCACTTTGTATCTCTCTAGTCCACAGATGTATTTCCCTCCCTCTCCCCCTGACAGTACGTCTTGGGACAGTGCCTCTTGGAGATACAGCAGCTTGTTCTGGGCTAGCAGTTGCCAATCTGGTGTCCTCACGATGTTTCAGACTATGACTCCCATCACCTGTTGATCTTGGTGGAGGTTGCCGTCCAAACACATCTGGTGGCACCAGGCTGGTGGAGGCTGTTCCATGACAATCCATCCATCTTTGCCTAACCCCAGGGGCCGATCTCTGGCAAAGCCAAATCTGTAGAATGCATTTTAGGTGTGTCAATCTGCTCCTCATTTTTATTTCTTTTTAATCCGCCTTTTTTATTTCATCCCTACGTGTGTCTAGAATTGGGGAGGGGTGACCTCGGACGTGTCTTGCAGCCTCTGTGATAGGCCTTAGGAAATACGAAGCCACGTTGAAGAATCTTGTCCACTCCCGTCTCTGCCATGTTCTGCTTGGTTCCTCAGCTGACCCTTCCCAGATTTGGCTAAGTAGAGGCAGCAACCTTCACAACAGAACTAAGGCCTGCAGGAGGTGTGAGAGAGATGTGTGTGCGCTTCTGAAAGCTGATTCTTGCCACCGCCGCCACTGTTGCGTGGTTCGAGAAGAGAGAGCTTCCAAGCCAGCCATTCTCCATTCTGGCAGATTTCCATCCGCTTGTATCTTTCCTGCACAGCCACACCCTAACACAACACAAACACACTCACAAGCCCAACCTGCTACTCTTCTTAGGCTCCATCGTGGCTCGTTTTTCTTGCGGCCATTTTGGTTTCGTTATCATTGTTGTTTTGCACAGTTCACAAATGTGCAGTAGCCCAAGCAAACATTGGGGGGCCCCACCCCAGGACCACAGGGGAACAGCAGCGAGTGATTATGGGGCAATGACTGTTGACAGAGGAGAGGAAAGGTGGTTTTGGGTGGATGCCAACAGAGTGGCTTAGCTGGGCCGATGCCCCCACGGGGGCGCGGGTGGGGCAAAACTTCTCACGAGGCTACTAAAACAGGCAGCTCATTGCAAGTTTAGAGTTTACACCTTTTGGCAGCCCAGATAGCTCCCGCCCTCCCCATGATCTCACTGCCCGCCATGCCAAGGGAACCTCCTCTTGCCTTTCAGTCTTTCCTTCTTGGCCGAATCCATGCTGTTGTCCTCCCTTCCTCTGGTGGTCTTGCTCACTTTTCTTTCCGAAAGAGCCTTTGGGGCAGGGTTGGGGGAGCACTTGGGATAAGGAATAGCACCTCTCTGCCCCCATGGGAAGTAGGGCTGCCCCCAACCCACCCTGCCCGAAACACCGTCGTACCACCTGTGTTGACTGTTCAGCATTATAACTGTTTACTCCTTTTAGAACTAAAAAAAAAACCGAGAAAAAAATACCAGTATTTGTGTGTGTTCTTTGTAAGTGGGTGTAGTACTGTGTACTTAGCACTAGTGTGACAAGCACAAAAGCAAAGTTTAAAAAGGGATAAAGTGCTGGGGAAGAGAGAGGGGGGTCTCTTAAAACTTGTCCTCTCCCCCATGGTGACTTGACCCACCATAACCTACCCTGTGTGACTCCTGCTGCCAGTAACCAAAATTCCTCTTCTTGTTTTTATTTTATTTTATTTGTGGCTCTGTGTTCCTTTTAAAACAAAACAAAAAACTAAGGCAATTTAGGAACTAACTGGCACTCTGTGGAAATAGAAGGAAGTGGGGGAACGAGAACAGGAGGCGAGGGTTGCAGAGAAGTGACGTCTTCCAAATTATCTACTGCAGATCTTCCACCTTAAGTTTGACCCAAGCGGATCGCGAGATCCAGCATGAAGGCAATCGAAACTCGGAAGAGTTTAGCCCGATTTGCTAATTCTTCAGCAAGATGAGCAAATCTCGATGGGTTTCACATTGTAAAGACACAGGGCAGGCCTCTCTTGTCACTTCCGTGTCTCAAAAATGTGCCAGTGTCTTCTGGTGGAGACACAAAGTGGAGCCATCCAGGAGCACCTTCTCCTTTTTCCAGAAGGTGTCTGTTCACAATGACGCTTCAGGACATGGGAGCAACTCCTCCTTGGGTCAGTAAAGCAGGAATGGGTGATAATTGTGACCCTCCTGATGCACTTGGATTCAAAACTCCCATCAGCCCCATCCAACATGGCCAGTGGGCTGATGGGAGTTGCAGCCCAGAAGCAATGGAAGGACCACAGTTTCCTTCACCCTTGCTCAAAATAAATGTGTGATGGGAAGAGTTTTGGGAAACTGATGACATTGCGCTTAATTATTATTATTTTTTTTTAAAAATGCCAGTAGGCACTTGTATTGCTAATATGAGAAAGGGGAGGTATGAGTGTGGTTTGGGCAGAAACGGTTCTGGGAACGGCAAGCCATAGTGGCATCTCACCCTTCTGAGGTCAGAAAGACAAGTCCTTTTGGCCTCATTCTCTTGGGTCCTTCCTATACCATGCATAAGGACGTTGAGGCCAAAGCCAATGGTTCAGGAGGCAAACAGCCGCTGTCCAAAATGGCGGTCACATGTTCACAACTCTCCTCTCCCTCGGTAACTTCCCCTCCAACTTAAGACCTGTCCTGACATCGCGATGCTCTATGGTTCCTCACATCATTGGCTGCTGCAAGATGCAGGTTGCCATGACACCAGGATGTTCGTAAGCTAGCTGGATGTTATTTGGGGAGGAAAGAAGACCTCTGGCTGCCATTTTTGGCTTCCACAGCTTCTCCTGACATTTACTTTGGTCCTTAGTCAAGGCAGAAATGTCATAACAGCTTCTCGGTTCCTCTGTTTCCAAACACTCCGCTGCCACCCTCCTCTTCAGCGGTGTCGGATGGGAATGTGTAGAAGTTCAATGGTACCCTAGCTTGGGAGATGGAATGCCAAGAGCTTCAGCCCATAGTAGGAGGCTACAAACCACTCTATTGAGCCTAGTCTCTTGGCCCTGGTTTTGCAGGGAGGAAAATGGGACCAGGAAAAGAAAGAAAGAAGAAAAATGAAGCCGTATTGGGATATATTTGTTGTGGATCAAAAAAATTATAGGTGACTGTTTGTATGAATTGCACCTTAAGTTCGTTTGGGTTTTTTGTTGTTTGTTTTTGTTTTTCGCTTGCAAGATATTTTTGTAATAAAAGCATTCAAAGTTCTGCACCAACCACGCGTGTGTGTCAGTGGTGATAATAGAACTGGCTTCGGGCGGGTTGGTCTTCTGGGCAAAATATCAGATGTCTCTGGCTCTCTTGTTGGGGAAACAGAAAGCTAGTACTTGAGGAAAGTCCAGTATTGGTGGCCCACCCAAATACTTGAAGGCAGCAATTAAATATGAAAATAGCTGGTGTTGCAAAAAAGGAAGGGGAAAAATCTGTCCAAGCACGAAGCAATAATTATCAAAAGAGGTAATCTACAATCACACGGGACTGTTATTAGGAATGGAAAGTCCAATTCCCAGATTGTTCTTCATGCTGAAGGAGAACAATAATTCTAATTATTATTGTATGGACTTTGGCGACAGCTGTGTTAGAGCGCGGCGTAATCATTTGACTACCAGCCATTGCTGTCATGGAACGCACAGTGGTTTGAGTTGGAGCTGTGCCTTGGTTACCCAACCACCCAAAAAAAAATAATGCAATTTTGATTTGAGTCTTTTTGAAATGCGCTTATACAAAAGCTTTACATAATTGTAGATTGCATCTGTTTGCATAATTACTGGCTTATGAACTGATAGATTTTTGCATTGCAGGTTATTTTCATATTTTGTTATGCATACGACGCCAGCCAACCCGACGCAACTTTTCCAACTTTCAGCAATTAGCAGTGTGAAGGCAGGTCCCTGCCCCTTGGAGCTTAGGGGTCTGTATTTTGACAGTGGGCAAAGACAACTCATCAAGAGGCAGAGACTAGGAGTGGGGAGAGGCAAGAAAGACGAACGAGGATTGAATGCGTACAGAGATGCAGTCTGGGCCTTGCTGTGCAAGGAGACGAGGTGAATCATGGGGAAAAGGTTCAAGGGAGGATCTGAAAAGGGAGGGAGGCAGAGGAGCACCGTGAAGATGTCCTGGATGGGATTTCCAGGAATAAGAGAAAGCAAGGAGGCATTGGGTAACACCATCCCAGAGACCACAAGGCAGCTCTTGTTGTGATCCCTTGTGCCCTTTGGCCTCATCTTGTGTTGACTCAGTTGTGGCCATTCTTGAACTGATGACTACAGTCATACCTCATGTTACGTCCACTTCGTGTTACGTTCTTTCAGGTTACGTCCCGTGGCAACCCGGAAGTACCAGAAAGGGTTACTTCCAGGTTTCACTGCTTGCGCATGCACAGACGTACAAAATGACACCACGCGCATGCGCAGAAGTGGCAAATTGCAACCCGCGCATGTGCAGATGCGCCGTTGAGGGCTGCGTTCTTTTCATGTTGCGAACAGGCCTCCGGAACGGATCCCGTTCGCAACCAGAGGTACCACTGTACAGGGGATTTTGTTTATTTATTACATTTCATTCCACCTTCCTCCCAAAGAGATCAAGGTGATATACGTTCTCAGCCACCCCATCTTATCCTTGCAACCACAACGGCCCCTGTGAGGTAAGTTAGGCTGAGTGCGAGTGCGCCAATTTGAACCCTGGTCCAACCGCTGCTGGCTCCATCTTGTAGCACACCCCCACCTCTGGTCAAAGAAGAGTATTGCAAGGAGATCAACCACACCCACAAAGGAAACCTGATCCTAATAGGCTAGACAGGTCAGGTGGTATCCCCTGGCTTCCTATAAAAGCTCCCCGGTGAGCTTGCTTGCTGTTCCAAACAAACAAGGAGGTGAGCTCTGAGCTGGTCGCAGAGAGCTGCCATTTCAACCCAACTTCCCGATTCGCACATGTTGGGCTTGACAAGGAAATAACACACGTCCTTAACCCATCTCCCCAAAGGCTGTCACAAGCCTGTGGTCTTCCTCCCCCCCCCCCCGGGAACCTGATCAAGGGTTTGAGGAACTGAAAGGACTTTGGGGGAGGCAATGGTTGTAATAAAAGGCTTGTGACCTCTGATTCTTTGCATTCTGCTTCTGTCGGACTGTCAACAAAGGCGAAAAGTGAGAGCGGTGCCAACAAGGCTTTCTGAAATCATTTCTGGTATTTTGCACACAGATCTCTTAACACCTTGGATTCCATTAACCTTGACGACTCCATGTTGGGTGGAACTTGCACAAAGGATTCCTTTGCCTAATCTTGAGTCAACGTGAACTCTTTATCCACACATTGACTAATTCATTTGCAATGTGTCTTAAATGCCTCGGATGTGTTGCTGCATCTAAATGCTGTTGCCTTTCTCATTAGCCTTCTTCCTTTTGTCTCTGCAAGCATGGAGGTTAGGATGCTAGTTATAAAAAACACCTTCTTGGTCCATGAAATGCACCACAAAAATGCAACTCCCCAAGCCGTCCGTTGACATACAAACACTTTGCGAACTTTGGTAAGGCAGCCTGGGTGTTAAAGGTGCACCTGAGCAAGATCTAGATTTTAAGCATGCCCACCTGAAGGAAAACTGGAGAGTTGGCTTCTTTTAAAATGAAGAAGAGAGACATATGCTCGGAGGTCAGATTATTGCTCATGGAAAGGAGGTGACAGGAATTGCCCAATGCCCTGTTCAGCAGACAGAATAATACAGTGGTACCTCTGGTTGCAAATGGGATCTGTTCCAGAGGCCCATTCGCAACATGAGCAGAACGCAAGCCGTGTCTGTGTGTGCGCAGGTCGCAATTCGCTGCTTCTGAGCATGCGCGTGACATCATTTTGCGCGTCTGCGCATGCACGAGCAGCGAAACCCGGAAGTAACCCTTTCCGGTACTTCTGGGTTGCCGCCGGACGCAACTTGAAAATGCTGAACCTGAAGCAAATGTAACATGAGGTATGACTGTACAACTAAAGGCTGGCTTCAAGATGCTTTGAGGGATGGGACCTCAAAGCAAGGTGAGTGAAGAACATAAAAAGTGGTTGCTAGATCAGGCCTGTGGCCCATCTAGTCCAGAATCCTGTTCTCACAGTGGCCAACCAGGTGGGGAAACCCACAGGCAGGATTTAAGCACAAGAGCAACTCTCCCCTCCTGTATTTTTCCAGCAACTGGTGTTCAGAAGCATTGCTGCCTCCAGCTGAGCACAGCCTTTGTGACTAGTAGCCACCACTAGCCCTGAGTATCCCTGCAATGTTGCAAGACATCCTGAAGCAGAGCTTTGGGTGATGTGCTACACCAGGAGTGAGGGACCTGTGGCCATCCATATGTTGTGGAACAGCAACTCCAATCCCAGACAGCATGGCCAATGCCACTTCTCTTTACCCGGGAGGCAGGGGTGGGCCACCAATTTCGATGGTTCTAAAAGAGGATTGGACAACTGCATGGAGGAGTCAGCTCTCAGTGGCTCCTTGCCACGATGGTCTCATTGACCCGGCTTCACATCTTCCTTGAACATTGGAAGATTCGAGACAGATAAAGAAAAGACCTCATGGAAAGGAGGTGACAGGAATTGCCCCATGCCCTGTCCAGCAGACAGAATAATAATAAGATCTACTTCATTCAGTGCATCGTTAAACTGTGGAACTCCCTCCCACTGGATGGATGGCTTTAAAAGAGGATGAGACAAATTCATGGAGGAGGAGAGGGCTACCGAAGGCTGCTAGCCATGCTGGCTCTGTGCAGTTTGAGACAACAATGCTTTGGAATATCAGTTGTTGGGAACTTCAGGGAGAGAAAGTGCTGGTGCCTGCAGGTAAAAAAGGTAAAGGACCCCTGGACGGTTAAGTCCAGTCAAAGGCGACTGTAGGGTTGAGGCACTCATCTCGCTTTCAGGCCAAGGGAGCCGGCGTTTGTCCACAGACAGCTTTCCGGATCATGTGGCCAGCATGACTAAACTGCTTCTGGCACAATGGAACACCATGGCGGAAACCAGAGTGCACGGAAATGCTGTTTAACCTTCCCACTGCAGCGGTACCTATTTATCTACTTGCACTGGCCTGCCTTCAGACTGCTAGGTTGGCAGGAGCTGGGACAGAACAATGGGAGCTCACTCCGTTGCGGGGATTAGAAGCGCTGACCTTCTGATCGGCAAGCCCAAGAGGCTCGGTGGTTTAGACCACAGCGCCACCCACATCCCACAGGCACTGTGAGAAAAGGGTGCTGGACTAGATGGGCCATTGCCCTGATCCAGAAGATGCTCTTCTTATTGTCGTTCATTGGCCCCATCCATATGTTTCTACCCCAACTTCTGAAGAAAGGCAGATCCCAGGCACTTCCTGTCCCCTTCATTTTTCTGGTGCTGCCTCTGGAGCCTGCCCCAGTGAAGCCACTGAAAATGAGCAGATGAGCAGCCCCATGCAGAAATGAAGACTCCAGGCCCCAATGCCATTTTTCTTTCTTTTTGCAGATTTATACTGCAACATGTTATTTTAGCAGTTACAGTGTACTAGTGGTAAAGTTAAAGGTAAAGGGACCATTGAGCGTTAAGTCCAGTCGTGGCCGACTCTGGGGTTGCGGTGCTCATCTCGCTTTATTGGCTGAGGGAGCCGGCGTACAGCTTCCGGGTCATGTGGCCAGCATGACTAAGCCGCTTCTGGCGAACCAGAGCAGCGCACGGAAACGCTGTTTACCTTCCCGCCGGAGTGGTACCTATTTATCTACTTGCACTTTGATGTGCTTTCAAACTACTAGGTTGGCAGGAACAGGGACTGAGCAACAAGAGCTCACCCCATCACGGGGATTCGAACCACCGACCTTCTGATCAGCAAGCCCTAGGCTCTGTGGTTTAACCCACAGAGCCACCCGCATGGTAGGTGGTAGGTACTAGTGGTAGGTCCATTCAAATACCAATCCACTTTATTAATTTTTCTTCAGTGTTTCCCCAATGTTGCTGTATTCATGCTGAAATATGCTCAGAGTCGCAAAGTGATTTCATGTTCCTTATTCAGCTCATAGTGGTGAGGAGGAATGAATGAATGTCCCCTCAAAGTATCTGCTTTATATACATTATTTACACAATGGGCTACACATGATTGGCTAATTCCGGAATTCTACTGTAAGCCAATCAGGTTGTGGATTCACTTCTATCTGGAGCATGCTTGGGTGGTTCCTGCCAACCAATCATACTGCTGCATTGTTCTAGGACCAATCAGACTGCTGCATTCTGAATCCTATTGTTCTAGGACCAATCAGACTGCTGCATTCTGAATCCTATTGTTCTAGGACCAATCAGACTGCTGCAGTTTGGATCCTATTCAACTCAGTACATAACGCATCCCATTTTGAGGGACACTTGCATTAAAGCACAACAAAAGCAGGAAAACATGCCCCCCCCCAAAAAAAAAAATTGCTGCAGAACATTAGTGGGGGGTGAGGAGAAAAAGTTGCATGATTTCAGGCATAAGTTACACAACATGCACTGATGGGAAACAAAGCAAAATATCTGCCCTGAAACATGTGTAACATGCCCTGATCCCACCACAAACACAAATTCTCATTAATGAACGAATAGGCTGTCTGGAGCTGTCCATCAGAGATAGAAGTGTGGATGCACACGAAAGCTCATACCAATAACAAACTTAGTTTGTCTGTAAGGTGCTACTGGGAGGATCTTGTTGTTGTTGTGTCGACTACGGCAGACCAACACGGCTACCTACCTGTAAGTAATATGTAAATAGTTACAGATAGGTAGCCGTGCTGGTCTGCCATAGTCAAAACAAAACAAATTCCTTCCAGTAGCACCTTAAAGACCAACTAAGTCAGTTCTTGGGATGAGCTTTCGTGTGCATGCATCTGAAGAAGTGTGCATGCACATGAAAGCTCATCCCAAGAACTGACTTAGTTGGTCTTTAAGGTGCTACTGGAAGGAATTTGTTTTGTTTTAATATGTAAATGTCAGCTTTCAATTTTACACTCAGCTTGTTTGTATTCAAGCTTCCCACCACCAGGCGGCGCTCATGCACCAGCTATAGCTGAAGTGGGGAGAGAGAGGGAGAGAGACCCAGAAGCACCTCTCTGCATGAACAGTGGTCCTCTATCACTTCCGATGCTGCTCTGGTTCCTTGCCTTTTGGCTTTCTGACAATTCCATCCTTGCTTTCCCCCTCTCTCGTGTCCCCTTCCTATTGAACAAAGGACAGAAGAAACCCTGGGGGGGGGGGGGAGAACCTCTTGAAATCGTGGGAGACACAGATTCAAAGTTCTCACCAGCCTAAAATCAGCCTTCCCCCTTAGCTGAGTGCTAGAGCATCTGTTTTTCATGCAGAAGGTCCCACGATCAATCCCTGGTCTCTTTTCCAGGCTAAACATACCCAGCTCCTTCAAGCATGAGTCAGAACTTTGGACCATCTAGTGCAGCAGGATCTACACTGAGTAGCAGCACCTCCAAAAGGCTTCAGGCAGGGCTGTTCCTACCTCGAGAAGCCAAGAATTGAGGTTGGGACCTTCTGCATGCAAAGCAGGTGCTTTTCTGCTAAGCTACAACCCTTCCCTCCCCAAATTCCAGCACGGCTCAGCTCGTAAGGGTCCTGTTTTGCCTTGGAACATGTCACACCAGTGTTTCCCACACCTGGGTATCCAGCTGTTGTTGGACTACAACTCCCATCATCCCTAGCTAGAAGGACCTGTGGTCAAGGGTGATGGGAGTTGTAGTCCAACAACAGCTGGAGACACAGATTTGAGGAACACTGTGGTACACCAGACTCCCCCAACCTAATGCCTTCCAGATGTTTTGACCAACAACTCCATCAGTTCTAGCCAGTATGGTCAAGGTGATGGGAGATGTGGTCCAAAACACCTGAAGAACAGCAGGCTGGGGCAAGCCACCCTACTCACCTCAAAGGTGATGAGTTTTTAGCTCCAGTTCCCTTGAAGTTCTGGCGCCAACTTTCCCCACCTTTTAAGTTTTGCACCAGCTGGAGATTATTTTTCAGCTGTCACCATAGTAACTGTTTGCTGTTTGCCTGCTGTTGTCTCTGAATTGGAAGGTTACCAGAGGAGAAGGATGAATCTTCTCCCCATTAGGGGAATGACCTTGAGATGGAGGCTTCGTGAGCCATCGAAGATGTGGATAAAAAATAACTCCCACTGGAAACTCTCAGAGTTGTAACCATAACTACTGACCTGAAGCCAGTCCTCTAGAACCACAGTTTTCTGTTGAGTGGAGAACCTCGCACACCCAAAAGGAACAGGTGTGGTAGGAAAGATGCAGCTCCCCCTTTAGATCACTACATAGAAGAAATTTAAAACATGCTTTGGCCGGGCAAGGCAGCAAGGAAATGGTACTTTCCCCACTCCCCATCCCATATTTGTGCAGGTAGGGGCACAGCTGGGCCACCAGCCAAAGCTGATGGAAGGTACTCTGCACCACCAAGGCCACCTGAGCCTCAAGTGACAGCAATGGCTCCAGAAATACCCCTAAGCTGTGTACCCGCTCCTTCAGAGGGTGTGTAACCGCTGTCAACATGCAGAGGGCCGAGAGGCCAGCTGGCTAGCCCTAGCTGGGCCGTTCCCTTCCAGCCGTCCCACTGCGTGGACCATCGGCCTCTGCTCCAACGTAAATCAGCGAACTGGACTTCTAAGCCAGAGCACACTATCAGCAAACTGCACACACAGTATAGGCGTGAGGCTTGTGGAAGCATGCTACAACTACAGATTTATTAATCATAAATCAGGACACAGAAACATGTCGTCTCTCTCTTTCATCGTCTCAGAGAGAACAGGAAAAAGCAAAAACTATACACAATGGAAGTTCCCAGCAAGCTGTGCTGGAATGTAAACAGGCATGTGACACTCAATAATTCCACACGTCTGCTCCTTAAGGTGGAATGGAAATGTCAACATCCTCCCCCTTTCCATGTAACCTGTGGCGCAGTATTTCAACCCAACTGCAACCACTGTACATATACCTGAAGTTGTTCTCTGTTAACAACCTTAGACAACAGATCTGCAGGAATCTCGTTTCCTGGCATGTAGGACACCTGAATGAGTCCTTTCCGGATACACTCCCTTGCACAATGTAACGTTATCTGCAAGTACTTGGTTCTTTGCTTGCAACTCTCTGAAGCAAGCAAAGCCAAACAGGACCTGTTGACTTGATAAACTTGTATAGGACATTTCACAGTAACCCTGACGTCCTTAAACAGTTGCAACAACCATTCACAACCCATAAGTGAATATGACAGTGCAAGAGCAGGCCACCTGCCAGCCATCCAGTCTAGAGAACCCCCCACTAACAGTGCCTCAGACTTATCTGGATTGGGCCTCAGTTTGTTGGCTCTCATCCAGTCCATTACCAGGGTAAGACACTGGCCCAGCACTTCCACTGCCACACCTGCAGAAGTAGAGCTACGTGTCATCGGCATATGGCTGGCAATGTACTCCAAAGCTCCGGATGACCCCACTCAGCAGTTTCATGTAGATGTTAAACAGCATGGGGGATAAAATCGAACCCTGAGGAACCCCACATTGAAAGGCTCCATGGGGCCAAAGAGCACTCCCCATGCATCACCCTCTAGAACCACTGCAAAGGACTGGAACTGGACTGGACTGGACTGGAACCACTGCAAAGCAGTGCCCCCCACCCCACCCCACCCCACCCAGTTCATGGCTAAGTCAGGCAATTGGCAAGTGCTGCCTTCCGTCAAATTTTACCCAGGAGAGATCAGGATCTAGCCCACTGTCTTAGGCAGACCTGCTAAAAGGCAGCTCTATTCCTATCTAGGAAAGACCATTTATGTCTGGGTTAGAAAAGTCTTCTTTTTCCCAACTAATCAGGAAAAACGACAGTAGCCTGAGCTGCTCTTATGACCTGGACAGCAACTGGATCTGCAGAAACCAGCAAATTAAGTCTTTCACAGCATGGAGTTAAGTATGAGCGCCCAGCCATACCTGAAGATGGAACTGCTGTTAAAGCCACAGGAACAAGGCCTGCTTAAATCAGTTGGCAACCCTTAATCTTAAGAATGTTTGGTGCTTGACTTGGCTGCCCAACTCACAGTATTCTGTAGTCTTACAGTACTCCGAATACTGGTGAACATATAGTACGTATTCCCAATGTAGGATGGATTTTGATGAGTAAGAGAGGATATATTATTAAGTAATTATTGTTCCTCTTTCTCACTTGTGTGAGAATGCAAATATATATTTCAGTGGTTAAAAATCGCCATCCATGCACAGCTTATCTCTAGAAGCTATTAGGATATTAGGACAAAGTTTGCATAACCTTCTAAAACAATTATATCCAATGATCTTTTAGGCAGACTGAGAATATCTTCTCCCTATTTATGCTTCCCTCTTTACAAAGAAATCACTCTCAGATTCATACGTAAAGATGAAAAATATGAGTATTACTCACATCACAAGTCTTGCCAGGATTCAACAAGTACAGTGATGAAAATCAGGCAGGCAATAATCCTTAAATGTTGCAAGTATACATAGTCCGGTTCAAAATGGAGGTTGTTCTCCGGAGGAGAGCAAAAAGGCAGGTAGGAGAATAGTGTGTAGTGACAGAAGGAAATAGAGATTAACCTTCTATTGTTTTCCTTCCCACCACAAAAGTTTAGACTAGAGGATATGACATCATGGAGCCCCATGTCTGTGACTATGTAGCAATCATGCATTTGTGATTTTGGCTACTCATCCTCCTACACTCCATGTGTTTGGGGACATCCACTAGGTAGTTGGCTGTGATTCCCTGGAAAGTATCCATCGCATTTTGAGAATGTTGACTCCCTTTTACCCTTTGACTATGGTAATTGCCTAGCCTTGTCAGGCTGCTGTTTAAATATGATACAGTCTGTTAGTGTTTGAAGCATCCTGCTAATAGATCAAATTTCATCCTCCTTGAATTACATACAAACACAATAATTTCCATGACCCAATGCTCTTGGTTCATGGCCCATCAATGTTGCCTCCTGGCAGGCTGAAATTCATACTGGTGCTGTCACACCATTGCAGAAATCTTAGTCAATTTATCATATGAGTTTCAGTCGATTCGCCAAACTAATCAAAGCTGAACAGGGAAAAAAGCAGCTATTCTGAAAGGTAAAAATAGCAAAAGGCATATCATTCTTTGGCCTTTGCATGACACATGCATGCATCACAGCAAGCACTCTCTTGGAATGGGAAGGGCCATTGTGTAATGTTGCATCTTCGTGCACACAGCACCATGGTCAATCCTCAGCATCTCCAGTTAGAAAAGATATCTCTCTGCCGGAGACTGCGAAGAACTTTTCCCCATCAGAAGATGATGTGGTGGCAAAACCTTCCATCCAGCTTCTCACAAGTTCTCTTCTCCTGCAACATTCTGCTTTTCTCCCTCATTCTCAGGGTGCTTCTGAATTTCTTTCGAATTTGCTGTGTGCAGGGTTGAGTTCACCTTAACATTACACAGTGGCCAAGTGTAGTGGTGTGGGGGGGGGGTGTTTTCCTTTCCATGAAACATTTCCCCAGCACTCTGCAGCCTCCCCAGGTGCCCACACTTCCTGATCTGAATAGGCGTCATAGGGGAAAATGCCTCATGACATCTTCCTCTGGGCTTCAACCGAAGCACAAGAATCAGTGGAGATGGGAAATGACTGGCAGAATCCGAGACCAGGGAGAAGAGTTGGTGGAAGAAGATTGGAAGAAATTTAAGATCTATTTACAGAAACATTGTAAAATTTTTGAATGTTGATGACGTTGAAATGAATTGAAGTGGTTCTAGTAACAAGGTAAAATAAGAATATGCAAGAATGGATTGATATTAGACGAAAATTTGAAGCTATAATATGTGAGGATAAATAATTAAGAATAAATTAAGAGGTATGAATTTGCTGAACCATTTTTTTAAATGGAATACAAAAAAGGGAGGTGTGAGGAAGTCAGGAAAATAAGTTAATGAATGGTGAGAAATTAAAAAGAGAGACGTTTTATTTTTCTTTTTTCTTTTTCTCTTTATGTTAAATTTAAATTTTTGCATTTTTGTATTTTTGTGTTTTTGTATTTCTTTTGTTTATTGTCTTGCAACTTTCTTTTTGTTAAAAACTTAATAAAATATCATTTTTTTAAAAAAAAGAATCAGTGGAGATGAATTGTAGAATGAAGGCAAGCCTGGCCCATGACAACATGGGGTTTTCACAGGAAGAGCAGGCACCCAGGAAGGCTGTAGAATGCAGACCACCAGGGAGATGATTTGCAGAGTGAGAGAAAGTGCAGCCCGTGACATCATGGCACCTGGGAAGGCTGCAGAATGCAGACAACCAGGGAGAAGATCTGTGAAACAAAGGGGGGGAAACCCTCACATAAACTCTAAGCCATCTCAGAAGTTAAAGTCAGCACACCAACACAAAGAACAGCCCACCCATGGCAATTTCACCAACATTTTTTCTTCCCTTTGACAATTTTTAAATGCATTTTCTTTTTTCATCAACTGGTGGAGAATGGTTGAAAAGAAGGTGAATGAAATGTTCAGCACAGCACTCGAGTCCTGGGCTAGATGGACCAAAAGAGTTGTATATGTTCATGGAAGACAGACTCCCTCGGGAGAAGAGGAGAAAGAGGAAGACCTCTCCTAGTCCTAAGACAGCTCCATGGCCATGTTTTTTGTGAAGGTAAAGGGACCCCTGACTATTAGGTCCAGTCGTGGCCGACTCTGGGGTTGCGATGCTCATCTCGCTTTATCCCGGCGTACAGCTTCCGGGTCATGTGACCAGCATGACTAAGCCGCTTCTGGCGAACCAGAGCGGCACACGGAAACGCCGTTTACCTTCCTGCCAGAGCGGTACCTATTTATCTACTTGCACTTTGACGTGCTTTCGAACTGCTAGGCTGGCAGGAGCAGGGACCGAGCAACAGGAGCTCACCCTGTTGCAGGGATTCGAACCGCCGACCTTCTGATCAGCAAGTCCTAGGCTCTGTGGTTTAACCCACAGCGTCACCCTCGTCCCTATGTTTTTTGTAGGTACCTATATTATAGTTAATTGGTTATTTTACTTCTTCTTTTTTAAGTACTCTGCTGTCCAAATAATCAAGAGCACCTTTTGAATCGACCAAAAGGGTCAATTAGTCTAGCTGATTAATTGATTAAACTTTGCAGACTGCACTCTAACACTCCTTCTCAATACTGAAATAAAATCCCGCCTCGTTATTGCTGAGCCAGTTGAGAACCGAGACTTTGTGCAGAATTGGATTTGAGCCTCGTTAATCTATAAAGCAACCCTCCTCGTTCATTCCTCTTCAAGCTTCTGCGGTGGCGGCATTTGTCTTCCCCCAGAGCTCGGCGTGCTGTGTTATATGTCCTGGCGCTTGCAGCTGGGCAGCGATGACGCATGGGGTGAATAGGAGGGAAGGCTAAGTAGCTCGCTTAGGCTCTTGTGGGGCGAACCTTGTCCCCATGGAGATGGCTTGAGGGCATGAAGGGGCCTGCGTAGGCCAGGCCTTTTGCAAAGAGTGAGCTTTACAGGCAGTGAGTCACGGGAAAGGCTGGGAATAGAAGCAGGAGACCAGCTTCCCAACCAGGGCCACACATGATTCATTCCTAGCCTCAACCTTGGACAATTTATCTCTCTTGCTTGCCAGCAAAGGATGGTCCTTTTCAAAGCAAAGGATTTCTGAAACTGCCTGCAATCCTATGCACAGTTACAAGGGAGGATGTCCCACTGAGTTTGATGGGGCTTACTTGTGAGTAGACATGTACAAGATTGCAGGGCGAGAGTCTTCGGGATGTAGGAAGCTGCCTTGCACCGAGCCAGACTGCTGGTGCATTTAGATCAGTGTTGTCATTTTGGACTCACAGCTGTCGATGGAGGCGCAGGTTAATTCTGTGTCCAGGGCGGCTGTCTACCAGCTCCATCTGGTATGCAGGCTGAGACCCTACCTATCCGCGGACTGTCTCGCCAGAGTGGTGCATGCTCTAGTTATCTCCCGCTTTGACTACTGCAACGCGCTGTACATGGGGCTACCTTTGAAGGTGACCCAGAAACTGCAACTAATCCAGAATGCGGCAGCTAGACTGGTGACTGGGAGCGGCCACCACGACCACATAACATCGATTCTGAGAGATCTGCATTGGCTCCCAGTACGTTTCCGAGCACAATTCAAAGTGTTGGTGCTGACCTTTAAAGCCCTAAATGGCCTCTGCCCATTATACCTGAAGGAGCGTCTCCACCCCCATCGTTCTGCCCGGACACTGAGGTCCAGCTCCGAGGGCCTTCTGGCGGTTCCCTCATTGCGAGAAGTGAGGTTACAGGGAACCAGGCAGAGGGCCTTCTCGGTAGTGGCGCCCGCACTGTGAAACACCCTCCCTTCAGATGTGAAGGAAATAAGCAGCTATCTTCTCTTTAAAAGACATCTGAAGGCAGCCCTATTCAGGGAAGTTTTTAATATTTAATGCTGTATTGTTTTTAACACTTGATTGGGAGCCACCCAGAGTGGCTGGGGAGACTCGGCCAGATGAGCAGGGTATAAATAATAATATATTATTATTATTATTATTATTATTATTATTATTATTATTATTATTATCTACACTGACAGGCAGCTGCTCTCCAGCAGGGAGCATTGAATGCTTCTCATATCCTGGCACGTCGCAAAAGGTTGCGCTAGAATGCCTCTGCCTGGTATTTGGTATCCAGTGTGGAAGGGATGCATGTGTTGAATGCAAGGGAGGATTGAATTATGCAAAACTCTCACACGTTGCGAGCACCTGCAGCCTGGTGTGATATACATTCCAGGAACATTTCAGCCAGCTCCTCCACAGCTAGTATGAAATAGGGCTTCATATCCCATGCATAAGGTTGCAGGAGGGGGGTGCTTACTTAAAAGAAATCCCTGTGCTGCGCATGAAACCCTGGTTCATTTCAGACATGCAAGCAGTAGAGGCTTGCTATCAGGGTAAATGGGGCACTGCCCCACTGGATAGCTCAGTCAGTAGAGCAAAAGACTCTTGATCTCATGTTCAGGAGTTCGAGCCCCACATTGGGCAAAAGATTCCTGCATTGCAGGGGCTGGACTAGATGAACCTCGTGGTTCCTTCCAACTCTGCCATTCTATGATTCTATGATCTGCCCTCTCTCAGCCCCGACCGTCCTGACCCCAAGGACGTAACCCCTCCTGTCACCTTCCTCCTTAAGTAACACCTTGTCAAACTCTGCAGGAAAGAGGATCAGGACAAAACCAGAATTAGATGGCTCTTCCTGCCATTGGCTCTCTGGCGCCACCTAATGTTTGTCTCCCTGCCTTCTGCCCAACAAGCTCTGGAACTTGCTGGGGAAACAGCATACAGACACTTTGCATCGACCACCTAAGAGGGCAAGGGGCAAAGCGAAAATTCTTAGGTGATGTGCATCTCAGCGACCTGAAATGCAGTGAGGTCATTTCCCCAACCTTATGCATGGGATATGAAGCCCTATTTCATACTAGCTGTGGAGGAGCTGGCTGAAATGTTCCTGGAATGTATATCACACCAGGCTGCAGGTGCTCGCAACGTGTGAGAGTTTTGCATAATTCAATCCTCCCTTGCATTCAACACATGCATCCCTTCCACACTGGATACCAAATACCAGGCAGAGGCATTCTAGTGCAACCTTTTGCGACGTGCCAGGATTTCCCCAACCCACTGCATTTCAACTTGTAGCTTTGCATAGCTGTACAGACCACCGGGGGCGGGGATATCTTCGTCCCATGCTCATCACCTGATTTGCTGAACTCTTAGTTCAATGAAGCAGCCATCTGCACATGTGCTCTTAGTTGTGCATGCATGGCAGCTGTCTGGACTGCGTGCACCTGAGCTTGTTTAGGGAAGTTTTTAATGTGTGACATTTTAATGTATTTTTAATGTATTTTTTGCTGGAAGCCGCCCAGAGTGGCTGGGGAAACCCAGCCTCTCTCGCCTTGAACTAGCCACTGTGATCCACGCGACAGTCACCTCCAGAATTGATTATTGTAACTCACTCTACGTGGGGCTACCCTTGAAGCTGACCCAGAAACTCCAGCGGGTGCAGAATGCCGCGGCAAGACTCCTTATGGGGTCCTTGCCGTGGGATCACATTCACCCGGTGCGATACCAGCTGCACTGGCTCCCGGTGGAGTACAGGATCAGGTTTAAGGTGCTGATTTTAACCTTTAAAGCCCTATACGGCCTAGGACACTCGTACCTATGGAACCGTCTCTCCTGGTATGTCCCACGGAAGACCTTACGGTCTTCAAACAAAAACATCTTGGAGGTCCTGGGCCACAGGGAGGTTAGGCTGGCCTCAACCAGAGCCAGGGCTTTTTCAGCCGTGGCCCCGATCTGGTGGAACGCTCTGTCACAAGAGACTAGGGCCCTGCAGGACTTGACATCTTTCCGCAGGGCCTGCAAGACAGAGCTCTTCCACCAGGCCTTTGGCCAAGGCACAGTCTGACCCGCTCCTTCTGTAATCCACATAGAACTCTAGCCCAATGGTTGCCATTAATTTGATTCTGAATTGATTTTAGAATGAATTGATTTTAGAATGCTGTGTTACTTTTACTGTTGTTAGCTGCTCTGAGCCCGGCTTCGGCTGGGGAGGGCCGGATGTAAATAAATGTTGTTGTTGTTGTTGTTGTTGGATCAGGCCAGTGGTCTATCTCGTCCAGCGTCCTGTTCTCACAGTGGCCAGTCAGATGCCTGTGGGAGCCTGTGTGCTCACAAACAAGACCTGAGCCCAATAGCATCCTCTCTCTTCCTGTGGTTTCTAGCAGCTGGTGTTCAGAAGCATTGCCAGCTGTGGAGGCGGCGCATGTCCTGGCTGTTCCAGGTTAAGAAGGGCCCGCTGGGTGCCTCCAAATCTTGGCACCGAGAATACTCCTTCCCACCAACCCACAAGCACCCCCATCACCACACAGGAACACTTCGTTCATTTCGAGTGGGTAAAGAACAGATCACCCCAAGGTCACGGTCACATTTTTTTATTATTATTCATCACGGAGAAGGAGAACAAGGGGAGAAAGAACAAACCCGGTTGCTGGGCATGCCAAATGCTTTATTGATCCTTGAAAACTCAAGAGCAAAATATACCCAAAGCAACCAGTACGCAAAAGAACAGCACAAGAGACAAAGAGAGGGATTTGGCAGGGCCAGTGCTGAGCCAAAGAGTGCGTCATCCAGAATCTCATCACGCCATGCATGCAGCGAGAGCTCATTTCCCCCATTCAACCCGTCTCAGAGCTTCCCTGCAAAAATTTGAGTTTATTTTTAGCCAGGGTTAAAAGTTGTTTCAGCATTCCCGGTAATGTATGCTGTCGGGAGCAGACAGGGCATGGTGGGAGGGCTGGAATATTGAAGTGGGGAACGGCAAAATGATTACTAATTTTGTTGTCTTAGAACGAATCAGCAATAACTAGAGATTAGGGCTTTTGTGAGGTCCTCGCTGATGGTGAATTTCAAATGTGAATCCGGAAGCGTGTTTTGCCCTTTGAAATGTGAATCCTGTCAATTTGTTGAACGCATGAGGTTTACGTGAAACTTTGTTGTATGTCAAAGTAGTATTCAGGTTTCCCAGCTGTGCTAGCCTAAGAAAAAAACGCTTATTTAATTTACACACAAAACTAACCTGCCCTTGGGTGTAATGATGGGCTTATGCTGAGAGATGGCTTTTTAAAAGGATTAGGCAAATTTACTGTATTTTTCGCTCTATAAGATGTACTTTTCCCCTCCTAAAAAGTAAGGGGAAATGTGTGTGCGTCTTATGGAGCAAATGCAGGTGGGAGGCTCTGCTCAGCGCTCCCTTTAAAGAGCCCCGTGGAGCGTGTGTGCAGCTCTTGGGGGCTTTTCCCCGAGGAGGGAGAAGGGCTGCCCTTCTCCCTCCTTGGGAAAAAGCCTCCAAGAACCACACACATGCTCCACACGCTCTTTAAAGGGAGCGCGGCTCTTGGGGGAGCCTTCCTCCTGCTGTCCTGAAGAGGCTTCGCATGGCTATCCCAGAAGCCAGAACAGCAAGAGGCTATCCCAGAAGCCAGATCCCTCTTGCTGTTCTGGCTTCTGGGATTCAGAATATTTTTCTCCTTGTTTTCCTCATCCAAAAACTTGGTGCGTCTTATGGTCTGGTGCGTCTTATGGAGCGAAAAATGTGGTAACTGTGAAGAGGGGGAGGTTTGTTAACAGTGAGAAAAGAAGTATCCATGTTACAGGTGATATGCCTCTGAATACCAGGTCCTGGGGGTGAGCAATGAGGGGAGGCAGCGCCCAAATATACAGAGTTTCTCCCCCTCTAAGAAGCAGTCAGGTTTAGCTGCCAGATGCAAAGGGCAAGATGCACATTCAGAATCTCAACACTGACAATGGGGCAACATCCTGCACCACACCTGAGGACAACAGCCTAGCTTAAGGGATGCACAGGACCACACACAGCTCTGCTCTCCAAAATGACACATTCGTTGCTCCCCATCCTTCCACGTCTGTGGCCTGAGGTGACCGGCTCACTCTTGCTAGGGGTAGGACCAGCCTTCGGGGTTATCAGTCCTCCCGGTTCAAAGAGGATGGACGATTTAAAGGAGAAGAGCTGGCCGTTGCCTGGAGCCAAGAGGCTGTGCAAACAGCAGAGAGGAAAGGAAGGATGTGCCTGATTTGCAGAAGGCCAAACATTACCCGGTCGGCTAAGGAGAGGGAACCTGGAAGGTAGGTTGACTGAAGCTGTGATTGTTAGGTAGGTGGGGGTTATTTGAGGGGTCATGGACTTTACCTGCTTGGGTGAAGGTCACGGGTGTCATGGAGCAATGAACTGGAAGGTGGGAACACCGCAGGGAATGTAAAACAGCTGGAACGTTGTAGGATCAGTGGCTGTTGGGTAGCTGGTCTTGACGGACAGCAGTCACCTGGGCTCCTCATTCCAACTGGGATTCCTGCACCAAACATTCCACTCTGTAGGTATGGTTAGTGAATCTTCTAAGTTGATACTAGAGCTGGAGGCCATTTGGACCTTTGGCTTGGGGTTGGCCTTTTAGTCCCCTTCTATCTCTACAGTTCTATCCTTTGCCTCGAACCTGAACTTGTGTGCAGCAGGTTAGAATTTCTATTCACCCGGATTTTACTATTCACCCCTAATATGGATGACGCTGAATTTAGGGGAATGGTTTGGCTCACCAAGTCACTTCAAAATGATCAACATTATTTAATTGTTTAAGGGTTGTTGTTCTTCACGACCATAAAATTACACTCGAAAGCCAAATGTTCAACTCGGGCAATTTTCAGATTTGAACCCTGGTGAATTTTGAATTTGGGGGGCATTTGGGTCGGGAGAGGTACAAGTGTGCTTGGCTAAGACCCGCTCAGCTTTCACAATGTAATAGAACCTCAGGCCATTGTCTGGGCATGCAATATCAATGGACATTGACATAGGATGCAAGTCATTGCTTGATGCTACAGTCAAGAACTGAGGACATCCACAGACTTGCTAGACATTTCTCTTTCACCCAGAACTCTGAATCTGCAATAACTACACAGGAACATACGAAACTGCCTGATCCTGAATCTGATCATTGCCCCATCTAGCTGTGCCCTGAGGAACCTGTGTGCACAACACACCTCTTTGCTTGCACAAGTTTAAGCCCATGTGCTAACACTGTGCATTTTCATGCACACCATTAAAAACCTTTGGTGCACCCCTTCAAGAGGGCCAAACTTAGCCCTCCAGCTTTTCTGGGACTACAATTCCCACCATCCCTGACCACTGGTCCTGTTAGCTAGGGATAATGGGAGTTTGGCCATCACTAATCTAAAGAGTGTTAAGGTTCCAAGTAGTTGAGGGGAAAGAAGTCATTTTTGTACTGTTAATTGCTTGTGCATAAATGAAAAGGGTAAGGACATAATTTTTAATTGGGGAGGGGACAGCTTGTTAGTATTGCAAATATACATGCTATGGAGCAACACAATCAATTATTATTAGTTTTTAATCCTTGATGTTTTGTTTTGTTCTTTAATTTTTGGGGGGGGAATGTTATTGTGGGTTGTTGTTTTTATTTTGATTATATATATTGTGGTTTTTATGTAGATCCTTTCTGTTAATGGCCCTGAGACCTCCTGGTATAGGGCGGTATATTATTATTAGTAGTAGTACAGTAGTAGTAAAGGTAAAGGTAAAGGTACCCCTGCCCGTACGGGCCAGTCTTGACAGACTCTAGGGTTGCTTGCTCATCTCGCTTAAGAGGCCGGGAGCCAGCGCTGTCCGCAGACACTTCCGGGTCACGTGGCCAGCGTGACAAGCTGCATCTGGCGAGCCAGCACAGCACACGGAACGCCGTTTACCTTCCCGCTAGTAAGCAGTCCCTATTTATCTACTTGCACCCGGGGGTGCTTTCGAACTGCTAGGTTGGCAGGAGCTGGGACTGAACGACGGGAGCGCACCCCACCGCGGGGATTCGAACCGCCGACCATGCAATCGGCAAGTCCTAGGCGCTGAGGTTTTACCCACAGCACCACCCGCATCCCTGTAGTAGTAGTAATAGTAGTAATATTTTGTTGGAAGCCACCCAGAGTGGCTGGGGTGACCCAGTTAAATGGGCAGGGTATAAGATTTTTTTTAAAAAAAAAAAAAATATTATTACTATTAATCAAACAGCATGCAAATACCGCTTGTTAGTGGCAGATTACCAGGCAAAGAAGGATTTTCTAGAGTACCTTTCATTGTTCTTGAGGGCGGGCACCCTAATGCAGGCAGCCTGGGCTCTTGAATCGTGCCTATCCCTCACAGCCACAGAAAGCAGACTGAACAGCACCTGCAAAAACGATGGTGGAATATCAAAGCCCAAGCGGCTGCTGAGCCAACAAATTGCAGGTTACCTCGGGATCACTTCAACAATGGGGCAAAATTGTTATTTTGCTGCGCCTTATATTCCTCATTGCGAAGGGTCAGAGCCGCAATTTAGCTTAAATAGAAGCAAGCCGGATCTAAGGCTCTCCTGGCAATGCACCCCATTATGCCAGGTGAATAGACGTCCTAATTCAGGGGGCAGCCAATAGGTGGCTGTGGAATAACAATGGGGAAAGGCGAGGCCGAATGGGAAAGAGGAGATTAATGGCGCTTCCCTTTGTTAGGAGGTTAGTATCTTGCGAAAAGACCGCTTTGGCGCTGATGGAGGGTGACCTCCACACAAGTAAGAGATTCTGGCTCCTCCACTAAAACAGCACATTTCTCTTGCAAATAGGGAAGTCAGAGAGAGTGAAGTATTATTAGAGGTGTGAGCCCCTGACAGTCCTGGGTCACGTCTTGCCCTGATCCAGGAAGAGAGAGCTACTCTAGTGAAGTTTGCATAGGCAGATCTGCCACCCAAGACCCTTTGTAGGGGCTGGATAATATCTCAGTCGATGGGGGATGGAGAGGGACACCTGGCCATTGAGCCATAAGTGGCACTCAGGAACTGGCACACAAGTAGAACTGGAACTGGCCCTGCTTATCCTAACTAAGCGAAGGGAGGTTTACTCCAGGTTTCTAGTCTGATGCTTCAGTTGTGGGGTCTCAGGGGGGGTGGGCATCTGTACCTTGGCTTGATGTGGAATGTGTGAACCCTCAATTCTCCTTTGATTCACCCTCCTCCACGCAGCTTTCTCCTCCAACTACTGCTGCTCCTCCTGGTTTGCACCCTGTTTGTTGTTGTTTAGTCGTTTAGTCATGTCCGACTCTTCGTGACCCCGTGGACCAGAGCACGCCAGGCACTCCTGTCTTCCACTGCCTCCCGCAGTTTGGTCAAACTCATGCTGGTAGCTTTGAGAACACTGCCCCACCATCTCGTCCTCTGTTGTCCCCTTCTCCTTGTGCCCTCCATCTTTCCCAACATCAGGGTCTTTTCCAGGGAGTCTTCTCTTCTCCTGAGGTGGCCAAAGTCTTGGAGCCTCAGCTTCAGGATCTGTCCTTCCAGTGAGCACTCAGGGCTAATTTCCTTCTTACTACTGGGAAAACCATAGCTTTAACTATACGGCCCTTTGTTGGCAAGGTGATGTCTCTGCTTTTTAAGATGCTGTCTAGGTTTGTCATTGCTTTTCTCCCAAGAAGCAGGCGTCTTTTAATTTTGTGGCTGCTGTGATCCTCTGCAGTGATCATGGAGCCCAAGAAAGTAAAATCTCTCACTGCCTCCATTTCTTCCCCTTCTATTTGCCAGGAGGTGATGGGCCCAGTGGCCATGATCTTAGTTTGGTACCTGCTAAAAACATTTTCATTTAGACAAGCTAAGAAGTACGTTGGTGCATGCTTTGAACCGTTTTTAGCTCATTGATTTTATCCCTTGAACATTTAGCAGAGTTGTTCTTACTAAGTAATTTTACCAATAACTTACTGGTTTTATTCCACTTTGAGGGCTCTTGGGTTTGGTTGTTTTTCTGCAATCAAGCAGGGAATAAATTTTAAGAAACAGATTTTAAGAAATAGAATTTTAAGAAATAAATTTTAAGCTAAACCTGGATGCTCCCTATGCAATCAATGCAGCTCTCCTATATGGATCTTCAGGGCATGGGGAGTCTCCCGGTTTGGGGAGGAGAAATTGTGGGGCAGCAGGAATTGGAGGAGAGCGAAGGATGGGCAAGGAGAAACGGAAGGATGCAGAAAGGGTTCGCCATCCACATTAAGTTGAGGCAGAGGCACCAGCTTCTCCAAAGGATTGAGGGGGGCCCTGTGGGGTGTGAAACACAGGAGCAGTCAAGTACAATATTCCTAGAGTGAACACATTTACACACGGGGAGGAATGTTTGTCCAGCCAGCAGGTAAACTTCCTGTTTCCTTCTGGGCTGGGACAGACTTCCTCTGCATGTGACTAGAGGTGGGCGTGGCCTCACCTGTGCAGGTAACGGCAAAAGCACAGGGCAGGGCAGCCACCTCTCTCTTTGACTACATGCATTGAAGAAGCAACATCTGCTTAGCCAAAGATGCTCTCTTTGCTTCCAGCCAAGAGAGGACAAAGGGACTGTCTCCTTATGAGATAGTTTCCAGATGTATGTAACTTTTCTAAGCTAAGTCTGCCTTCTCGGATCCAATTGTGAACAGAATCTGAGTAAACTCTTTTTATACTTTTATAGAAGACTGTGTTGTGTCTTATCTTTTATGAGGGAATAAGGGGGAAATACCAGAACAGTTGTTATTATAGAGGTTTAACGAGCCTGAGCAAACGCATCCGCTGTGAGTTTAAAAAGGGGGACGTTACTCTGCTAAATTGTGAACTTGTTTACACAAGTTGGAAAGGCTATAATCAAACAATATATCCTCTCCTGCATCCTTGAACATTCCCACAGGCCCAACGTGAAGTCACACAACATCCTGATGTCACAAGGAGGCAAGGGGTATAGCCAAAAGCCTTCTGAAAAAATACATTGGGGGGCTGAAACTGCCTCGGCTCCTAGAAGTTGGCACCAATGTATCGAGACAGGGCCAGCCCACCAGTGAGGCAATGTGAGGCAGTTGCCTCAGGGCGGCCAGATCCGGACAGCTGGGAGGGGTGGCCTACAAGGAGCGTGCCAGTCGCCTTCTCCTGCTCCTCTGCCACTGCCATGTGCCCACCCTCTGCAGCCAGCTCCTCTCTGGCCTCCTTCTGCCCCCCAGCAGGTGGGCAGGTGTACAGCAGAGGAGCAGGAGGGTTGGTTGCAGAAGTGAAGGCAATATAGGCATGGCGTTTTCTGTTTTGACTATAGCAGCAAAATGTCCTGGGCTGGCCCTGGGCCAAGGTATGGACAGGCCCTAGGAGACTATTGTGGCATGATATTTCCTGCATTCCAGGAAAGCACTGTTTTGCTGCCTGTTGAAGACCTTTTAAGTGGATATCTCTATCCCAGGCTGCACCTGTCCTGGATTTGAAATGGTTTTACCGTTTCAAAATTGCATTTTGTTGTCTTTGCATATAAAACTGGGGTTTGTCAATTGTTAGAATTGCGAAGGGTTTTGTTTCGTTTTGCCGATGTTCTTGTCGCAATGTTACATCCTTGATGGGAAGCAATTCATAAATGGAATTAAATATATTATATGTTTGGTATTTTAATTTTAAAAAACACCTTTTGAAGAGTACCCTGCTTTGTCCTGAGTACCTTGTGCTGAAAGGCAACTTAATCATTTGGCAAATAAATTGAAATGGCCAGGCTTTCTTTTTTTTCTGTGGGGGTGGGATAGCAAAAGGGGCTGCAGAGGGAACCACACGGGAGATTAGGAAAAACTACTACTGATTGATTATTGTAATACCAATGGTGAATGAACTCTGCAACAGGAAAAAAAACCCCAATAAAGATTGATTTCCCATATGCACATGCTACACATTTTCCAAGGACTGTTTTCTAGTAGATTGGCCAAGTCTACATTAGAGAAGGGAGTGGGAAAATGGGGTGCATGAGAGAGAGAGGGTGATTGGGTGGGTCCAGCCCCAAATACGTTTTGCAGCCCCACCCACTGCTAGACTGCAGCATCCCTGCGAGAGGTGAGGTTACAGGGAACCAGGCAGAGGGCCTTCTCAGTGGTGGCGCCTGCCCTATGGAACGCCTTCCCATCAAATGTCAAGGAGATAAACAACTATCTGACTTTTAGAAGACATCTTAAGGCAGCCATGTTTAGGGAAGTTTTTAATGTCTGATGTTTTATTGTGCTTTTAATTCTGTTGGGAGCCACCCTGAGTGGCTGGGGAAACCCAGCCAGATGGGCAGGGTATGTATGTATGTATGTTTGTATGTATGTATGTATGTATGAATGAATGAATGAATAAATAAATATTATTTATTCATAATAAATAATACACCACTCACCCGACCCCAACCTTCCCTTCCCTGGCCGCTGTCAAAGTTGACCGCTGGACACTGCGTTGCCATGGAGAGAAGGGAAGTGGGGGACAGTGGCGTAGCGTGGGGGGTGCAGGGAGGGCCGGCCGCACCGGGCGCAACATCTGGGGGTTAGGGGGCGCAAATCCACGGGTTAGGGGGTGCAAATTACTTGCCTTGCCCCGGGTGCTGACAACCCACGCTACGCCACTGGTGGGGGAAGGAGGAGGAGGAGGAGGAAGCAAAGCAGAGGAATTGAGATCGCGCCTGTCCCAGGTGCTGGAAACAAGCGCCGCTGATCCGTGTCGCCTGGTGGTGGCTGCGCGCCCACAAGAGAAGCCGATCGCCCCCAGAAATGCTGAGAGGGAGACCCCGGCCACCCCCAGTGCATAGCTGTCAACGTTTCCCTTTTTTTAAGGGGAAATTCCCTTATTCCGAATAGGATTCCTCGCAAGAAAAGGGGAAAGTTGACAGCTATGCCCCAGTGGCTCCTGGACGGGTCTGGGAGCAGTGGAAGCAGCCAGCAGAACAGGGAAGGGGGGAGGGGGGATGCCCTATGCCTCTGATTCTACAGAGCCCCAAAGCGGAGCAGCCAATCTCTCTCTCTCTCTCTCTCTCTCTCTCTCTGCGCCGGAGTGGGGCTAAACTAAATTTGGGGGCGCTGATCTTTGCACCCCTGCGCCGAATATGCTAAAGGCGTCCCTGGTGCCAATGTTCCAAAGGACAAGCACGATGGGGCAGTGGCGTAGCGTGGGGGGTGCAGGGGGGGCGGCAGCACCGGGCGCAACATCTGGGGGTTAGAGTTCGGGTTAGGGTTAGGGGGCGCAAATCCATGGGTTAGGGGGCGCAAATTACTTGCCTTGCCCCGGGTGCTGACAACCCACGCTACGCCACTGCGATGGGGTTGGGGCTTGGGGGGAAAATGGGTCTGAGCCAAGTCGGACACAGAATTCATTCCTCAACCCCCCCCCACACACACACATCATAGGTAGGCAGGCCCAGTAGCCGGATCTGGCCCAATCGCCTTCTAAATCCGGCCCGCAGATGGATTTTACATGAGTAGAATGTGTCCTTTTATTTAAAATGCATCTCTGGGTTATTTGTGGGGCACAGGAATTCGTTCATTTAGGGGGGGGTTCAAAATATAGTCCGGCCCCCCACAAGGTCTGAGGGACAGTGGGCCGGCCCCCTGCTGAAAAAGTTTGCTGACCCTACATCATGTGAAAGGCAGAGGAATTATTGTGCGATCTGTGAGCCACACGCTTTAATTGGCTCTGGGAAATGGGTGTTTGAGGTAGCGCTTAGGAAACTGCACCGCCGAAGAAAGAAAAATGCAGACTTCCAGGGTGCAAACACATCTATCACACCACATCTGGCTCAGCTAGGCGGCACAAAGGTTTTTACTTAATTTGAAGCTGGCATGATACAAACATCAGTTCCCATGGGGCATGCACTCTTTTCTCTGTTTTGGTTTTCTTTGTTTGGGTTTGTTTGGGGGTTTTTGCTCCACTGTCCTCTCGAGTCCTAAAGGTCCCGCATGACAGATTCCTTGCAAAGCCTGTCCACAGAGGGTGATTTCAAACATTACAAAGCAAACTGACTCTGGCTTGCCAGTCGCGACCCTGGGAACATGTGTGCCTGTACGATGCGCGTGTTTTGAAACACCTCCTTGTCACATTTCACACTTGACATTTTAAAGGGAACACTTAAAGTAAATCATATACGCACAGTGTAACAAGAGAGGGCAGCAGCCAGACTTTATCATACTTAGAGCAAACCCATTCGCCTGCTCCAGAGGTTCACAAAGTGGGCAAGATCACCCCCTTAGGGGCACTAGGATTATCTGGTGGGGGGCGCTGAGAGGCAAGGGGTGGCAGCTGGGCACTGGAGGTGCAAATGATTATCGTAAAATCCTAGAGTTGGAAGGGACCAGGGGGCTCACGTTGTCCAACCACCGACAACACAGGAATATTTTTGCACAAAGTAGGACTCGAATCCACCACCCTGAGATTAAGAGTCTCATGCTCTACTGACTGAGTTATCTATCACTCTGTTGGCTTTGAAAAGCTGTCATCACTGGATCAAGTTCATCCATCTTGTTGAATTAATTAAACAGTTTTGATTTTGAATAAATGCGCAATTGATAGCTCAGTTGGTTAGAACATGGTGCTGATAATGTGAGGGTTGCAGCTTCGACCCCCGTATAGGACAGTTGCATATTCCCCTACATTGGACTAGATGTTCTTCAGCTTCCCTTCCAACTCTGTGATACTAGGATTCCTATTGTGAACGTTATTATGTTATTATCTTCCTTAGTGGGCTGTGCAAACCGCTATTCTGAATGCTGCTTTTTATAGGATGGATGTGACACTATTTAAAGTTTTTAAAAAGTCTTGCTGTTTCCATTTGACCTTTCACCAACCAGTTGCTTTGCAGCTGTTTTTGGACTACAAATCCCATCAGTTTCAGACTGCACAGCCATGCAGGTTGCGGCTGATGGGAGCTGTCGTCCGAAAGATCAGGAGGGCACGAGGTTGGGGAAGGCCGCTTTATCCAGCCGAGGTTTGGACTGTGATTGCTTTGTACCAGCAGGTGTTTCCAAGCTATTACTCTTCAATGAGGTTTGATTGCTGCTGTTTTCACCGTTTAAATTTGTTTACAGGCTGCACTTCTAAGCACGCTGGCTAGGAATTCAGAGGGATTTTACTTCCAAGCAAACAGGCTTAGGTGTGCACTTTTGGTGCGTTCCATTGATGTGGTTTTGTTATTGTACTGGCTAATTAGATTTGTTAGCCAAGCTAGATTCGTTTTTTGGCAGACAGGGAAACAAAATATTAATGACAGATGAGAACAAATCTCTTTAGAGGCTGCAAGCAGACAGCATCTCCCTACATGCACCCCTCTTTCTAGAGATTGAGGACAGCAACAGAAAGCTGCATCTCAGGCCCTGAACCCCCAAACCCTGGCTTCCCTCCACCTCAAAATCCATGCTAAGGTACCCCATGATGTTGATTCATTCCTTCTCTATCAGGCCTGCTGGTGGCCCTTGCACTACTTGGTTGAGCACTGGGGTGAGCGGTTGGAGTGACCCACACAGTCCATATTTGGGGGCGTCGTGGCCGGAGGACGCCATGGGCTTCTATAGGTCATAGGCCTCCTCTGAGTAGGCGTTGGGCTCTTCCTCTGACCTGGTGGTCACCTTGAACTGGCGCCTCAAGAACCCTCCGTAGCGCTTCTGATTGTCCCACTTCAGCTTGGGTCGGATCCTGCGCATGAAGCCCCCATAGCGCTTGCGCAGGTCCCCCAGCTCTTGCCTGCCCTCCTCGCCGGCCGCCGTGTCGGAACCTCGCTTGGGGTACTTGCGGAGGAAACCCCCGTAGCGTTTCACCTCATCCTTGAGCAACCCAGCATCCGACTCTTCCCCATTGTAGGCTAGGTCTCCAGTCTCCAGAGCCGCCGGGTATTCCTCCTCGGCACCCACCTCCGGAGCTGCCCTCTCCCCCACCTTCCGGATGAATCCACCGTACTTCTTTGCCACGCTCCCCTTGGCAAGGGCGTTCTCACGGAGGAGAGAAAATATCTTGTTCTTGTCCAGCTTCTTCATGAAGCCTCCATAACGTTTGGCCGGCCCAGTGTACACCTCCCTGGGTCTGGGGTCGCCTTCGTGTTCGGTCTCCTCCTCTTCATCCGCCTGGGATGGTCTGTCGGGCTCCCCCTCCATCAGGAAAGGGGCGAAGAAGGACAGCGCTTTCTTGCACTTGTCCCACTCAGCGCTGGACAGCAAGGAGCCTTGGCACTCCAGGGAACATATCTGTAAGACACCAACAAAAGGTGCAATCTGGTCAACATTCCCTCCATGGCCCAGAGATAGAAACTCTGTAAAACCCCGTTATCAGTGAGTGCCAGCATTGTGTATACAAAAGGGAGGTTCGGCCGTAAAACTGGTAAGAACCAGTTTAGGAGGAATCTAACAGCTGAATGTTAGAGCGAAAAACAACTCCAGATAAGGTACGAGGAGAGCTCTGCACATCCAGTAACAATGGGTGCAGTAAAGTTGTGTTTGAAGGACTGTGGTTGGATGAGAGATGGTGGAACAGTGGGGTGTTGGAAGGTGATTGGCCGGGGGATGGATCAGCTGATGTTAAATGTAGGTATCCTCTCCATAGACACAGGAGAGGTGGGTCTTGTGTGATGTAATCCACAGGGACCAGTCAAGTACAACATTCCTTGTTTTCCTAGAGTGGACATGCAAGGGAATGTTTGGTCCAGCCAGTCGAAACTTCCTGTTCCTCCTGGCCTGGAGCATCCGAGCTTCCTTCCTCTAGTAGGTGGGTGTTACCTTTCCAGACCAGGTAAAAGGACAAGGCGTGCTGCCACTCCCTTCTTTTCCATCTTCCTTTCGTCCTGTGAACTTCCTGGAATGAACTGTTGGACTGCTAGTCTGCAGTCACTAGGTAAATCTCCCTTATGGGGTAAACCTGTTAGTATAAGTTTGGAACTTTATTTTCTGTTAAATTGTTTTTATTAATTTTCCAATAAAAAACATCCAATTAACATATCAAATCATAATCCAATAAAAATAAAAAACTAAAATAAAAAAGATCGAATTATCTTCCAAATTGTAATTATTAATTTTGGGACTTCCCATAGTCTAGACCTTGAAGCATAACTCCAAATCTCAATCCTGCCTCTCGTCGTTATTTCCATATTTCCACATCTCGATTTTAACACTCGAAGAATATGTTTGGAACTTTAAGCCTTAAGCCTGCCTTCAGGGATCACACTGCGCTCTGCCTGATCGTGAGTAAACTTTCTTTTTATTGCTTATCAATAAGACTGTGGTGTCTTTATTCTTTTAGGAGAGATTCAAGGGGTCTTACCAGGAAAATATTAGAACACATTTCCATCTGGACAAGCCAGGTGGAATTGCGTATTGTCTTAAGAAACTCACACGGGTTTGCAACTAGTTTTCTTCTGTGTAAAGGGGAATGCGCTCTGCTAAGTAAAGGAACTCGCTAGCACGAGTTAGGAAGGGTATTAATAAACAATATATCCTCTCCTGCCACCCTGAACATTCCCACAGGTCTGAGACCAAGATAGGTTACCAACAAAATTATGCTTGCATGTATGTTTTGCTTGCATAAACAGCATCCCAGATCGGATTAGCATTCAGGTGGGCGAGGGTAGCCAAGTCTTGACCGGGCCTGCGACTTACCAAGGGGCTGACCAGCTTCTCCACATCCTGGCTGTGAAGAGCACATGCGGAGCACTGAGCGGAACAGTCTGCCGAATTCGAGGTAGCCAAACTGAGGCAAATGGCAAATGCCAGGAGCTGCCACTCCATTCTTGAAAGCAGGCACCTGGAGGAATTGGGAAGAGAGGTGAGTGAATGACAGAATGATTTCCAGGGGAGGAGTGACTTCTCTGAAATACCAGCACTGTTGAGAGCTCCATGCCTTTGGGGGGGGGGAACGGGAGGTTGGAATCATAGCTTTGCATGCAGAATAGAATAGAATAGAATTTATTATTTATACCCCGCCCATCTGGCTGGGTTTCCCCAGCCACTCTGGGCGGCCTCTAACAAAATATTAAAATACAGTGGTGTGTTAAACATTAAAAGCTTCCCTAAAGAGGGCTCCCTTCAGATGTCTTCTAAAAGTCTGGTAGTTGTTGTTCTCTTTGGCATCTGGTGGGAAGGCATTCCACAGGGCGGGTACCACTACTGAGAAGGCCCTCTGTCTGGTTCCCTGCAACTTGGCTTCTCGCAGTGAGGGAACCACCAGAAGGCCCTCAGCGCTGGACCTCAGTGTTCAGGCAGAACGATGGGGGTGGAGACGCTCCTTCAGGTATACTGGGCCGAGGCCGTTTAGGGCTTTAAAAGTCAGCACCAACACTTTGAATTGTGCTTGGAAACGTACTGGGAGCCAATGCAGGTCTTTCAAGACCAGTGTTATGTGGTCTCGGCGGCCGCCCCCAGTCACCAGTCTAGCTGCTGCATTCTGGATTAGTTGCAGTTTCCAGGTCACCTTCAAAGGTAGCCCCACGTAGAGCGCATTGCAGTAGTCCAAGCAGGAGATAACCAGAGCATGCACCACTCCAGCGAGACAGACAGCGGGCAGATAAGGTCTCATCCTGCGTACCAGATGGAGCTGGTAGACAGTTGGACACAGAATTGCCCTGCGCCTCCATGGACAGCTGTGAGGATCCCCAGGGAAAATCCCTGGCACCCCTACACAAGGCCTTTGGTCAAGAATTTGGAGTCTGAATAAGCTCCACCGAGGTCCTCAATCGAAAAAGCAAAAGGCCTTCATTCAATTATTTTTACACATGGAATTATATCTTGCTGATGTTTCCCATTGTTAGATTACTTTGAGGTGCATAATGGGAAATGACTCATGAACGGAAGGAAGGAAATAACTAAAGGCAAGAAGGGAGAGGTTTAAGCAGCCTCAGCCGCCATTTCTTTGCACAAAGCAGCAGGCTCATGCAACTGCCCTTTCCATTACTCCTTCCTCCCCAAGTCAGGAGGCTGCTCTGGCATTCCCTGTGCAATGGCCTCTTGATTTAAGGCACCTTCGAACATGGCCTCAGGCGAGAGCAACCTAATGGCCCATTAAGAAGGCAGCTATTTGCCATCAACAACCAGGCTGTACAAAAACCAGGAGAGGCAGTTATCTCAGTCAGCCTTAACAGGATATATGTGCTATTTTTCTAGAAAAAGAGGTGTCAGAACTCACCATGAACATCTCCCTCCTTTTAGCAATGGCACCCACCTGAGAGGAGCTGGAACTGAATTCCAGCAAGTTCCAACTGAAAATACACTTTGTGTGTGCATGTGTGTATTCCAACCTATAAGTAAAGGTAAAGGGACCCCTGACCATTAGGTCCAGTTGAGGACGACTCTGGGGTTGTGGCGCTCATCTCGCTTTATTGACCAAGGGAGCTGGCGTACAGCTTCCGGGTCATGTGGTCAGCATGACTAAGCCGCTTCTGGCGAACCAGAGCAGCACACGGAAACGCCGTTTACCTTCCCACCAGAGTGGTACCTATTTATCTACTTGCACTTTGACGTGCTTTCAAACTGCTAGGTTGGCAGGAGCAGGGACCGAGCAACGGGAGCTCACCCCATCAAGGGGTGGAATGTCCCAGGGTGCATCTTTGCATACTTTTCAAGATCAGGTCAAGATGTGCCTTTTCTTCCCAGGTCTTTGCAGGTGAATGATGGGATCGGAATATCTCCCCTATTCCCCCTTCCATATTGTCACCGGGCTGTGAACTTTGGCAGTGGGATTTTGCTTCGGCTGGAAATGAAAACCCCCCAAAAGTGCCAAAAAACTTTCAGGCAAACACTCTTCCTTTGTCTCTCCCCAGCTGCTAAGCCCCAGAGGGGTCCCTGTTCAGAATCCCTGGGGATCTTTAACGCTTGCTCTCTCCTCTCTGCTCCAGCTGACTTTCTCCTTAATGTCCTTTAATTGGGGCTGATGGAGAAATATGCTAATCCTCCCATATTCATTTGTGCTAAATTAAGCTGTAATTTGAATGATATGCATTATCATATGTCGAATTATCGACGTTAGCAGAACATAAATTCCACCGAGCTGCCGTGGCTCAGAGGCATGATTCACTATCTGATTACAATACTTTGCGATCTTTTGGCACCTTTCATCTGCTGATGGCAAATTGCCTTAAGAGCATTAATTAATAGAGCCTCCCAGAATGACTGTGGAGCCAAGTGCAGCTTGAGGGGGGAAAGGGAGTTAAAGGAGATCATTCTTTCCAAGGCTAAAGAAAAATAAAATAAAATTTCACCTCTACAAAAGAGAGGATATTGGTGGACTTAAATTCACAGCATGCTGTGTGTTGAACTATATGAAATTGATGTGCCGGTGGTATTTAACACCTATAAAGCTAGCAAGCTTTATAGGTGTTAAATACCACCGGCACATCAATTTCATATAGTGATGTATGGAAGTGAGAGCTGGACCATAAAGAAGGCTGATCGCCGAAGAATTGATGCTTTTGAATTATGGTGCTGGAGGAGACTCTTGAGAGTCCCATGGACTGCAAGAAGATCAAACCTCTCCATTCTGAAGGAAATCAGCCCTGAGTGCTCACTGGAAGGACAGATCGTGAAGCTGAGGCTCCAAGACTTTGGCCACCTCATGAGAAGAGAAGACTCCCTGGGAAAGATCCTGATGTTGGGAAAGATGGAGGGCACAAGGAGAAGGGGATGACAGAGGACAAGATGGTTGGACAGTGTTCTCGAAGCTACAAACATGAGCCTGACCAAACTGAGGCAGGCAGTGGAAGACAGGAGTGCCTGGCGTGCTCTGGTCCAGGGGGGTCACGAAGAGTCGGACACGACTAAACGACTAAACAACAACAACAACAAAGCTAGCAAAGATGTATAGAAGGAAGGCACGTATGGCCAAAGCGTTCTGGGAAATGATGAGTTGAAAAAAAATGTTTAAAATAACATTTGTTTAAAAACCAGAAGCCTTTTTTACTGGGAATCTTAGTCGGACACGACTAAACGACTAAACAACAACAACAACAAACCTAGCAAAGATGTATAGAAGGAAGGTACGTATGGCCAAAGCGTTCTGGGAAATGATGAGTTGAAAAAAAATGTTTAAAATAACATTTGTTTAAAAACCAGAAGCCTTTTTTACTGGGAATCTTAGACACAGAGATACCAAAGGAGAAGAAACAATTATTTATGTACGCGACAACAGCAGCATGGATACTACTGGCCCGGAGATGGAAAGAAGATAATGTCCCGACCAGAGACGAACGACTGATGAAGATGATGGACTATGCCGAAATGGCGAAATTGACCTGGAAAATCAGAAACCAGGAAGACAGAAACTTTAATAAGGAATGGAAAATTTTTACAATTTATTTAAGAGAACACTGTAAACAACTAAAAGCTTTGGCTGGATTTGAGTGACACTTGTATTGCATGATGCTGGTCTGCCCCGCAGAAGACCTTAAGGTCCATGAACAATCATAGTTTAGAGGTCCCGGGCCCTAAGGAAGTCAGACTATCCTCCACCAGGGCCAGGGCCTTCTCAGTGATGGCTCCGACCTGGTGGAATGCTCTGTCCCATGAGACTAGGGCCATTCAGGATTTAACCTCCTTCTCCCTGTAAGATAGAGCTATTCCGCCTGGCCTTTAATTTGAATTCAGCCTGATCTTTTATTTCCCTTCTCTTCCCTCCCCCTCCCCTTTTATGAAGATCACCCGCTCTGAGACCCCACAGCTAATCCTCCCCTGGCCTCCTCGCTGACTCAAGTAGGACCAATTCAGCCAGCTAGCCCTGCTTATTTACCCTAAATTGATTTTTGAATTTTCAAGTTTTTATACTGTATTTTATGCTGCTTTTATAATTAAGTGTTTTAAATTTGTTGTTAGCCGCCCTGAGCCTGGTTTTTGAACTGGGAAGGACGGGGTATAAATAAAAATTTATTATTATTATTATTAATAATAATAATAATAATAATAATAATAATAATTAAAAACTAAGGTTAAAAAAAAGAGAGGGCATTGGTTCATGAAGCCCAGAGACTGCTCAAGGGGCAAAACTGTAGAGTTGGAAGAGACCCTGAGGGTCATCTAGTCCAAACCTCTGCAATGCAGGAATCACAGCTAAAGAGTCTTCCAACCTTTGCTGAAAAAACTTGCAATGGAGAAGAGTTTGCCACTTTCTGAGGGAGTCTGTTCCTCTTCGGATATCTCAAAGGCTATCACATGGAAGATGGAACAAGCTTGTTTCCTCCTGCTCCAGAGGCTAGAACCCGAATCAATACATTCAAGTTACAATAAAGGAGATTCAGACTAAGCATCAGGAAGAAAATAATAATAATAATAATAATAATAATAATAATAATAATAATAATAATAATTTTTATTTATACCCCGCCCTCCCGGCCAGAGCCAGGCTCAGGGCAGCTAACACCAGTAAAATTACAGTAAAAACATAATTGGGGGGGGGGACCAATTTAAAATACAGGTTAAAATGCAATTTAAAATGCAGCCTTTAAAAAGTAATTTAAAAAACATAAGGGGAGGGAAACATAAGGGTCAGACTGAGTCCAAACCAAAGGCCAGGAGGAACAGCTCTGTCTTGCAGGCCCTGCGGAAAGATGTCAAGTCCCTCAGGGCCCTAGTCTCTTATGACAGAGCGTTCCACCAAGTCGGGGCCAGTACTGAAAAGGCCCTGGCCCTAGTTGAGACCAATCTAACTACCTTGGGACTCGGGACCTCCAAGGTGTTGTCATTTGTGGACCTTAAGGTCCTCCGTGGGGCATATCAGGAGAGGCGGTCCCGTAGGTACGAGGCTCCTCTGACAATAAGAGCTACCGGTATTTGACAGTGGAACAGACTCTGCTGGGGTGCGGGAAAGGAAGGAGGAGAGACTAGCTTACCACAGATGTTTCATCAACTGCTCTGGCAGCCTTTTTGGCTAAGGTTTGGTGGGGGCAGATGCATTGCATAACTAAACAAATTTCCCACCGGTCGTTTTTGGTGCAGAATGCTCCGCTCACTTGCCAGTCCACAAACAGACAGCCAGCAGTGAGGGATGTGTGGCTTGATAGGTTCTTATATCATCCCTGCCATTCCTCTGAATCAGCTTGCTTCTATCGATTTCTCTCAGGATGATTTAAACACTCTTATTAAAGCAGGAGGGGAGAGAATTAAATTTCTCATTTTGCTGCTGCCGGGTTGCGGAGCGCAGAGGCAGCTCTTGAACGGTGTGCCAAGGGCCAGTTTGGATGCGCAAATAACAATAGAGACAATGGTGCAATTAAAGATAAAATGCACTTAGAGAAGACAGGCTTGGTTTTATATATATATATATATATATATATATATATATATATATATATATATATGCAGGTTTTGGTGTCCTCGGGTGTCTTCCCGTGTAAAAGTTGGGGTGTCTAGGCGACGTTTCGACGAGGTCTCACTCGTCATCTTCAGGCTGGTGCTTTCGGCTTCTTGTTACTGGAACAGAGCAGGATCTCAGTGTTTGAGTTCCTATAAATACTGTAGAGGGGGTGTGGTGTATAGCCTCCAATGTTCTGGGCAGAGAGGAAGTTCCCAGGCTAGTGTGCCTTTTCTTCTTTTGTTCCTTAATTACTTGAGAGATATCTTGAGTGATTTCTTGAGTGATATCCTGAGTACCACTTAGGTGGGTCATTAGGTGTGGATTAGTTGTTAAAGTCTTTGTGTCTTGACCTCTTGAACTTTGTGAAGAGTTTTCCTGAGAAGATGGCTGTACTGTACTTAGTTGTGCTCTGGCTTGGCTTCGTGTATAGGGGCGAGCTGTGGTTTTGCGGCTTGTGTCAGCCAGATCTGTGTAGGGATTGCAGGGGGGTGCAGCATCCGGAGGTGCCACCATGGATTGGCTACTGGATGGTGTCTGTAATTCATCTGTGGAGAGGGTCTGGGTTTGGGTCTGGTGTGGTTGATTGGTGTTGGCGTTCTGTGTGCCTCTGGATCTGGTGTCAGTTTTTGTGGGGAGGGCTAATTTCCAGATGTCTGGCAAGCGGGATGTGTCGTCACGCTTGTTCATGTTGTGAGGGTGTTTCTCTATCTCGATGGCTTCCATGATTATTCTCTTGTGGTGATGTTCCGTGTTAAAGAGCAATTTGGAATCTGCAAAATTAATTTCGTGTCCTGTATCTTTCATGTGTTGGAAAAGAGAGGAAGTTTTTTCTTCTTTTTTGACGGCATTCTTGTGTTCTGCGATACGTGCATTTATTCGTCTGTTTGTTTGTCCAATGTACGTGGCTGGGCAGACTTTGCAGGGTATTTCATAGATCCCTTGGTTTTCCAACTGGATTTTATCCTTGGGGTTTCTGAGGATATTGGCTATTTTTTGGTTGGTGCAAAAGGCTGTTTTGATATTGTGTTTATGGAGGATTTTGCTAATTTTATCTGTAGTGCCCTTGATATAAGGAAGGAGGGCCATGCCATTGTTTTCTTCTGTGTCTTGGTTTTTGGGGGGTGTTTCCTTTTGGATTAGCTTCGTAATCCTGTTTTGCTGGTATCCATTGGCAATTAACACGTTTGAGAGATTCTGTAACTCAGTTGTCAAGTGGTCTTTGTCAGCCAGGCGTTTGGTTCTGGAGATGAGAGTCTTGGCTACGGAGTTTATTTGTGCAGGGTGGTGGTGTGATTGTGCATGTAAGTAGCGGTTGGTGTGTGTTTTTTTCCGGTAGATAGTGTGTCCTAGGGAGCCATCAGGTTTTTTGTAGATTAGGACGTCAAGGAAGGGAAGTTGGTTGTTGGCTTCTATTTCCATAGTGAATTGTATTTTGGGGTGTAAGTTGTTGAGATGTGTGAGGAAGCTATCCAGTTTTTCTTTCCCGTGTGGCCAAATTACAAAGGTGTCGTCAACATATCTGAGCCAAAGTTTGGGTTTGTGTTCTGACTTGTCTAAAGCATTGGTTTCAAAGTGTTCCATGTACAGGTTTGCGATGACCGGTGAGAGGGGTGATCCCATAGGTGCTCCTTCTATCTGTTTGTATCTTTGTCCATTGTGGATGAAGTACGTGTTGGTTAGGCAGTGGTTGGTCAGGTCCAAGATGTATTCGGGGGGATTGTATTTGTTTTGAATAGCTGTCAAGGCTTCATTAATGGGCACTTGTGTGAAGAGAGATACAACATCGAAGCTCACAAGTAGGTCATTAGGATGTAGGTTTTGCTTCTTTATTGTTTCTATGAACTGGAAGGAGTTTGGTACGTGTGAAGAGATGGATTCTGCATAGGGCTGAAGTTGCTTGGCGAGAAATTTAGCGAGAACTTCCTCTCTGCCCAGAACATTGGAGGCTATACACCACACCCCCTCTACAGTATTTATAGGAACTCAAACACTGAGATCCTGCTCTGTTCCAGTAACAAGAAGCCGAAAGCACCAGCCTGAAGATGACGAGTGAGACCTCGTCGAAACGTCGCCTAGACACCCCAACTTTTACACGGGAAGACACCCGAGGACACCAAAACCTGCATTCCTGTACCCGTGAAAATCTACGAAAGCAAATATCTTACCTCTACGGGGAGGAAACCTTCCAGCTGACAAGAACCTACGAGAAACTAGAAGTCCGAAGAGCCACCATCTTATGTGATCTCTTGTTCCTACGCAACTGCCGAGACAACAACTTAATTCCCACATGCTTCCAACTTAAATTCCATTCTAAAACCCCAGCCACCGAAAGGATCCTGAAACGAACTGAACTATCCCTAATCAGAAATGAACTACACAAGAAAAGATACCTACTAGACCAAACCAACAAAGATCTACTCACTCTTCACCTCAAACTCTGTAACAAAATCCACCCTGCACTCTGGGACAAATGCAAACAACTAGCCGTCTGGAGAGCTGAAACGGAGACCTCACATAAGACAGACACACACACCAACAAACTCCACAAACTAGAGAAACGCCAGAAGCCCAGCCACCCTCCACAGCAACCCATGAAACAAACAGTACATAACATATCAGACAGGATCCTCACCACAACTGAAACCAAAGTACTCTCCAAAGGTTTCAACTTTGCAGTCGCCCCGAGACGCATCCCCACGGAAAACATCATATGCGGAGTCGAAGCTAGCCTAACCAAAATCAACCCAGATGAAGCCAATAAAATCAGACTTGAAGTCACCAACATCCTCTGCTCCAGCAAACCACCCAGAAGCAATTTACACAAAGAAGAACAGAAAGCACTCACCAACCTGAGGAAAGACAACAACATAATCATTCTCCCAGCAGACAAAGGTAATGCCACAGTGGTGATGAACACATCGGACTACCAAGCAAAACTATCAAATCTACTCCAAGATCCTGCCTACAAACCTATAATAATAATAATAATAATAATAATTTATTATTTGTACCCCGCCCATCTGGCTGGGTTTCCCCAGCCACTCTGGGCGGCTTCCAACAGAGATAAAAAATACACTAAAATGTCACATATTAAAAACTTCCCTGAACAGGGCTGCCTTCAGATGTCTTCTGAATGTCAGGTAGTTGTCCATCGCCTTGACATCCGATGGGAGGGCATTCCACAGGGCGGGCGCCACCACCGAGAAGGCCCTCTGCCTGGTTCCCTGCAACTTGGCCTCTCGCAGTGAGGGAACCGCCAGAAGGCCCTCGGAGCTGGACCTCAGTGTCCGGGCAGAACGATGGGGGAGGAGACGCTCCTTCAGATATACTGGACCGAGGCCATTTAGGGCTTTAAAGGTCAGCACCAACACTTTGAATTGTGCTCGGAAACGTACTGGGAGCCAATGTAGGTCTTTCAAGACCGGTGTTATATGGTCTCGGCGGCCGCTCCCAGTCACCAGTCTAGCTGCCGCATTCTGTATTAGTTGTAGTTTCCGGGTCACCTTCAAAGGTAGCCCCACGTAGAGCGCATTGCAGTAGTCCAAGCGGGAGATAACCAGAGCATGTACCACTCTGGCGAGACAGTCCGCAGGCAGATAGGGTCTCAGCCTACGTACCAGATGGAGCTGGTAAACAGCTGCCCTGGATACAGATTTGACCTGTGCCTCCATGGACAGCTGTGAGTCCAAAATGACTCCCAGGCTGCGCACCTGGTCCTTCAGGGGCACAGTTACCCCATTCAGGACCAGGGAATCCTCCACACCTGCCCGCCTCCTGTCCCCCAAAAACAGTACTTCTGTCTTGTCAGGATTCAACCTCAATCTGTTAGCCGCCATCCATCCTCCAACCGCCTCCAGACACTCACACAGGACCTTTACCGCCTTCACTGGTTCTGATTTAAAAGAGAGGTAGAGCTGGGTATCATCTGCATACTGATGAACACCCAGCCCAAACCTCCTGATGATCGCTCCCAGCGGCTGCATGTAGATGTTGAAAAGCATGGGGGAGAGGACAGAACCCTGAGGCACCCCACAAGTGAGCGGCCAGGGGTCTGAACACTCATCCCCCACCACCACTTTCTGAACACGGCCCAGGAGGAAGGAGCGGAACCACTGTATGACAGTGCCCCCAGCTCCTAGCCCCTCAAGACGGTCTATAAAAACAGATCCCACCACCTACCTGGAAAAAACCACCAAATCCAAAATAAAAGCCTCTCCTATCAGTGAAGAAATCCAGCTAAGAATCATCCCCAGAGAAAAATCATCCAGATGCCCCAAACTCTACGGCCTCCCCAAGATACACAAAGAAGGAACACCACTCAGACCAATAGTCAGCTCCATAGGCTCACCTCTACAAAATCTCGCTAAATTTCTCGCCAAGCAACTTCAGCCCTATGCAGAATCCATCTCTTCACACGTACCAAACTCCTTCCAGTTCATAGAAACAATAAAGAAGCAAAACCTACATCCTAATGACCTACTTGTGAGCTTCGATGTTGTATCTCTCTTCACACAAGTGCCCATTAATGAAGCCTTGACAGCTATTCAAAACAAATACAATCCCCCCGAATACATCTTGGACCTGACCAACCACTGCCTAACCAACACGTACTTCATCCACAATGGACAAAGATACAAACAGATAGAAGGAGCACCTATGGGATCACCCCTCTCACCGGTCATCGCAAACCTGTACATGGAACACTTTGAAACCAATGCTTTAGACAAGTCAGAACACAAACCCAAACTTTGGCTCAGATATGTTGACGACACCTTTGTAATTTGGCCACACGGGAAAGAAAAACTGGATAGCTTCCTCACACATCTCAACAACTTACACCCCAAAATACAATTCACTATGGAAATAGAAGCCAACAACCAACTTCCCTTCCTTGACGTCCTAATCTACAAAAAACCTGATGGCTCCCTAGGACACACTATCTACCGGAAAAAAACACACACCAACCGCTACTTACATGCACAATCACACCACCACCCTGCACAAATAAACTCCGTAGCCAAGACTCTCATCTCCAGAACCAAACGCCTGGCTGACAAAGACCACTTGACAACTGAGTTACAGAATCTCTCAAACGTGTTAATTGCCAATGGATACCAGCAAAACAGGATTACGAAGCTAATCCAAAAGGAAACACCCCCCAAAAACCAAGACACAGAAGAAAACAATGGCATGGCCCTCCTTCCTTATATCAAGGGCACTACAGATAAAATTAGCAAAATCCTCCATAAACACAATATCAAAACAGCCTTTTGCACCAACCAAAAAATAGCCAATATCCTCAGAAACCCCAAGGATAAAATCCAGTTGGAAAACCAAGGGATCTATGAAATACCCTGCAAAGTCTGCCCAGCCACGTACATTGGACAAACAAACAGACGAATAAATGCACGTATCGCAGAACACAAGAATGCCGTCAAAAAAGAAGAAAAAACTTCCTCTCTTTTCCAACACATGAAAGATACAGGACACGAAATTAATTTTGCAGATTCCAAATTGCTCTTTAACACGGAACATCACCACAAGAGAATAATCATGGAAGCCATCGAGATAGAGAAACACCCTCACAACATGAACAAGCGTGACGACACATCCCGCTTGCCAGACATCTGGAAATTAGCCCTCCCCACAAAAACTGACACCAGATCCAGAGGCACACAGAACGCCAACACCAATCAACCACACCAGACCCAAACCCAGACCCTCTCCACAGATGAATTACAGACACCATCCAGTAGCCAATCCATGGTGGCACCTCCGGATGCTGCACCCCCCTGCAATCCCTACACAGATCTGGCTGACACAAGCCACAAAACCACAGCTCGCCCCTATACACGAAGCCAAGCCAGAGCACAACTAAGTACAGTACAGCCATCTTCTCAGGAAAACTCTTCACAAAGTTCAAGAGGTCAAGACACAAAGACTTTAACAACTAATCCACACCTAATGACCCACCTAAGTGGTACTCAGGATATCACTCAAGAAATCACTCAAGATATCTCTCAAGTAATTAAGGAACAAAAGAAGAAAAGGCACACTAGCCTGGGAACTTCCTCTCTGCCCAGAACATTGGAGGCTATACACCACACCCCCTCTACAGTATTTATAGGAACTCAAACACTGAGATCCTGCTCTGTTCCAGTAACAAGAAGCCGAAAGCACCAGCCTGAAGATGACGAGTGAGACCTCGTCGAAACGTCGCCTAGACACCCCAACTTTTACACGGGAAGACACCCGAGGACACCAAAACCTGCATTCCTGTACCCGTGAAAATCTACGAAAGCAAATATATATATATATATATATAATCACACGCCGACAGACAGAACGAAAGGGACTTTTGCACGCAACTGCAAACTTGCATGCAAGCAAAATCCGGGTGTGTGTTTGTGTGTGCTGTGAATTCAGGGATTTTTCTCACCTCTTTGCAAATGATAACATTTGTTCCACTCCTAATAACCTCAGCATTGTCTTAATGCAGGGACGGGGAATCTGTGCCCCTCCTGATGTTGCTGGACTACAACTCCCATCATCCCCTAACAGATGCTTTAGTTGAGATTCCTGCATTGCAGGGGGTTGGACTAGATGACCCTCGGGGTATCTTCCAACTCTTACAGTGCTATGATTCTGTGATTCTATGAGTCTGGCTGAGGGTGGTGGGAGTTGGGAGTCCAACAACAGGTCCCTCAGCCGTGCCGTAATGTGCCAGGCAGCTCTGCAGAGTCAGTGCTGCTGCTGTTAGTGGAAACCTCATTCAGATATGTCCAGGTGTCTGCAAACCTCAAAGGGAGGCTGTTCCACCACCTCTGGCTTGGACTGGGCATAAGGAAGAAGGTGGAAGCACGCTCTACTCTATAAAAGGCTAAAGCTTACTCAGATGGGAAGCATATTATTATTGTTAGAATTCCTGCTCCATGGTTGCAGTCATGGGATTGTTGTCTATCACATGACGGTGTATGTTTTCATTCCACAGAGTGGGAAGTGATGGAGATAGGATGTTTGTGTTACTGTGTTCTGTTAAGGGGGAGTATTGTCCTTATTCTTTCTCTCTTTGCTGTCTGATGCTAAAGAGAGAGAGAGCCACGTTGCAGTGCTCTGTGTGTGTTTATATGTAAATAAAGTAGATTAGCCAAAATGCTGAGTCGCTGAGATCTGTCACGCGCAAGTTGCGCAAACTCTGCGGATCCCTAAGTGTGCCAGTGTCGGTTGGCATCGGTCGCTATGATGTTCGGACTGAAGAAAGCTTATGAAGCTCCCGAATGAACGATCAGGAGGGAGGGAACATGCCAGTCGGGCATGTGTCTCTGCCAGGGTCCTACTCGAGTGTAGGCTGAACTCCTGACAATTATTTCATCATCATCATCATCATCATCATTATTATTGCAAATATAGCCAACGTGGTGCTTTTCAGATATTATAGACTACAAATCCCATCATCGTTGGCAATTAGGCATGTTTTCTGAGCCTGATGGGAAGTGTAGTCCATAGAATCTGGAAGGTGCCAAAATGGGTTAAAGCATTACAGTGGTACCTCGGAAGTCAAATGGAATCCGTTCCAGAAGTCCATTCAACTTCCAAAACATTCAGAAACCAAGGTGTGGCTTCTGATTGGCTGCAATCAGAAGCTGTTGGAAGTCACATCAGATGTTCGGGTTCCAAAGAACATTTGAAAACTGGAACAATCACTTCCGGTTTTCGATCTTTCGGGAGCCAAAACATTTGACTCCCAAGGCGTTTGAAAACCAAGGTATGACTGTATTATTGTGTGTGTGTGTGTGTGTGTGTGTGTTGTTTATACCCCACCTTTTCCCCTGATGCGACTCAAAGCACTGGGGGCTTTTTAGTTGTTTTCCAAAAGGGGCGGGGGGGGGGAGACTGACAATGCAATTCTAAGCACACTTACTCAGAAGTAAGTCCCATCATGTTGGTCTGACTCCCAGGTACATTAAGACGTTGGTTAGAAGATATAATTATGCATGGCTTATTATGTTTCTCTCTCCCATAATACTAGAACCCAGTCAGCTAATAAAATTCACTGGTTTGCCCATGTAACTCCAGCATCCTGCTTTTGCAACAGCCTGCTAGATGCCTACGAGAAGCCCCCAAGGAGGACCCAAAAGCAACAGCATTCTCCTGCCATTTGCAGCCATTCAGAAGCATAACTGCCTCTCGTGAATGCAGAACACCATGCACCCATCCTAGTTAGTAGCCATTAATACCTTTGTTCTTTGTCTAATCCTCTTTTAAAGCCATCTGAGTTGGTAGCCATCACTGCCTCCAGTGGGAGGGAGTTCCACAGTTTAACAATGCCCTGGGGACAGAAGAACTTCCGTTTTCTGTCCTAAATCTTCCAACATTCAGTTTCATAGGACGTCCATGAGTTCTAGTTTTATGAACAAGGGAGAGAGAAAATTCTCTATCCACTTCCTTCATAACATGCATAGTGTTATACAGGTGTATGGGGTGTTAGGGGTAGTTAATAATAATAATGATGATGATGATGATGATGATGATGATGATGATGATGATTTATTTATACCCCGCCCATCTGGCTGGGCTTCCCCAGCCACTCTGGGCGGCTTCCAACAAAACACTAAAATACAGTAACCTATTAAACATTAAAAGCTTCCCTAAACAGGGCTGCCTTCAGATGTCTTCCAAAAATCTGGTAGTTGTTGTTCTCTTTGAATTCTGGTGGGAGGGTGTTCCACAGGGTGGGCACCACTACCGAGAAGGCCCTCTGCCTGGTTCCGTGTAACCTTTGGTCCCCATCCTGCACTCGGCTTCCACCTGTGGCTCCCAAAAGATGTCAATATGTGACTGGCTGGCTAAACCAGGTGAGGATAGTCGACAAGTCTCAGACCCTTGGTGAGTTAGGGGTTTCCCCTACATGTGAAGACAGGCTCCGGCAGATTGAGTGGATGAGAGCAATCGTGGGTCCAGCGGTCAAGAAGGCTGCAGAGGGAAGAGGCAGATGGGCTCATCAACCTGGAAAGGGAGCCCGCCTAGGAGAAGGAAAACTCTGGTCCTAGACCTCCGCTGCCTTGCGGCTATACCCATTCATGAGAAAGGCTTAGGGTGTAAACCCCAAATTAAAATCCATACCTACTCCCTTGCTGAACATTTTCAGGAGCAGAACAGACAAATCCTACAGAAATCTGGAGTGGAGTCCCTAAGACGGGTTGGTTGGCTCCTTGAATGCCTCTTTCTGGCAACTCCTGCAGCCAAATTGGTGCCAAACGCATTTGTCAGGGGTTCAGAAGGAGAGACACAGGAGGGGGAGCAAATGGAGAGTGAGGAGGAGGAGTCCCAGCGGGGCGCAGGCAGTGACAGTGGAAAGAGTTATTCCACAAGCCTCTCCAGCGAATCGGAGGACTCACAGAAGGGAGCGCCGATGGCCAGAGCGAGGGGGGTTCCAGGGGGGAAGCCCCAGGAGGAAGGGGCCAGCGGGGAGTCCCTGAGCAGCAGTTGGAAATCAGGACCAGCTTCCCCACCAGAGCGCAGTGGGGAGGGGGAGTCCCAGGAATCGGGACCAGTGCTCTCACCACCAGCGGGAGGAGAGGAGTCAGGTTTGGTCACGCCCACATCAGGAAGCGGGGAAACGGTCAGGAGGAAGGCTACCGGCTGGGCGCGCGCGCCAAGTTCAAATGTACAGGCGAGCGGCACAGCAGGGAGCCCGGGTAGGGAGCCAGGTCCTAAAGCCCGCCGGAAGGAAGGGGAAGACCAAGGGGGGTCAGCGTCAGAGGAGTCCAGGAAGGAGGAGACCCCAGAGGGCAGAAGGACCCAGCGAAGGAAAGAACAGCGTAGGAGGTGGAGCCGGGCTAGGATCTTAAACTGGTGTGGGAGGAGCAGTGAGTCAGAGGGGACTTAGCCAGTCTAGCGTCGAGACGTGGGTCTGCGCGCCCAGAGCTTTGAAATGGAAACTAAACTTCAATAAAGTTTTTGTATATTATATCCACCGGGCGTTGGTCCTCTGTGAGCAGGGATCTAGAGGCAGACCTGACAGCATTGCTCATCTTTCCTTTGGACCACACTAGTCGGGCCGAAAGGGGGGTCTTGTTGTCTGGGCAGCTCAGGACCTCCATCCACACTGCCCAGGCTTGTGCCCCAGGGAGTTCATTTCGGTGCTGCTAACACAACAGTTCGACTTCACCCCTGGAGGCGCACTCTGTTGTCTCTCAAGACAGACGGATGCCAACAACATCAACAACAGGTGTTCCTATGGATCAGGAATTGGTTGCATATCAGGAAGCATGGAGCAGGGCTGGATTTAGGTTTGATGAGGCCCTAAGCTACTGAAGGTAATGGGGCCCTTTACATGTCCAGCTGCCCTTTGTCAACAACAAATTGTCACTGTTTTTTGTGTTGAATATATGCTATATGGAGGGGCAGGGTGGTGCTGTGGGTTAAACCACAGAGCCTAGGGCTTGCCGATCAGAAGGTCGGTGGTTCGAATCCCCACAACGGAGTGAGCTCCCGTTGCTCAGTCCCTGCAGTTCGCAAGCACGTCAAACTCCAAATAGATAAATAGGTACGGCTCCAGCGGGAAGGTAAAGGGCGTTTCCGTGCGCTGCTCTGGTTCGCCAGAAGCGGCTTAGTCATGCTGGCCACATGACCCGGAAGCTGTACTCCGGCTCCCTCGGCCAATAAAGCGAGATGAGCGCCGCAACCCCAGAGTCGGCCACGACTGGACCTAATGGTCAGGGGTCCCTTTACCTTTACCTATATGCTATATGTGGTAATTTATGGACCTAGTAGGTATCTAAAGCCATTTGCACGTAACAAAATATGTATTTTATCAAAGTAATTGTTGAACTGAAATACAATGAAGAAGTATATTAATAGTGAAATATGGGGGGGGGGCAAGAGCTTGGGGCCCTAAGCTACAGCTTGTTTAGCTTATACAGTCTCATTCCTGGGCATTCACAGTCCAGGAATTCACTACTGTAAGAATAAATGGACAATTCTTCTGATGGAGGGATGTAGCCTCTCCGCACCCACAAAGATCAATATTTGGACTGTGCTTTTTAACTTGTTTATAAATAATATTGCATTAAGGGAGAGCAGAGGGGTCGCCAAGTTTGCTTATGATGCTTAATAGTTCCAGGTCCTTAAACCTGGAAGCGTTTGCAAAGCACTCCAAAAGGACCTCTCAATTGAGTGAATGGGCAATAAAATGGCAAATGCAACTCAAGGTAAACAAATGTGAAGTGATGAACACCAGGGCAAAACGAAATTTTAATTTCACATATATGCTTATGGGGTGTGAAATGGCTGTGAATGCCCAGGAATGAGACTCTTTGGGGTCGCAGTTTATTCACCCAGATTTGCTTTTACAAAGCTTACACAGCGTTTATACGATGTACAACGTTTACTGAGCATCTGTTCCTATTTGTTTCAGGAATGATTATATAGGAATGAGCATTCATCCTGCTTTGATGGTGGGGCGGTTTATACGTCTTCCCATAAATGGCTCATTCATTCCACACTCCTTGCATTTCCTTGTCACTTTCCAAGCCACAAATAAAACAAGATGTTTGTTTAAGTGGATTTTACGCTAGGGAGACAGAGCTTTTTCATTTACCATCCGAAGTTCTGTTATGCACCCGAATCCCTTCCACAAAATGTTGGCACTTCTGGATCGCAATCTCTCCTTTCCATTTTACATTCAGACAGCTAACCAGATGAAGATCAAATCGCTCCATATAGATAAAGCTATGGTTTTCCCAGTAGTGATGTATGGAAGTGAGAGCTGGACCATAAAGAAGGCTGATCGCCAAAGAATGGATGCTTTTGAATTATGGTGCTGGAGGTGACTCTTGAGAGTCCCATGGACTGCAAGAAGATCAAACCTCTCCATTCTGAAGGAAATCAGCCCTGAGTGCTCACTAGAAGGACAGATCATGAAGCTGAGGCTCCAATACTTTGGCCACCTCATGAGAAGAGAAGACTCCCTGGAAAAGACCCTGATGTTGGGAAAGATGGAGGCCACAAGGAGAAGGGGACGACAGAGGACGAGATGGTGGGACAGTGTTCTCGAAGCTATGAACATGAGTTTGACCAAACTGTGGGAGGCAGTGGAAGACAGGAGTGCCTGGCGTGCTCTGGTCCATGGGGTCACGAAGAGACAAACACGACTAAACAACAAAAGAGGGGACTGGCAAATAAGCAGCTGTAGGTTGTCAAGTGTGAGGTGAGAAAAGTTGCAGGTGTAGAACTTGAATGTTTTGCACTGCATTTGAAATTCCTACCTCCTTTGCAGCTGGTCATCCTGCATCAGAGAAGGAGAACCTGTGGCCTGCCAGATGTTGCTAGACAACAAATCCCTTCATCCCTGATCTTTTATTCCCCTTCCTTCCCTCCCTCTCCCCTTTTTATGAAGATTACCCACTCTGGGATCCCACAGCTAATTCTCCCCTGGTCTCCTCGCTGGCTCAAATAGGACTAATTTAGCCAGCTAGCCCTGGTGATCATCCAATGTTTTTTGGATGGATTTCCCCCCTAAATTGATTTTTGAATTCTGAATTTATTGTTATTCACATTTTATGCTGTTTTTTGTTGCATCAATTAAGTGTTTTAAATTTGTTGTATTTATTATAATTAGGGAGGTGATGGGGAACCACACTGCAAATTGTGGGGTGAAGGAATCCTTAACTGGAATACGTATAAGCACAATGAAAGCAAATTAGGATGCATGTTCATTGCCATTGTTCCTGCAAACATATCAGAACGAATGCTCACTGGTGTTGGATAGAAAAGGAAGGGACCCATGTGAGAGACTGACCAGAGTGTTCTTCCTCAGAGGGTGAGACTGAGGAAGGGGGAAGCTCCCCAGTGAAAGCTGGGGGGGGGATTCCCTTCTCTATATGGGGTGATAGGAGGCTATAGTTATATTATTAATAATAAAACACAAAATTACCGTACTTTTCCGTGTATAAGCCTATGGGTTTTTTACTCTAAAATAATGTTCAAAATTGGGGCTTGTCTTATACACGAATATCTTTTCCCCCATTTTCTTAAATTGGAGTCCCCCCCAAAATAGGGGGTGCCTTATACATGGGGGAGTCTTATACACGGGAAAATACGGTATATGTTATTATTATTTCATTTCTGTTCTTTTTCTCTCTCTTTTCTTCTCATCTTATCTCTTTTTCTTTCTTTTTCTGTATTTTTTTTGTTATTTCTCTTTAGACCACTTTGATTTTTACTCCATTATATGTTGAAAACATTTAATAAGATTAGTGGTGGGGGGGAGAGAAGAGAGAATGAATGCTCACTAAAGACTAGACATAGTCTACCCCCCTGGTATTGGATGTTTTAGCTGAGTTTCCTATGAGTCTATGTTTTTCTGCTTCAACAATATTTCATTATGCTCCTATCACTTTATGTAATTGTATTTTGTATAAATTATAAAAAATTATAAATAAAACATGTTCGATTTACAAACAAAACATTTAAACAGCCATCTTTCTAATGCTAGGGTGGAGGGGGGCATGGGCATAGCCAGGATTTTTGTTAGGGGGCAGAACCTCAGATTTGTATTCATTTGTATTTATTTTTACTTATGGGGGGGGCAGTTGCCCCCCCCCGGCTACGCTCGGGGGCGGGGGGGACCACAGGAAGGAAACAAGGTTGGAAGGGGACCTCAGTCAGGAAAAGGTTGGGGCATACTGATTTAGAGGAGCCCTTAGTAGACGATTCTGAGCAGATGAACCAATGGTCTGAGTCAGTAGAAGACATGGGTAGGCAAACTAAGGCCCAGGGGCTGGATCCGGCCCAATTGCCTTCTCAATCCAGCCCACGGACGGTCCGGGAATCAGCATGTTTTTACATGAGTAGAATGTGTGCTTTTATTTAAAATACATCTCTGGGTTATTTGTGGGGCATAGGAATTCCTTCAATTTTTTTTCAGGATATAGTCCAGCCCCCCACAAAGTCTGAGGGAAGTGGACCGCCCCCCTGCTGAAAACGTTTGCTGACCCCTAGTATAAGACATGTCTTGGGGCGGGATTTGGGCTGGAAAGAGGTGCAGAAGGGGAAAGGTTAAGTTCTACACAATGCGCTCCTGATCCAGTTCTGAACCCCTCACAACCAGTGCCAGTTTTACGTATAAGCTATAAAATAAACTATAGCTTAGGGCCCGACTCTCTTGGGGGGCCCCAAAAAAATTAAAGGAAAAAAAAACCTGGATGTACATTTCCAAAACATAAGATAAAAAACAAATAAAATAAAACCTACATACAGCAACAGTGTTTTGTGTAGGCTCCTGTTTGTTATGTGCAAATGGCTTTAGATACCTATTAGGTCCATAAATTACTATATAGCATATATTCAACACAGAAAACAGCGACCATTTGTTGTTGACAAAGGACAGCTGGGCATATAAAGGGCCCCATTACCTTCAGTAGCTGAGGGCCTCATCAAAACTAAATCTGGCCCTGCTCACAACTGCTTTTTTAAAATAAATGAAAACAGAAGCAGCTTGGGATAAGCACACTCAAAACAAAAAAAAAGCCCTAACATTTGAGAAAGCCCTAATTTTACACTGGGCTTTTACACGGCTGTGTAAAGGCGGTGTCTCAACAGGTGCGCCCACAATTTTGCTGCATGAATATTGGCAGATGCTGAACTGCTAAACTTGCCCCCCACATTTTCATTTCTGCAGATGCAGCTTGGGTTTGAGAAAACCCCAAAATGGATGATGCCCCATGGCTGAGCTTTGTCGATGTTACCTCTGGTGTCAAGCCGGGAAAGGAAAACGGACAAGTGTGTTTGTGTGTGGATTAATGTATCTGCAGCACTGGAGAGAGCACCCACAACACAGGATAAAATAAACACTGTTTTTTAAAAAGGAAAAAAGACCACATTGCAGGGAAAGGTTGAAGGCATCGCCGTAAGAGATTTCATAAAGTTCACTGGTGTTTACCGCTTTTTTATTATTATGGCTTTTTAAAGTGGTCGGAATAGCACTTTTCTCAGGTAAAAATAACATATTGAATCTGGGGGTGGGGGCAGGAAATGCAATTTGTTCGCAATGGAAATGCTGCTTTGGGGAAATGCTTGAGAATTCTCCCCCCCCCCCCGGTGAAAATGGAGTAATAACTCCCCTGCTTTTATTGAAAACATTTGAGAACTCTGTCCACACAAAAAACAACTAAAGCAAAGTGGTAATGAGAGGCAATAAAAACATTGCAGAGTCTTCCATATTCCGACAATTGTATATGCCAGGCTTCATCAACCTGGTGTCCTTCGGATGTTTTGGTTGTGTTATAGCAGTGTTCCCCAACCTTGGGCCTCCAGCTGTTTTTGGACTACAACTCCCATCATCCCTCGCTAGCAAGACCAGTGGTCAAGGATGATGGGAATTGTAGTCCAAAAACAGCTGGAGGCCCAAGGTTGGGGAACACTGTGTTATAGGATTTATAAGGTCTTAAATATATAATATATATAATAAATGTTCATAAATGTAGGCAAACACATGCATAAGTATATAAACCACGTGTCTGAAATAGTACAGAAGAACAATCCTGGAGCCATTTTGGCTCTCCCAAATTGACCTCAAAAATTTCTCTGCAAGGAGGAAGGAAATGGGGAAAGCTTTCCAGTTGTCTTTGGACTGTAGGGGCCTACACACCTCCCTGTAAATACAGTCTGGCAAGTGGAGCTGACAGAAGATGAAGTCCAAAGACACTGAGATGGCGAAAGCCTGCTTATTGACTCAGCATCCATGTTGGACTTTACGGCAATAAGGGTTGTTCGACAGTGGAACGGACCACCTTGGAAGTGACAGACTTTTCTAAACAGAGGTTGAATGGTCATTTGTCTTGTATGATCTAGTTGAGATTCCTGCATTGCAGGGAGTTGGACTAGATCAGGGGTCTGCAACCCGCGGCTCCGGAGCCGCATGTGGCTCTTTTACACCTTTGCCGCGGCTCCGGCACGGATACTAGCAAGGGGAGGAGGCGCATTGTGCGCCCCGACACTCCCCACTGTGGCGGGCGCTGTACTGGCTGTGACGTCGTATGGCGGCGGTGCATGCGTTAGTCACGCACCGTCCCGATGTCACCTTCCCGCCCGCTGTCAGATCGCGGCTCTGGAGATATATTTGTTTTAAATGTCGCAATGGTTTTGCGGCTCCCAGGTTTTTTTTTCTTCGGAAACGGGTCCAAGTGGCTCTTTTTGTCTTAAAGGTTGCAGACCCCTGGACTAGATCATGGGTAGGCCCAGGGGCCGGATCCAGCCCAATTGCCTTCTAAATCCGGCCCACAGACGGCCCGGGAAGCAGCGTGTTTTTACATGAGTAGAATGTGTCCTTTTATTTAAAATGCATCTCTGGGTTATTTGTGGGGCCTGCCTGGTGTTTTTACATGAGTAGAATGTGTGCTTTTATTTAAAATGCATCTCTGGGTTTCTTTTGTGGGGCATAGGAATTCATTCATATATTTTTTTTCAAAATATAGTCCGTCCCTCCACAAGGTTTGAAGGACAGTGGACTGGCCCCCTGCTGAAAAAGTTTGCTGACCCCTGGACTAGATGACCGTCGGGGTCCCTTCCAATTCTACAATTCCACGTGGTATTGCAGCAGCCTAAAATGGGAGGGGGAAGAAACTGCCCCGATTTATTAGGGTTTCCATATCTGGCTTTCTAAACGTGATCTTTATTGCCCACTGGTTATGCTATATTGTTTTATTTGCCTTGGCTTTTTGTGACTGTGGTGTAAAAAAAAAGGATTTGATGTTGCAGAGAAAATTATTGTTTTGGGTACTTGGGAAAGGGTGTGACCGTGGAGCCCTGGTTTTCAAGAGACTTTTCTTTATGGAAATACACAGCACGACTCACAGCAAACATGGGAAGAGCCCAACTGGATTCGACCAAAGGCTCATCTTCTCCAGTCACACGCTGCCGGGGGGGGGGCTCCCACCACTGTTGTGTCCCTTGGGCAGGGGTACACTGCTTTTTGGACATGGGGGTTCCACTTAGATAACTTAGCTAATGGGAGACTTAGCCTCCATGAATCGTTCTGTCCATTTGGAATATATATATATATATATATATATATATATATATATATATATATATTTTCTATATATATATATATACCACCTACCGTATTTTTTGCTCTATAAGACTCACTTTTTCCCTCCTAAAAAGTAAGGGGAAATGTGTGTGCGTCTTCTGGAGTGAATGCAGGCTGCGCAGCTATCCCAGAAGCCAGAACAGCAAGAGGGATCGCTACTTTCACTGCGCAGCGATCCCTCTTGCTGTTCTGGCTTCTGAGATTCAGAATATTTTTTTCCTTGTTTTCCTCCTTCAAAAACGAGGTGCGTCTTGTGGTCTGGTGCATCTTATAGAGCGAAAAATACGGTACTTTGGACAGATGAAATTTAAGTAAAGATCACAAGTGGTCTGCCAGAGCAAAGACAGTTTTCTGAAGTCGGAATCTCCATTGCTGATGGTTCATTTGGTGATAATTTCTCTTTGTATGTGTAACTAGGGATACAGTACTGAATATATAACTAGTGACGAAAATGAGAAATGAGAAATGGACCTTCTATGAATACCCTTTCTAGAGGTGGGAGGTGAGGATGCGGGGGACAGATAGCTTTGCTCCCTAGGGATTTTTTTAAGCCCTCTGATTCACAGGGAGGAGGACAGTTGTCTCCAGGAAGTTCGCCTTGTGCAGGAGAATGTCCCAATCAGCACTGGATTTAGGGCGGTGCGGACAGCTCCCTCGCAGAGGGCGCCGAGCCAAGCGGTTGCAAAATTGAGACGCTCCATCATTGCGAAGATCAATTTGGGGGCGCCAGATTTTGGGCTCGCTCATGGTGCCATACTACCAAAGATTACCAAAGTCCCCCTCCCAATGGATTCTGGCCCCAGATGGCTCTTATTACAGAAACAGTGTTATGAATGAGCAGCAAAGATTTGCAAATCAGTGAAGAAAGCAGGTTACATCCTCGCCCTCTTGGAATTAACCCGGTTTGGTTTGCCTCTGTGGCAAATGGGGGCACAATATGAATCATAGCTGTCAACATTTCCCTTTTTTAAAGGGAAATTCCCTTATTCCGAATAGGATTCCTCGCAAGAAAAGGGAAAAGTTGACAGCTATGTATAGATATGATCCATCTCTTATCATTGCCTGCCTGTTGCCACGTTTGAAGAATCTGCCGTGAGTTGTTTTGAAGGTGTCCCAAAATGGTTCAAGGAGCACACCCCAAAAATATATATAACAGAAACACACACACACCCTTTTATCTCCCCTTTTGTTTCTACCCCATCCCTCTTTCTAATGAATCCCCAGGTGTACCAAGGGGTTGGCTAGCTTGGCCCCCACCAAAGGTGCAGGCCTAGAGGGCAGCACAAAGGAAGGAAGATGGGGAGAGCTGGCGATTGTCAAAGGATCAAGGGGTGGTGGAGGTGCCAATGCAGGTTGCCAAGGCAGCGCTGATACAACTGCTTGCCAAGAGGGCAAGGGAGCCAAGTTGTGCCTCTGATCCCCAGTCTTCCACACCCTGGTGCCAGTTGAGTGGCATCGTAGTCCCAAACATCTGGAGAGCACCAGGTTGGCAAAGGCTGGACCACGCTTAGGGCAAAATTCCTGTTCATTCCAATAGGAATTGTGCAAGAGAACTTCCCTGTGCAATGTTGGTGCACAAGGCATCACCCATTCCCACCGCCCTTCTGAGTAATACCCCACCCCACCCTCTCACTATATATAAAGGTCTGGTAGCTTCTCTTTCGGTGTATCCGAAGAAGTGTGCATGCACACGAAAGCTCGTACCAATAACAAACTTAGTTGGTCTCTAAGGTGCTACTGGAAGGAATTTTTTTAAATTTTGTTTCGACTACGGCAGGCCAACACGGCTAACTACCTGTAACTAAAGCATCCTTTGTTCTCACTCTTTTAAACGGCTTCTAGACCATCAGCCTTGGGGCTGCTCTGTCAAATCCAGTGGACTGGGAAACAATAGCAGAGCTAGAGAAAAGGGAGAGGTAAGCTGCGGTCTTGGATGTGTCTCCTCAGAAGTAAACCCCATTTAGTTCAATGGAGCTTACCCCCAGAGGCTAGGACCAAAACAATGGCTTCGAGTTACAAAAAAGGAGATTCCGACTAAACATCAGGAAGAACTGTCTGACAGAAAGAGCTGTTCCTCCAGGGAACAGGCTCCCTCGAAAGGTGAGGGACTCTCCTTCCTTGGAGTTTTTTAAGCAGAGGTTGGATGGTCATCTGTCATGTATGATATAGTTGAGATTCCTGCATTGCAGGGGGTTGGACTAGATGACCTTGGGATCCCTCCCAACTCTACAGTTCTATGATTCTATGATAGTTAAGTGCGCACAGGACTGCAGTCATAAGTGCTTTAGGCTACCAATCAAACCCCAGTTACCAAGCCGCAAGCCCCACTGAATTTTATGGGACTTACTTCTGAGCAGAACTGTGCTGTTAAAAGTCCCATCGACTTCAGCAGGCGTGTGCCCGAAATCAAACTGATTCGAGTTCTTAATTCTGTCTGGATTATGCCCACTATTTATTCCTCCTGGCAAAAATCACAAGAAATGCACACAGATTTTCTCCAGCAATAGAGGAAACCCCAATCAAATATGCCCACAGTTCAAAGAAATCACCGGAAAGGAACTTTTGTGGTATATAAAAAAATGCACATTCTTTAACAAAAAAACCCAAATAATTTTATCTCCTTTCCTTTCGGCTAAAAGTTAGGATGCATGACAACAAGACTGATCTTAACGCACTGGCAAGATTTTCTTTGCTGGCTCCCCCTGAGTTGAAACTGATGCGTGCTTCGAAGTGGAATAGATATAATAAACAGGCAGAGTTCAGAAATCCATTGCTAAGGAATGGGGGTGAGTGGAGAATAGAGACTCATCTCTCTATATATATCATTTAATTGCTTCTGCTTTTCGCAGTTGATTCTTTTCGCCGTGCAGTCTCACACGCACCTACTCAGAAGCAAGCCCCGCTGAGTTTCAGTGGGACTTACTCCCAACTAAGTGTGTGGGTGTGCCGAATCGGAGCCCTGCTGAACGCAAAGCGGGCAAACGCCACCAGACGAAAGAGCGTTCCCTGTTTGCCAGTGGCGAAATTGAGGTATGAAACGGGTATGAAAGGGCATAAATCCATGGGTGGAGAAAGAAAGAAGGGTTTTGAGGAGGACAAAGGATTGCACAGCAGCCGGCGTGGAAAAGGAGGCGAATGACACACAGAAAGAGGGAAAAGTGAAGGTGTTACCTGCGGAAAGTACTCCCAAAGTTCATGGAGACGCTTCTTCAGAGAGTTGGCCTCAGGTGGGTTTTCTGGGCAGGACGCGAAAGTTGCAGGTTCCTCTTGCAGGTGTGCGCGCAGCCTTCTTTGCGCTTTAGTTCATCCTTGGGGGGCGGCCGATGGAGCGGCGGTGAAGGTGCTGCTACTCCTTCTTTGCTTCGCAGCTCGGGTTCTTTCTTCCCCCTTTTGCAACGTGTTCCTCCCCTTGCCCCTCTTTTTATTGACACGCCGCCGCCTCCTGCCACACAGCCCCAGCGCAGCTCAAGCTCTCCCGAGCCAATAGGGGAAGACGGAAGCTCTGAATAATGAGAAGCATCATCCGGCTCTTCGACACCTCCATAGGGGAGAAAGGAAGGGCAACAGCAGATCCTTGCTAGAGAGACTTTCTGCAGGAGTCGGGGGGCAGCGAAAAAGAGCTGGCGAGGCGCAAACTTCATTCTCCAAAACAAAACCCCTAGATCTCAGAAGCAATTCCTTCTCAGTGCATAGGGTGTCCATCACAATAAGGGCCCCTTCACACGTTACATTTCTTAGGCGACTACTATGGAGTTTGAAATCGATACCCCCAAAATGGCAAAAAAGGGACTGTGCAGTAGCAGGCAGAAATCCCTGCCAGGGTCTCAAGACAGGCTCCCCTCCCGGCTAAAAGGACACAATCCTGGCAAACCCAGGTCAGTGAGAAATGTCCCCGAATGCGAAGAAAAAGAAATGCATATCCACAGACATTTGGGAAACCACAGCAAACTTGCTTTGGGGAATTAAGGGGGAGTTTGGGAGAGCCTTCCTGTTGCCCTCTGGTCCTGCTTGCATGGCTTCTCCACTTGGCCTCTGTGAGATCAGGGATATAATAATAATAATAATAATAATAATAATAATAATAATAATAATAATAATAATAATATAATACTTCGCCCATCTGGCTGGGTTTCCCCAGCAACTCTGGGTGGCTTCCAACAAAGTATTAAAATACAGTAGTCTGTTAAACATTAAAAGCTTCCCTAAAGAGGGCTGCCTTCAGATGTCTTCTAAAAGTCTTCTAAAAGGGAACTGGACTAGATGGGCCTTGGGCTATTCTATAATTATTTGTTTTTTTATTATTTAACAAATTGATATACCATTTGATTGTAAGTTTTAAAAAGCACACCCTCTAAGTGGTTTACAATAATATAAAATAAAGCATTAAAATAAGTAAAAGCAATTAAAAGCAGGCAGTATAAAAAAATTAAAGTTGATTTAAAACCAACAGGAGCTTTAAAAAAAATACAGCACATATAACTTTTACAGGTCCCTGGCTAGGCTTTCATGAATAAAAAAAGTTTCACGTAGGCATCAAAAACAGTGTAGCGAAGACACCTGTATGATGTCGATAGACAGGGAGTTCCAAAGATCGATTTCTTACAAAGGGGGAATGGGTTTTATTTGACACCTGTAGCAGCGACAGTACCGCAGATCAAAGGAGTCAAGCGGGCATATCTGGGATAAGGCAAACACATGGAGACTCAAGGAATTGGTGCATTGAACTCAGCCTTGTCTTCTCTAGCCTGAAGCATCTCCCAGGATCTAAGGCAGAGGGTCCATCCCACTCTCTTCCCTCCCACTGACCCATTTAATGGGTGGTAGTATCAAGGAGCTTTTGCATGGAAGCCCTGTGTTCTGCTACTCAGCTGTGACTCGTCCCTCTTTGTTGCAGCAAATGCACGACAAGCACAAATGTTTCTGCCACGTGTGTGAGTGAGTTGGCTCTCGGACCAGCTTTGCACACTGCAAAATCCCTACGTGGAAAGTGCCTAAAACCTGCAGGCAGAACCCATCACGTCTAAAAATTGTCACATGCACTTTTTGAAGGAAGAGCTGAACAGAGCTTGAACTGTCTGGTAGATAAATGAACTGAAAGCAAACGGAACACTGCATTTATCCAAGCGGCGCTGCCTGTCACGCTGCATGCAGTGAAAGTCTATAGACGAGATTGTCAGATCTGCACAAATTCAAACTCAAAAGTGGGCATTTTTGTGGCCACTGAAGTTTCAAAATCAGGCTGGTTTAACACCGTCAAGCTGACCTAAGCCAGGCATGTCCAAAGTCCATTTCAGGAGCATAATCTGGCCCGCTGGTCAATTTAATCTGTTCCCCTTGGCAGTATATGTCCTGGGATAAAATCCTTAAAAAAAGCTCAGCAGCATTGGTCGGCCCTCATGCATGTTCACTTCATCAAATCTGGCCCTCTATGGAAAAGTTTGGGCACCCCTGGCCTAAGCAAACCAGCTTAGAATCTGCATTACATGAGAGATTCCCTCCTTTTGGCTATCTCTTAAAATGCTTTACACATAAGGTATTCAAATGCTCTTTTACATTTCTGTCATCCAAACAAAGGAAGTGGGCGGGCCACAGTTCTGAATCCACACTGTATATTTAAAAGCACATTCAATGCATATGGCTTAAAGAATCCTGGGAACTATAGTTCACCCCTTCACAAAGCTACAGTTCCCAGCACCCTTAGCAAGCTTCACTTCCCAGGGAGAGTATGCCATGTGGTTCACTGGCCAGTCACCGCCTCTCAGTCTAATCAACCTCACAAGGGTGTTGTGTTGATGCAATTAGAAGGGGGAGGGCTGTTTATGCCACCTCAAGCTCCTAGGAGGAAAAAGATGGGATACACAAGCACACACACACACACACACACACACACACACACACACTATAAAAGATAATAATACTTTTAAGGGAGGGCGTTCCATTGCATAAGGAGAAATCCTTGTGTTGGATTCTACCCTAGAATATATTTCACTGTATGATCACAGGATGGGACATGGGTGGCGCTGTGGGTTAAACCACAGAGCCTACGACTTGCCAATCAGAATTTCAGCGGTTCGAATCCCCGCGACGGGGTGAGCTCCCGTTGTTTGGTCCCTGCTCCTGCCAACCTAGCAGTTCGAAAGCATGTCAAAGTGCAAGTAGATGAATAGGTACCACTCCGGTGGGAAGGTAAACGGCGTTTCCGTGCGCTGCTCTGGTTCGCCAGAAGCAGCTTAGTCATGCTGGCCACATGACCCGGAAGCTGTACGCCGGCTCCCTCGGCCAATAAAGTGAGATGAGCACCACAACCCCAGAGTCAGTCACGACTGGACCTAATGGTTAGGGGTCCCTTTACCTTTACGATCACAGGGTGCTATATGGCGTATCATGTAATCACAGAATTGTAGAGTTCGAAGGGAGCCCAAAGGTCATCTAATCCAACCCCCTGCAATGCAGGAATCACAACTATAAAGAATCCCTGGCAGGAAGCCATTGAACCTCTGCTTAAATGCCTCCAACGAAGGAGAATCCACCACCGTCTGCTCTGCTCTTGCCATCAGAAAGTCCTTCCAAACATCAGGGCGCACTCTGTTCCCTGTTTGCTTTGTTTCGTTTTGATCTGCCTTTTGTTGCTGTTGTCCTCTGCTCCGGGCTAAAGAGAGAACTGTACGCAGATGGCGGTGATGGTCAGTTGGTGAAGGGCCCTGGGTGAGAGGCAGGGAAGGGGAGATGCCCCCAGGGTGAGAAGCTTGGGGAAGAAAGGGATGCTCCCAGGTGAGAGCTGGGAGAGCCAGTGTGGTGCAGTGGTTCAGAGCGGTGGACTCGTAATCTGGGGAACCAGGTTCGCTTCCCCGCTCCTCCACCTGCAGCTGCTGGGTAACCTTGGGCCAGCCATACTTCTCTGAAGCCTCTCAGCCCCACTCACCTCACAGAGTGTTTGTTGTGGGGGAGGAAGGGAAAGGAGATTGTTAGCCACTTTGAGACTCCTTCGGGTAGTGATAAAGCGAGATATCAAATCCAAACTACTCCTCCTCCTCCTCCTCCTCTTCTTCTTCTTCTTCTTCTTCTTCTTCTTCTTTCTTTTTCTGTTTGGGGCAAAAGTTGAGATATACCTGTGAAAGAAGACTTTCCTTCCTTCCTTCCTTCCTTCCTTCCTTCCTTCCTTCCTTTCTTTCTTTCTTTCTTTCTTTCTTTCTTTCTTTCTTTCTTTCTTTCTATGGCTTTGTCCTTAGCTCAATTTGTTACACACACAGACACACACACACACACACACATATATGAAATATTAGAGCACATTGATGCCCCATTTCTAAAGCTGCCAAAAGATCAATACCAAACGCAGTTCAGCATTAATGGAAATAACAGGGTTACCGAAGGGATTAACAATGGGCTGGCTTCGTTTCCCCCTCTCCTTCGCTTTGTTCTCTCACTCTGCATGTGTTTGTGGGTGGGTGTCTATGTATGGGAGAGAGGAGGGGAATCCATTTACCTCCCCCTTGCCTTGACCTTCCGGAACGACGCGTGGGAGGTGCTCTCAACCGCGCCACCCACTCCTTTTGAAAAGCGTGGGCCGTCCATTATCCGCCATCCCATAAAACCTTGCATGCTGCCAGTGCTGGCCCTTCCCTGTCCACCCACATGCGTACCCACCCTGCTGCACCTGCCCCCTCCCCCGCTTCAATTCAGTCACTTCCTCTCCTTTCTATATGCACATCATCATCCTATTGATAATTCACCTTGAGAGAGACACAATAACAATGAGAGGAAAATTCATCTTCTGCAGAGAAGGCATCTGTATGGCGGAGAAAGAAAGGGAGGAGAGGGAAAATGATAGAATCGTAGAGTTGGAAGGGGCTGTGAGGGTCATCTAGGGCCACCTCTGCAATGCAGGAGTCTTTCTCCCAGTGTTGGACTCGAACTCAGGAAAATCTCAGGCCTCTACTCACTGAACTATCCAAGGTCTGCTTCCAACACCTTGGAACTCCAAGATGCTGTCAAGTGCCCAGTTTACATGTACAGTGGTTGTTGTTGTTTAGTCGTTTAGTCGTGTCCGACTCTTCGTGACCCCCTGGATCAGAGCACGCCAGGCACTCCTGTCTTCCACTGCCTCCCGTAGTTTGGTCAAACTTATGCTGGTAGCTTCGAGAACACTGTCCAACCATCTTGTCCTCTGTCCTCCCCTTCTCCTTGTGCCATCAGGGTCTTTTCCAGGGAGTCTTCTCTTCTCATGAGGTGGCCAAAGTCTTGGAGCCTCAGCTTCAGGATCTGTCCTTCCAGTGAGCACTCAGGGCTGATTTCCTTAAGAATGGATACGTCTGATCTTCTTGCAGCCCATGGGACTCTCAAGAGTCTCCTCCAGCACCATAATTCAAAAGCATCAATTCTTCGGCGATCAGCCTTCTTTATGGTCCAGTGGTACCTCGGGTTAAGAACTTAACCTGAAACTGTTCTTTTTTTAAAAAAAAATATTTTTTATTAAGAATTTAAACAAAACATATTGTCTTAAAACATATCATCTTTGATTCCCCCCTTCCCCCCTCTCCCCATAAAATAACCCCCTCCCCTCCCCCCTCACTTCCCTCAGTTCCAATCTCTGATTTCCCTACAAATGCTATTCTCTGCATGTTACAAAACTATATAGATCCTTAATTTATCTGACTGATTATTGTCAATAAAAAGTTTGTGAGCGTTTATTCAAAACCTGCCAAGGAGTCCAGTTCACTTTGTTGTTTCTTTAAGTACAGTACTTTGTAAAAGGTTCCCATTCATCTTTGAAATCACAGTTATCCTTGTCTCATAGTTTATGTGTCAATTTTGCCAATTCTGCATGGTTCATCAATTTCTCTTGCCATAGTTCTTTAGTCGGGATTTCCTCGTTCTTCCATCCTTGTTCTATTAAGACTCTTGCCGTCGTTGTCACATACATGAAGATATTTTTCAACTTCCTTGGCAGGTCTTTTCCTACAATCTCTAACAGAAATGCTTCAGGTTTCTTAACAAATGCTAGATGGAACATTTTCTTCAATTCATTATATATCATTTCCCAAAACTTTTTAATTTCATTACACTCCCACCACATATGGTAAAATGTCCCCTCCTTTTCCTTACATTTCCCACACATATTTGAACTGGTTTTATACATTCTTCCTAACTGCACTGGTGTCATATACATCATCTTCATATAATTTTCTTCCAACAAAGAGCAATCTGTGAATTTTAAGTTAATTTTCCATAGCTTTTCCCAGTCTTCCAACATAATATTATGACCTATATCTTGTGCCCATTTAATCATAACTGATTTTACCTCTTCAACTTTCATCTCCCAGAAACTGTTCTTAACCTGAGGTACCACTTTAGCTAATGGGGCCTCCCGCTGCTGCCGCCCCACAATTTCTGCTCTCATCCTGAAGCAAAGTTCTTAACCGGAGGTACTATTTCTGGGTTAGTGAAGTCTGTAACCTGAAGCATCTGTAACCCGAGGTACCACTGTAATGCAAGCCTCTGTTTGGACACAAACGGTCATCACATGCAAGAGACACAAACAGAGATGGAGGCAAGAGGAGGTAAGGCCAGCTGTTAAAATGTCTGAAATTAAGAGTCCTAACTGTCCTAGAAGCAGTGCGCAATGGGACTGAAAGGCAGGAAGCCCAGACAGTAGGTGGAGTCAGAACCAATGTAGAATAATAGAAACATAGAATTGGAAGGGACCCCAAGGTTTAGGGATGTTTTTAATATTTAATGCTGTATTGTTTTTTGTGGGATGTAAACACAGGAGCAGTCAATGACAACATTCCTAGAGTGTACATGTTAGAACATGGGGAGGAATGTCTGTCTAGCAAGCAGGTAAACTTCCTGGGGACGGACTTCCTCCGCATGTGACCAGAGGTGGGTGTGGCCTCACCTGTGCAGCTAAATGATAAAAGCACAGGGCAGGCAGCCATATCTCTCTCTCTCTCTCATCTTCATCTTCTGAAGGAGCAACGTGCCCTCTTGGCTCTCAGCCAAGAGAGGACAGTACTATCTTCCTATAAGATAGACTCTAAGTGTATGTAACCTTTTTAAGCCTGTCTGCCTTCTGGGATCATATTGTGAACAGAACATGAGTAAACTCTTTTATACTTTTATAAAGACTGTGTCGTGTCTTGTATTTTAAGAGGGAACAAAAGGGGAAATTACCAGAGTAATTATTATAGAGGTTCTAGCGAACCTGTGCAAGCGTTACCATTGCGAACTTAAAGGGGAATGTCTATAAACTCTGCTGATATTTTGGGAACTTGTTAGCACAAGTTGGATAAGGATATAATTAGTCAATATATCCTCTCCTGCACCCCAGAACATTCCCACATTTTTAACACTCAGTTGGGAGCCGCCCAGAGTGGCTGGGGAAACTCAGCCAGATGGGTGGGGTATAAATGGTAAATAATAATAATTATTATTATTAACCTCCTACAATGCAGGAATCTCAGCTAAAGCATCCATGACAGATGGCCGTCCAATTTCTGCTTAAAAACCTCCAAGGAAGGAGAGTCCACAGCTTCACAAGGGAGAAACGCCTTCTCCCTGGTTGTAAGGAGGTGGCTAAGGGAAGGCAGTGTCTCATTTTGGACTGCAGTGGTACCTCAGGTTAAGAACTTAATTAGTTCTGGAGGTCCGTTCTTAACCTGAAACTGTTCTTAACCTGAGACACCACTTTAGCTAATGGGGCCTCCTGCTGCCGCTGCCACATGATTTCTGTTCTCATCCTGAAGCAAAGTTCTTAACCTGAGGTACTATTTCTGGGTTAGCGGAGTCTGTAACCTGAAGCATCTGTAACCTGAAGCGTCTGTAACCCCAGGTACCACTGTAATGGACCAGACTCCTCTGGCTAAAGAGTCCTCCTCCTAGTGCCAGATGTGTGGATGCAATGGATGGGAAATGCACTCTGCATATGCTCAGAGGTGTCTCCTGGTTTTGTTTTGTTTTGTTTGTTTTGTTTTGTTTTGTTTTTAAAAAAGAAACTTTAGTATTTTGAAAATAAAGACGCAATACAAGCAACACCAAACATACTGATACAAAACTGGAGGGAAGGAAAACTAGAATGAATAAGAGGGAGGGGAAGAAAAGGGGAAAGAACACTCTACATCAGGCATAGGCAAACTTGGCCCTCCAGATGGTTTGGGACTACAACTCCCATCATCCCTGACCACTGGTGTTGTTAACTAGGGATGATCCGAGTTGTAGTCCCAAAACATCTGGAGGGCCGAGTTTTCCTGTGCCTGCTCTACATTAATTCATGTGATGCAGTTTTCATAATCACAATCCAAGGCATCGAGAAAGCAATTTATCTTAACTGTCTGAAATACATCTTCTCCACAAACTTCATTGGAACATTGGGCGTCTATGTTTAGTCTCTGTTGTATTGATGCATATCAAAAAATTAGACCAAATAGCATAAAAATGATCTGATTTAGATTCTCCCCTAGTTACTTTTCTTTGATATGTGAGATGCTCAGAAATAGCTGTATCCCAGACTCTACCAAGCCAATAATCAACCCAGGGAGGTGAGCAAGACTTCCATTGACTAGCTATTGACATTCTTGCTGCCATTAGAAATGGAAAGATCAGCATCTTATGAGATACTCTGGGATTTGAATTGCTTTCTATTGAAACCAAGGCCAAGGCTGGATCAGGTGTTAGTGATTGATCTGTGATTTGAGAGGTACTGATAAAAAACCTTTATCCGAAAACTATATAAAACTTCCCGCCACATATGCATATATGTTCCAATAGCAAATTGCCAGTATAGTGGAGAGATATTTGATTTTGGAAAAGTGTACCAAGTTGGACCATAAAGAAGGCTGATCGCCAAAGAATGGATGCTTTTGAATTATGGTGCTGGAGGAGACTCTTGAGAGTCCCTTGGACTGCAAGAAAATCAAACCTATCCATTCTGAAGGAAATCGGCCCTGAGTACTCACTGGAAGGACAGATCCTGAAGCTGAGGCCTCAATACTTTGGCCACCTCATGAGAAGAGAAGACTTACTGGAAAAGACCCTGATGTTGGGAAAGATGGAGGGCGCAAGGAGAAGGGGACGACGGAGGACGAGATGGTGGGACAGTGTTCTCGAAGCTACCAGCATGAGTTGCCCAAACTGTGGGAGGCAGTGGAAGACAGGGGTGCCTGGTGTGCTCTGGTCCATGGGGTCACAAAGAGTCAGACACGACTTAACGACTAAACAACAACAACAAAACTCTGGCCTCCAATACAGCCTAAGTATCCTTTTTAGAGTGGATTCTTGAATCCTAGAAGATATAGTTTTTAATGGAGCATTTGCCCAAATAGATTGATTGAATTTATGTTCATCAATCTGTCATTTAGATTCACCCTCCCAGGATATCTTAAGACCCTGCAAGGAGCCCATTGCCTGGCTTCTTAGCTATTTGTAAATACTGGACACCAAGCCTTTAGCATTCAGAGATATTTGAGCAATTAAGGATTCAAAAGTAGTTAGAGAATGTAAACAACCCCCTTTATGAGCTAGTGATTTAGCAAATGTAGTCCTTCGAATTAACTGAATCCATATTCATGTTTCCTTTTTTTCATTTAGGGCAGTCGTGGAAATAGGATGAGTATTAGGAGGAATATCCTTAATTCTATAAAAGTATTAAGACTCTGAACCATTACAGAGGAGAGTAATTTAGCAGCTATAGGGTGGTATGACCCCACCCCTGGAGAATCAGTATTTGGTTTGGGCAGTAACACAATTCTTGAAGATTTCCATGAGGGTGGGATCACAACCCCAGCCCAAATACTGTTAAATGGTAAAGTCAAATAGGGCAATGAATCATCACAAAAGGCCTTATAAAAATCCCCAGAAAATCCATCTGGCCCCAGAAATTTGCCCTTTTTAGAATCCCCTCATAGAATCATAGAGCTGTAGAGTTGGAAGGGACCCCAGCGGTCATCTAGTCCAACCCCCCTCAATACCAAAATCTCAGCTGAAGTATCACAGATTTCCTCCTCAGGGATAGCCCTGTTCAAAAAGTTCCTATGATCTTCTGTGAAGATTGGAATAGCAGTCTGAGCAATATATGAGTAGATAGCCTCTGAAGATGGTGAATAATAGGAATATAAAGTAAAGGGACCCTGACCGTTAGGTCCAGTCATGGACAACTCTGGGGTTGCGGCGCTCATCTCGCTTTACTGACCAAGGGAGCCAGCATACAGCTTCCGGGTCATGTGGCCAGCATGACTAAGCCGCTTCTGGCGAAACCAGAGCAGCGCATGGAAATGCCATTTACCTTCCCGCTGGAGTGGTACCTATTTATCTATTTGCACTGGTGTGCTTTCGAACTGCTAGGTTGGCAGGAGCAGGGACCGAGCAACGGGAGCTCACCCCGTCGCGGAGATTCGAACCGCCAACCTTCTGATTGGCAAGTCCTAGGCTCTGTGGTTTAACCCACAGCGCCACCCACGTCCCTCAATAGGAATATAGGTTGTGGTGGGGTTTTTTTGAAAGCGTATATAAATTCTTTGCTAATTGAAGGAGCGTCATAGATCAAAGCACCTTGAGATGATTGGATACAATGAATTAAATTCCTGCATCTCAGTTTCTTCAAGGCATCAGTTAGCAACCCAGGTGCCTTATTGCCAAACTCATTGTAACCACTTCTTGTGTACACCAGGGTCCGAAGAATGTCGCCTGTCTCTAAAATTGGCAATTCTGCTTTTTTAGCTTGCAGGCATCTAAAGACGGAGTACTGGCAATTTTGTGCACATTTTCTTTCCAGGTTTTTTGAGGAACCTAAATGGTACAGCCCTGCATGCAGAAGGTCCCAGGTTCCATCCCTGGCAGAGGAGACAGATCCCTGCTTAAAACCCAGCACAGCCACCTCCAGTCACCCAGGTAATCCTCAGCTAGATGGGCCAATGGCCTAACTCAGTACCAGGCAGCTTCCTCTGTTCAGGGATGCTGCATTTGCAAGTTTCTGCATCGTAGAACCCGCATTGAGCAAGGAAGCTGAACTTAGATGCTCTCGGTGGCTCCTTTCAGCTTGCCAATCCATTAAGTTCAACTCAGCAGGCAGAGATCACCCTCCCTCCACGCTCGTGGACACAATGCAACATGATACAGTGCCTCCAAATCTCCCTCTTGTTATTCCCCCCCCCCTGCAAACTTCTAGCGTCCCTGATTTCCAAACCTGTTTTCCATTTTGAGTGCCTCCTGTTGAAAAGGCACAAAAGGGGCCGCTTTTTTTGTCGTCAGCCTGCCTGATAAGGCCCTTTCTGCCTTCAAATGAGAGCATTCAGCTGAAATGAAATCCTCGCTCTCCAAGGCTCCCATCTCAGGCTAGATCATGAATAGGTCCTGAGTTTGGGCCTTTGATTCCCTTTGTGCGCGCCTGCAATTACAGGAAGGCAGAAGTGCCGGTGTTGAGCTACAGAGAGCTGATTGCACTCACGTCAGGCAATCAGGTAACAAAACATGAGATCTGATCAGCTGCACCCACCAACCTTTGGAGCAGCCTGCAGGGAAGAGTTTTGAGAGCCCCTGGAGCTCCTGGTTATGAAAACCAGAGGTACTCCATTTTGTACTCCTAACCTAGAAACCCGCCATCTTCTCTGATCAGAAAAGAGCTGGATCAGCTCGACTGAAGCCAGCATTCAGTGCACAACAACAGCCAGCCAGGGGCATTTGGAAAACTCATAAGCAGGAAATGAAGAAGGGAGACACCTCCTGTTGTGGGCACTCAGCATCATCTGGCATTACGGCTAGAAGAATGAAAATTAGCTGGCATTTTCCCAGGCTAATATCTCAATCTGCCTGGTTTCTTAGACAGCCACATTTTTAATGGGCTCTGCTCCTGTGCCTTTGGTGATAACCTGAAGCAGAAAAGGTTTAGTAGATTGTACTTTGCTCCACGCCAAGAGAAGAGTCACTTGTTGAATTTAAGGTGCTTCTCAACCTTCTCTTAAGGATAGAGAAGCATGGAGAGGATTTAAAATAAAAATGGCAACCCTGATTAATGCTAGAGAGCCAGTGTGGTGTAGTGGTTAAGAGCGGTGGACTCGTAATCTGGTGAACCGGGTTCGCGTCTCCGCTCCTCCACATGCAGCTGCTGGGTGACCTTGGGCCAGTCACACTTCTCTGAAGTCTCTCAGCCCCACTCACCTCACAGAGTGTTTGTTGTGGGGGAGGAAGGGAAAGGAGATTGTGAGCCGCTTTGAAACTCCTTCGGGTAGTGATAAAGTGGGATATCAAATCCAAACTCTTCTAAATGAACTCTGAGGAGCTTTTGCCTCGGGGAGGATTCCTCCAGCAGCCCTTTGGGGACAGAAGGGAGAGCGGGAACCACTGCTTTCATTTAAAGTCTGTTCAAAGTCCGATGGGTCAGTCTTAAGAACTAATAAAGATCTGTAGGATCTGAGCCTGCGGGACATTTAGTCTACCATTTAGTCTACATTTAGTGGTCTCACAGTGGCCACCTGAGCACTTCTGGGAAGCTGAAGTAGACCATGTACAGGAACAGGCTTTCAATTGATTTTTTAAAATAAAAAAACCCTGAAAACCACCATTGAACTCAGCCACTTTCAAGAATGGTGCGGGGAGGGGTCTGCTTAACCCTCCCCTCTCCCACCATGTATTTATCAAAATCTCTATTTATCTATCTCTGGGTTGCTTTTCTCCAACAGGTGGGAAATTAATCTGAAAAGGAGGGGTTGTTTTGTGCAGCCCTCAGGCTGTTGTTAAGGGATACTGAAGCCAGCCATGGGAAAGGTTCACAGCACAAAAAGGGCGGCAGTGGCAGAATCACACACATACACTCCATGGTTTGTTTAATTAATATTCATACTAATGGAATAGTGTCTGTGATTCACTCTGACATTTTGCTGGGACAATGGCAATTAAGCACCAAGGCTGAAGATGAAGAATAAGCAGTAATGGCAAAGTTAAGTTCTCAACTTGATCACAGTTAAAAGCTTGGGGGGGGTGTTTAAGAATTAGCATAGACTCTGGGCTGGTGAGAAAGGAAGTGGGCGTTAATTTAACATCATGTCACATAGTAACTCTTGTCATCTTTTTTATATATATATAAAAAACCATCTCCATTTTGCCAGTGCCAAATGGCAAGCCCCAGAACTGTTGAGGCAGTTTTCAGAGCACTCCCAATAAGTTTCTGTACCCATGAAGTATGCCTCTGAATAACTGTTGTTGGAGACCATGCATGGGAGAGGGCAATTCTGCTTGTGGACTTCCAGGAAGCAGTGGCTAGGCACTGCAGGAGACAAGAAGCTTGACTAGACAGGCCTTTTGCCTAATCTATCAAGGCTCTTATGCTATGTCCTTACATCATTGCTTTCTTTGCAGCTTTAAAAAATTTGTCTCATTTATTTACCTACCTGACTTATGGGGAAATGGCGCTGTGGGTTAAACCACAGAGCCTAGGACTTGCTGATCAGAAGGTTGACGGTTCGAATCCCCGTGACAGGGTGAGCTCCCGTTGCTTGGTCCCTGCTCCTGCCAACCTAGCAGTTCAAAAGCACATCAAAGTGCAAGTAGATAAATAGGTACCCCTCCGGCGGGAAGGTAAACGGCGTTTCCTTGCGCTGCTGTGGTTCGCCAGAAGCGGCTTAGTCATGCTGGCCACATGACCTGGAAGCTGTACGCCGGCTCCCTCGGCCAAAAAAGCGAGATGAGTACCACAACCCCAGAGTCGGCCACAACTGGACCTAGTGTTCAGGGGTCCCTTTACCTTTACCTGACTTATACACCACTTTTCTGGATGTGATTGCCACTTCAAAGCAGCGTATGGAATCTCATAAGATACAATATTATCTGGTTGCCCACTACAGAAACAGGACGGTGGACTTGCTAGACCCACCTCTGGACTCAGTTCACAAGGTTCAGGTACTTTGGGAGGGCAAACTTTTCCTACCAGTTTCCCAATTTCTACTTGTTGGACTCTTGAATGCTGTTTCAGGACCATGGACAGCAGCCGAGTCCTGATAAGGAGAAAGAGCCAAGAGCATGTTTCACAAACATACACTTCCACGATCGCTCTTGGAGGGAGGCCTTGTCAGGCAATCAGGACACACAGGAACATGGGGACAAAGGAATCTCTCCAGGTCTTCAGCCCAACCTGGGAATGATAGAGACTGAACCCAGAACAAATGAATGCAAAGCAGTTGCTCCACTGCCGGGTTACGGCCCTTCCCATGGTTACACAACATCGTCTTTTAAAAGAATTGCAAAGGCTTTCATTGAATCCCTCTCATCCACACAATGGGGAAAGCAGTTGCCAGAGTGATGTTTTGAAGTCTCCAAGAACTTGAGATCTAGAGAGGGACATATCCAGAGGCAGAGGGCAGATTTGGAGCAGGAAGAGCAAAAGTGTGTATGGTATCACATTGCGATCTACAAAAGAATTGCAAAAAACAATTCTGTGCACTTATATAGCACAATGTAAGCATCAAAAGCACATTGTAGGAAGAGAGAAGCATAGTGGTCCATCTAATCAAGCATCCTGTTTTCACAGTGGCCAACCAGATGTCCCCAAGCAGGACTCAGACTGGGTTCAAACCACTTGTGATTCCCAGCAGAATCACAATATTCAGAGGAATATTCCTATCCGACAGTGGAGAGGAATCATAGCCACACTAGGATTAGCTCAACCATCCTTGCAGCAGCCTTGAAAGAAAGGCAGGGGCTAAAAGAATAACTGGTTACCATCCACCATTAGCCTTTCATATATTTGTTTCACTTTTGTGGTATTATTAGGTTTTCTGTGGTTGGCACCCATCTGTCTCGGGAGACAATGGAAAAGTGTGCCTTTGAGGGAGAGGTCAAACCATTGGAGAGTTTCAGTGCCTGCTGTGGCTGTAGAGACCAATGTAGGAGAGACATGTTTAGTTGCAGCTGGGGCAGATGACAGCGTCCAGTTGCGCTGCTGCAGATGCCCTATGGCGTTTCTTCTCTCTGTGCTCCTCCCAGCAGTTATTCGTCCTTTGGTTACTGCTATGGACACACAATCTGTCTGTCTCCAGGTACTGTGGCCGTGTTCCCCACATGGCAGAGTTGATGTTGCCAGCCTTCATGTCCCATGTGCAGACATCTTTGTAACACAGAGTTGGTCTGCCAATGGGCCTGGTGCCTGAAGCCAGCCTCCATAGAGCCCGTCCTTGGGGATCCTGCCATCTTCCATTCTGTAGACCTGACCAAGCCAGCATAGGTTAAAAGAAAAGAAAAGGTAAAGGACCCTTGGTTAGTTAAGTCCAGTCGCGGACGACCCTGGGGTTGTGGCGCTTATCTCGCTTTCAGGTGGAGGGAGCCAGTGTTTATCCACAGACAGTTTTCCGGGTCATGTGGCCAGGAGGACTAAACTGCATCTAGCGCAATGGAACACCATGTCGGAAGCCAAAGTGCATGGAAATGCCATTTTTCCTTCCCACCGCAGTGGTACCTATTTATCTACTTGCACTCGCGTGCTTTCGAACTGCTAGGTTGGCAGGAGCTGGGACAGAACAATGGGAGCTCACCCCGTTGCGGGGATTCAAACCCCTGACCTTCTGATTGACAAGCCCAAAAAGCTCTGTGGTTTAGACCACAGTGCCACCCAAGCCGGCATAGACCTCTCTGAGACAGGAGTGTGCTGGGAATGTGGACTTGGGAGTGCACATCTCTGACGTAGTCCTGCCATGTGATGGCCAAAATCTTCCTGATGCAGTGCACGTGAAAAGCATTGAAGCATTGGTGGGTGTAAGTTGCCATCATCACATTACCATAATGTAGCATGCTCAACACGCAAGCCTGGTAGACCTTCATCTTGGCATTGATGGTTAGCATCTAGCATTATGGCTGCATATAGATAATGGCACCATATATAAAAACAATGAAATTGCTTTTGGTATCCAAAGCAGTGTTAAGCCTCTTATTGGCACAATGATTTCTGCTTGTGCATTGCAGCTTCTCCCCCCACCCCACCCCCTGTGAGCACCCTAAATCTGTTCTGGGGTTCCCCCAACTCTCCAAAGTGATTTTGAGAGAGTGCAAGCAGGAAAGGAAGAAAGTCTTGTTGATCAAGTGGTTAACCTTGAGCTGACAGGACGTGCTAGTTGGATATCGCCCCTTGTGAATACTTACAAATCCGCAATCTATGCGCTAAACAATTTGCAGGAACGTGTTAGGGAAACAATATAGATACCCAGGAGGCAAATTGCTAGCCTTCGTTGCAAAAAACAGGTGGAAAAGTGCTGCTGCAAAAAGAAGTGCAAAAATATGGGGGAACCAACAAAGGATGGCTGGATTAGAAAGGTCTGGCATGTAATGCTAAAAAAATAAAGTTACAGCCTTTAATAAAACAGCACAGGGGGTTGGTCGCATTATCCAATCATGAGAAAGTTGGCAGCCAGTTATGGACTATTGGAACAGAAATAAATCACCAGAATCCATTTAAGAGCAGGCTATACCAGTGCTTTAGAATTCCTCAGCGGAAAACTCTGTTGCTTATAAAATGATATTTGGGTTAGGGGTGGGTTTTTTTGCTTTTCAGCACAGGGAATAACTGCTTGTTTAATTCCCTTTTATTTTTTGTTTCTGGCTTTTCAACATCTGCTTCTTATTTGGGTAGCATATGTTTAAGGGTTGTTGTTGTTTTTAAACCAAATCATAATTGTTATTACTTGGCATACTTGCATTTCTATGTTTATAGCTAAACTTTAAAGAGATACCCTTAGCACCAATTTCAAAATCATGATTTTTCACAACAGCTCAGCTGCAACACCACTTAAAAAAAGAAGAAGAACTCACAGCAAATCAGATTTGAGCTTACCAAGGAATTCAGTCTGGAGAGCCTCTGCAGCAGTTGGGTAAGAGTTTCCCCCAAAAGTTTAGTGCCCAGTGGATCCCGTGGGCCAACTAGAACCTGCTAGGATTCTTGCAAAAAATTCTGATCCACCACAACAATGTTATTGGGCAGCCAGGATACATAAGAGACAAGATTCATGAAATGTACTAAGAGTGTTGTGCACCTACATTTGTATTGTACACTTAGCCAATGTGGTGGCTTCCAGATGTATTGGACTACAACTCCCATCATCCCTACCATTGGCTAGATTGTCCGGGGCTGATGGGAAGTGCAGTACACAACATATGGATGGTACTACATTGGCCATCCCTGATGTAAGTTAATGACTTTTTTTCGAATGCCATGTACATGGGTAAGAATGCATGCTCATATCATTTAACAAAATTAGTAATGCTCTAACTGTTGAGAGGTCGTGGAGTCTTGTTTTATACATTTACATTGGTGAGGCATGGAGAATTGAGGGAGAAAAGGTGGGCATGGAAGATCAAAGTTCGTCTATGCTTCTTTGTGATTAGGGAAACCAGATCAGGGGAGCCAACACAGGGCTCTCAAAAGATCATGGGACTCAGGGCCACCTTACCCATAGGCACTAGGGGTGCGGGGCACCCAGGTGCTGGGCTCTCAGGGGTGCCAGGCCAAGAGTCCGGGGCTGAGATTTGGAGTCCGGGGGTTGGGAAGAGCTGACAGCCATTACCGAGCGAAGCAGAGCCTGTTGGAGTGCCGCAGCTCTCCTGCAAACCTGGGATTGGCGGGCTGTCGAGAGGGCTGCCCAGCGCACGCTGCTCACACAAAGCACCCAGCCTTGCTCAGTCGCCGCCGCCGCCACCACCGCCTCGGGCTCTCCTGTTGGTGCTGAGGCGGCCGGCCAGGCCAGTTCTGCCATACACACCTCCCCCGCCCACGCTAAAAAGCAACTCTGAGCAACCTGGGGGAGGGGGCACTGGGCAGATCTTTGCTTTTTTAAAATAATATTTATTAACAATTTAAACACTACAAAAAGTAAAAACAATACAATACAACACAAAAACACTACACAACACCAACACATTTAAACTAACAAAACAAAACAAAAATAAAAAACAATTTAAAACACATCAAATAGTTTCAGTATCTTATCTTTCATCACTGGGCAGATCTTTGCAACCCGGTGCCGCATATGCTTAAGACAGCCTTGATTGGACTCCAGTTCCTATCAGCCCCTGTCAGCATTCCCAATGGTCAGGGATGAGCCCGGTGCTTTGGCGCTGCTCGCAGGGGCCAGGACGCATGCTCCTTCTCAGCCACCCCCCAGCTGGAGGGCACTGAGAAAAGGACGTAGCAGCCCACAGCACCCTCCCTGCAAGCAGCGCCACGTGGAAAAGCAGCTCTGGGCCTGCAGGGGCCAGGGCGTATGCCTGTTGCATCCTTCTCAGCTGCCCTCCAGCTGAAGGGTGCTGTGAACGATGCAATGGGGCAGGGCGCTGTGATGGGGCAGGCCCCCCAAAAACTGTGCCTGGAGCGACAGTCCCCTAACTTTCCCCCATGCTACGCCACTGCTTTCACACACCTTTTCAAACACATGCATTTGGAGAGGGGAGAGAGAGAGTGAGAGAGAGGACTTGAAATACAGGACAAAACTGTATCAGTACAGGTCACAGGGCTTTTTTTCACCCAGAACTTGTAGCATACTGGCAGCTGTTTAGTGGCATGATGCCCAGAGCTGCGTGTCGGAGGCTTCAGGCTGCATGCTGCTCATGGCTTTGTGTCGGAGACTGTGGGGCAGCGTGTCGGAGACAATTTTGTAAATGCAGCCACAGCAATGCTCAACAACTTTGGCTCCCCACTAAAAATTGTTCAAGAACTTAGGGTTGTCCGTCAAAAAAAAAGTGGGAGTTCCTGCACCTCTTTTTCTAGGAAAAAGCACTGACAGGACATAGCATTTTACATTGAAATACGGGACAACCCTGTATTATACAGGACAGTTGACAACCCTATGTGCAACTTCCATCAGTCTCCAACCAGCAGGTTGGTAGCAAGTGGAATCCAACAGTTTGAGGGCACTACAATGTCTCCCCCTGGTGTTGGCTTGATGGAAAGATGGAGATAGATAGATAGATAGATAGATAGATAGATAGATAGATAGATAGATATGATAGACTTTATTCGCATTAGCCAATGGCCATAGCAACATAGAGAGATAGACCAATAATCTGACTTGACACGAAGGCAGTTGGTGGACTGGATGAATCACGAGCCAGAATTAAGATTGCCTGAAGAAATATCAACAACCTCAGATATGCAGATGACAGAACTTTGATGGCAGAAAGTGAGGAGGAATTAAAGAACCTCTTAATGGGGGTGAAAGAGGAGAGCGCAAAATATGGTCTGAAGCTCAACATCAAAAAAATGAGGATCATGGCCACTGGTCCCATCACCTCCTGGCAAATAGAAGGGGAAGAAATGGAGGCAGGGAGAGATTTTACTTTCTTGGGCTCCATGATCACTGCAGATGGTGACAGCAGTCACGAAATTAAAAGACGCCTGCTTCTTGGGAGAAAGGTGATTACAAACCTAGACAGCATGTTAAAAAGCAGAGACATCACTTTGCCGACAAAGGTCCGTATAGTTAAAGCTATGGTTTTCCCAGTAGTGAAGGCTGATCACTGAAGAATTGATGCTTTTGAATTCTGGTGCTGGAGGAGACTCTTGAGAGTCCCATGGACTGCAAGAAGATCAAACCTATCCATTCTTAAGGAAATCAGCCCTGAGTGCTCACTGGAAGGACACATCCTGAAGCTGAGGCTCCAATACTTTGGCCACCTCATGAGAAGAGAAGACTCCCTGGAAAAGACCCTGATGTTGGGAAAGATGGAGAGCACAAGGAGAAGGGGACGACGGAGGACGAGGTGGCGGGACAGTGTTCTCGAAGCTATGAACATGAGTTTGACCAAACTGGGGGAGGCAGTGGAAGACAGGAGTGCCTGGCGTGCTCTGGTCCAGGGGGTCACGAAGAGTCGGACGCAACTAAACAACTAAGCAACAACAACTCCCCTTCAGGTAACTAACATGCTATGCATCCGCTGTCTTAAGCCTACAGTGCTATGCACACTGATGGCTCTGCATAAGCAAGCACACAATTCAGTTTGAAGTGGGTGTCCCTTTCAGGCCTGATGTGGCACCTCTCACTTTTTGAAATCAGGCACCAGCAAAGCGTCATCGTCATAACCCAGTACTGGTTCATTTGAAGCGCACTGGGAAGGCACAGCTTTGCTACTGGTTAAGCATCCATTGCCCCAGAGGTGCTAGATTCAAATGCCACTCAAAATCTGGATTGGTCCCAGGTGAGAAGATGTCTTAATGGGTGAATAAAAAGTAATAATAATAATAATAATAATCACAAGATTCGGTTTCTGCAAGTGCTCTTGAGATTTCCTTTTGGAAGGGGATAATGCCATGCAGGGAAGTGTTAAAACATTCAAGTGTTGCCAGATTCTAGACCTGAAAAATGACATTTGAGGCTTGGGGAGAAACCTCTTCTCTTAACACTGCACACTGACAATTAAGGTTGCTGGGGTTTAATCGCCAAATAACAGTGAATGCAGCACAGCTTTTTTAAACGAGGGCGAATTATCCATTGTAGAGGAGAAGCTAAAACAGCAGGGGGAGCCAGCTGTCTGCTGAGAGTTGCTAATGTTTTCCACAGGAACGCCACACAAAGCCACAGGTAGTAACAGATTTAAAGTGGCAGATTCTTGAGCGATACCTTCATCTTTCGCACAGGAATAACACACCTCCCGCCAGGTGCCAGATGACATTTGCCCACCGCTGAATTATTCCCAAATAATGAACACGCACAATGACCCAATCTCAGGGGCGGAGAAATCTAAGCACAAGGAGCCTGGCAAGTGGCTGATCATACAGATATCTGCTGATTTGGTAATTACGGGAGCTCACAAAGCAAGTTAATAGCAGGTGACAATAAATCTCTTTGCTTTGCTCTTTGGGTAACTAATGGATCAAAAGGCGAACTTCCCTCCTAAGCCACTCAAAAGGGCACTGCAGAGAATCCTTGGGGAAGAAAATGCATAAAAGAAGAACAATCATGCCAATTCTCCTTTCAGTATAAAACCCACCAGAAACACAAGACAAGCTCATTTCCAGTCATTACAAGACTGGCCAGGCTTCCCAGGAAATCCAATCAAGTAACCTGCCAGACAGGAGATAAACAACAACAGGAGAAAAACAATATTCAAATTTCTGTTTTAGACCGCCTTTTCTGTGATGTATGTATGATGTTTCTGGGGATGGTCTTGATCTACAGGGTGGCAATTTCAAAAGTCTTTATAAGGCCTTGCACGCCATTTTTATGGGTTCCTCCTCCTCTCCTGCATGTAGTGAGGGGAGCACCCTGTTGCAACAGTTCAATAAAGATCAAGCTTACTAGCTGCTTTGCTTCTCAATATTCTCTGGTTGGCCTCTGTTATTCTCTCCTACCAATAGGGAACCTATGTAAGGACTCAAGGGAAGTAATAGTGCCACTGTATTCTGCTCTGGTCAGACCTCACGAGTACTGTGTCCAGTTCTGGGCACCACAGTTCAAGAAGGACACGGACAAACTGGAACGTGTCCAGAGGAGGGCAACCAAAATGGTCAAAGGCCTGGAAACGATGCTTTATGAGGAACAGCTAAGGGAGCTGGGCATGTTTAGCCTGGAGAAGAGGAGGTTAAGGGGTGATATGATAGCCATGTTCAAATATATAAAAGGATGTCACATAGAGGAGGGAGAAAGGTTGTTTTCTGCTGCTCCAGAGAAGCGGACATGGAGCAATGGTTCCAAACTACAAGAAAAAAGATTCCACCTAAACATTAGGAAGAACTTCCTGACAGTAAGAGCTGTTCGAGAGTGGAATTTGCTGCCAAGGAGTGTGGTGGAGTCTCCTTCTTTGGAGGTCTTTAAGCAGAGGCTTGACAGCCATATGTCAGGAGTGCTCTGATGGTGTTTCCTGCTTGGCAGGGGATTGGACTCGATAGCCCTTGTGGTCTCTTCCAACTCTATGATTCTATGACTCTATATGGGCTCTTGGACACCCCATAAGGGAAAAGGACAATTTTTGTTTACAACACTGCCTTCCATCCAGGCCAAGCAAGAGGCATTGTTGGAGTTCAGGGATATGTCTGAGACAGGCAAACACACTTGTCGTGTGAAGCAGGATCAGAAAGGAGTCGCACTGTTTGCCTGGTGGGCCGGTCCCTACGGAACTTCCTCCCACTAGAACAGGGTAAAACAGCCCTGCTGTGCTGGTGTGCCCCTCCTGATCCTTCTGCTGAGTGGGGCTCTGGACCTCTGCCCCAAAGCCCTGCGCTGACACCGCCACTTTCAGTGCAAAAATCCTCAAGGCACCAATAAAAGCAACAAAGCATTACCGACCAAAAACAACCACCCGCGTGCAAGGAAAAAAGCTGTAGCTGGGAATCCGTAAAAGGATATTCATCACCATTCAAAAGCCTGAGAGGACAGAGCTGATTTCGCCTGGCACCAAAAACATAACATTTTCAGTTGGCTCTCATTTATTTCTTTAAAAACATTTTATATGGTTTTAATTGTTTTAAATATCATAGAATCATAGGATTCTAAGTTGTATTGTATTGACATGCCGATGTCTGCCACCCTGGGATCCTTTGAGAGGAAGGGCAGGGCACGAATTTAATAAACCAATAAATAGCTAGGGAGGAAGTTGCATGGCTTGGGAGCCACCACAAAGGAGGCTCTCTCTTTAACGTCACCTGCCTGACCTCAGAAGGTAAAGTTGCAGAGAGGAGGACCTTGGATGAAGAACAGCATCAGTGGGCAGGTTCCTGTGGATTAAATCTGCCCTGCATCAGGAATTGCGTCTCTGAATTCATTTCCCCCCATTAGCACGAGCCGCTTCTCCTGAATACGTTGTGATTCACTTCAGCCTTGGGGAATGGAGGCGTCCTTGTGACGTTTTTCTCAAGGCTGTTGTGCAAAGGAGCTCCGGCATGCCTGCCTTCACGCCTGCGTTGCTAAGGAAGCGAAGCTGACATCTTGCAGGCAAGAAGTGACCCTGTTTTTGGTTGCTGCCATTTCAGGAAGCGCCAGAAGGAAAGCGGGAGAAAGAATAAGCCTTGAGCTGCTGTTATGGGGAGCACCAGCCATCAAAACACATGCATGCCTTTATTTACTAGCAAACTCCTTATCTGTATGAAGGCTCCAGTGGTGAAAGCAAGTTCTGATCAGGCACAGCTTTGAAACATATACAGGGAAACAGGCAGTTGCGGGTGGGTTGTTGCTTTTTATGAATCTAGAAAGCTTCTCTGCACTAGGTCCATCTGGCCAAGGGCTTCCCAAACTCAGGTTTCCAGCTGTTTTTGGACTACAACTCCCATCATCCCTAGTTAGCAGGACCTGTGGTCAGGGCTGATGGGAGTTGTAGTCCAAGAAACAGCTGGTGACCCAAGTTTGGGGAAACCCTAATCTAGCCCAGCACTGCTTCTTTCAGGGATGGGGAACCTTTGGCCTTCCAGATGATGCTGGACTACAACTCCCATCATCCCTGACCATTGGTCATGGTGGCTGAGCTAAGCCATCTAAGCCGTTCAGAATCTCGCTTTGTAAGAATCTCAGTATAAGCAAGTTTCTGGTGCTTGTGAAGGTGGTGCTTGCAAGCACACAGGCCATCAGCAGACAGGAGAAGGGTCGTAGCTCAGTGACAGAGCATCTGTTTTGCATGCAGAAGGTCCTGGGTTAAATCACCAGGTAGAACTGGGGGTATCTCTTGTGGGAAACCATGGAGCCGTTGCAATGTGGACAGTACTTAAATGACCTGGCTGTCAGGAGTCCAGGTTCCCAGTTTGATAACACAGTAAGTGTAGACAATTAAAAAGGAGGATTTATTGCAAAAACAAACAGATATGGACATGCGGGGGAATGTTTGGTCCAGCCAGTCGAAAACTTCCTGTTTTCTCCTGGCTGGGACATACTTCCTTTGCATGTGACTAGAGGTGGGTGTGACCTTACCTGCTCAGGTAACAAAAGGGCAAGTCACGCAGCACACCTTCTCTCTTTTTGACTTCCTTCGTCAATGGAGCAGATTTTCAGCTAGAGATGCTCTGTTGGCTCTCAGCCAACAGAGGACACTGGGATTATCCTCATATGGTATAGATCCACACGTATATACTTTATAACTAAGTCTGCCTTCAGGGATCCAACTGTGAACTGATGATGTGAGTAAACTTATTTTATATACTTTACACAAGATTGTGGCATGTTTATTCTTTTAAGAGGGATATAAGGGAACGTACCAGGAACCTAATATTGAGAGGCTTAAACAAGCCTGCAACAAGCTATCTGCTGTGCGTTTAAAAGGGGAATGTAAAATTCTGCTAGGTTATAGAACTTGCTAGCGCAAGTTAGGAAGGATGTTAATAAACAATATATCCTCTCCTGCCTCCCTGAACACTCCCACAATAAGGCTACCAATAGCTACTTAGCCACAATACCTCCACTTTCGGGACACGGGTGGCCCTTTGGGTTAAACCACAGAGTCTAGGACTTGCCGATCAGAAGGTCAGTGGTTCGAATCCCCGTGACAGGCTGAGCTCCCATTGCTCGGTCCCTGCTCCTGCCAACCCAGCAGTTCGAAAACACGTCAAAGTGCAAGTAGATAAATAGGTACCACTCCGGCGGGAAGGTAAACGGCGTTTCCATGCGCTGCTCTGGTTCGCCAGAAGTGGCTTAGTCATGCTGGTCACATGACCCGGAAGCTGTACGCTGGCTCCCTTGGCCAATAAAGCGAGATGAGCACCGCAACCCCAGAATCAGCCATGACTGGACCTAATGGTCAGGGGTCCCTTTACCTTTACCTTTACCTCCACTTTCAGAGGCTGTATGGCTCTGAATATCAGTTTCTTCGAATTGGAGTTGGGGAGAGAGCACTGTTGTGCTCAAGTCCTGCTTGCAGGTTTTCCATGGACATCTGGTTGGCTGCTGTAAGAACAGAGAGTGGGACTGGAGAAGCCGTTGACCTGATCAGGTATAGCAATAGGAGTATAGCATCTAGATCAAGGGAAGTAATAGTGCCACTGTATTCTGCTCTGGTCAGACCTCACCTGGAGTACTGTGTCCAGTTCTGGGCACCACAGTTCAAGAAGGACACGGACAAACTGGAACATGTCCAGAGGAGGGCAACCAAAATGGTCAAAGGCCTGGAAACGATGCCTTATGAAGAACGGCTAAGGGAGCTGGGCATGTTTAGCCTGGAGAAGAGGAGGTTAAGGGGTGATATGATAGCCATGTTCAAATATATAAAAGGATGTCACATAGAGGAGGGAGAAAGGTTGTTTTCTGCTGCTCCAGAGAAGCGGACACGGAGCAATGGCTCCAAACTACAAGAAAGAAGATTCCACCTAAACATTAGGAAGAACTTCCTGACAGTAAGAGCTGTTCGACAGTGGAATTTGCTGCCAAGGAGTGTGGTGGAGTCTCCTTCTTTGGAGGTCTTTAAGCAGAGGCTTGACAACCATATGTCAGGAGTGCTCTGATGGTGTTTCCTGCTTGGCAGGGGGTTGGATTCGATGGCCCTTGTGGTCTCTTCCAACTCTATGATTCTATGATTCCAGGTTTCTTCTTATCTTCTGATGTTCATCCCCAGGAGGAGATGGGCTGGCTTAATCTGGAAACGAGTTGCAGAGTTGAAAGGAGGGATCCCCGACAGCCGCCTAAAAGCGCTCTTTGCAAAGGCTGTGCAATCTGCTCTTTAATCAGACAGAGCTTCATTAGGCCGCGAGGCTGCCGAGTGATCCGTCATCAGAGAACAACTCCACTCCTTCATGCAAAATTAACTAGCCAAGGAGCTGCTGACTGTGCGAAGGGCTCTTTCCTGGCTTGTAATTACCTCCTCTTGCTTTTCAAAGTGGATGGGGTTGGGGGGAGGGAACCAGCTTCATCTCAGAGAAATCGGGAGACATCTTCTCCTTGCAAATGGAAATTTTCCATTCCCCCCCCCCGCCGCCGCCGCCAGTATTCAGAGAGAAAACTCCTGGGGTCTTGGTGGATATGTCACCAAAATAATGACATCTCAATGTGCTGTGGTGGTGAAAGGTGAATGCAGCACTAGGACTTATTAGGAAAGGAGCAGAAAGGGAAAGTGCAAGCGGCATAATAATAATAATAATAATTTATTATTTATACCCCGCCCATCTGGCTGAGTTTCCCCAGCCACTCTGTGTTAAAAACAATACAGCATTAAGTATTAAAAACTTCCCTGAACAGGGCTGCCTTCAGATGTCTTTTAAAGATAGGATAGCTGCTTATTTCCTTCACATCTGAAGGGAGGGTGCCACTACTGAGAAGGCCCTCCATCTGGTTCCCTGTAACCTCACTTCTCGCAATGAGGGAACCACCAGAAGGCCCTTGGCGCTGGATCTCAGTGTCCGGGCAGAATGATGGGGGTGGAGACGCTCCTTCAGCTATACAGGACCAAGGCTGTTCAGGGCTTTAAAGGTCAGCACCAGCACTCTGAATTGTGCTCAGAAACGTACTAGGAGTCAATGCAGATCTCTCAGGACCGGTGTTATGTGGTCCCGACAGCCACTCCCAGTCACCAGTCTAGCTGCCACATTCTGGATTAATTGCAGTTTCCGGGTCACCTTCAAAGGTAGCTCCACGTAGAGCGCATTGAAGTAGTATCGTGCCCTAATGTATATAGATCTTTGGCGAGGCCACGTTTTTGGCAATCCCATACCCATATAGAAGCAAGCACCATTGAACGCAGTGGGATTCGTGAAGATGTGCTGTTAGAACACTGTACATCTCTGGCCCCTCGTTGTCAAAATGGGCCAGAAGACTTGCAGAAGAAGGAATGTCACACCCAGAGAAGGCAATAATCCAGGCACAAGAGGGAGTGATGGGCAACATCAACATCTGTAGGGTACCAGGGCAGAACTGTCTGCTCTAATTCATGGGGACAATGCTTTTGTCTTCATAAAAAGTTGCACCTTCTGAAATCCCCCTTTCTATGTGCATATTAAAGGGATCCTTCCGTCGGTTGCTTCCACGCTAGCTATTTCCTCCAGACAGTCCAAGGGTGGCCAGAGGATGGACCATCATAGCATTCATAGAAGGCTGCTACAAGAAAGATGGCAATTCGATAGCTCGGTCAGTAGAGCATGAGGCTCTTAATCTCAAGGTTGTGGGTTCGAGTCCCACATTGGGCAAAAGATTCCTGCATTGCAAGGGGTTGAACTAGATGACCCTCAGGGCCCCTCCAACTCGACAATTCTATGATTCTAAATATTTGTTCTCTGCCAAGGCAGGAGTAGATCTAATGGGCTCATGTGACAGGGAGCTAGATCTCAGCTGAATGTTGGGAGAAATTTATTGGCAGTAGGAGCAGATTAACAACGGAGCCAATTGCCTATAGGGTGGCTGGTCTCTCACTTGCAGGAGGGGGGGCTCTTGTTCTGAATACTCTGCATTGTGCACTGGGTTGCTGGTCTAGACAAACTACAAGGTCACCTCCAACTTTCTGTTCTGATTCTACAAAATGGCATCATTTGCTCACTTGGTTTTTACAGAGAAGCCAGACATTTTTACTGAGCACCCAGTTCATTCCACTGTTTCGCTCATTATTCTTCCAACTCCTCTTCCTCCTCCTCCTCCTCCTCCTCCTCCTCCTCCTCCTCCTCTTCTTCTTCTTCTTCTTCAGATGAAAATGCAGCACCAACTCATCCAACAGCAAAGTGCTACTGCAGCTTTTGGGGGGCTCCTGTCCCTTTTGTTAGAAGCTTCCTCCATGCCCGTTTACACTTTGAACGAAACATGATATTAACTATGAGAATGGGCATTGCTGCTGCTGCTGTTGTTTTTTAATGGGGAGCATAGTGCTACTGTTTAGTGCCCTGTGGGACTGCTGTTTTCATTCAGCTTCCAGCTTAGTCCAGAAATAACCCTCCTTTGCATCCGGTCGCCTTACAAAAAGGCCCTTTGCAGCACGTACTTTCTTTGTCTCAGCTCTCCTGGGCAAATGACACCGTAGGAATTTCTTGAGACACAAATGCATGCCAAGGCTATTTGTGCAAAGTAGCTGCTCACATGGCCCAGGAAGCTTTCACCCCACCAAAATGCAAACCGCAACGAAAAGGGGAGTCAGCACAGCGAAAATCACATGGACCACTTGAGAACTACCTTCACACATCTATTTTGTTGCAAGGAGTAGCCATTGTCCCCGTTTTCCACCGTGTTTACATGCTCCCATAATGTGTAATCTGGCCACAGATGCCTCCTTGATGGGAGTGATTTGTTCTGAAGTGTCCTTGACAGGAGATTCTGGGAGGGCAGTCCTTCGACAACAAGCAACAAAAAGGCACAGATGCCACAAAGAGTAACAGTCACGCAATCCATTGTCCCCGAAAGCTTTTATAAGGTGCACTTCAATGTCACCTGAATGGAGAGAGGAAAAACCAACAGGGAAAGAACTGCTCTCACTCGGCTTTTAAATGCCGTGGCTGAGAAGGGATTGTAACTTTGTGGGAGGAGATGTAAGGAACAGTGTACTAAACCTTCTCCCTGGGAAGCAATAAGTACGAGGTATAATTAGCCACGGGGACGATTGTTAAAGAGCCATGGGTTAAGCAACTGGGCAGGGGCGTATTGTATAAAAGTACTGATTTACCAATTACGAGAATCAAAAGGCGCTTTTGAGCGGTACGTGAATAGCAATTGCCACTCTGTTTGAAAAGCATCTCCGATGCGGATTCGAGTCCCACTGTGTGGGTGTGGAAGCAAGCCATTTTACATGACCTCACGTCTCTGAAATAGTGTGTGTGTGTGTGTGTGTGTGTGTGTGTGTGTGTGTGTGTGTGTGTATCATGCCTCATTGCCTGGGATGTTGGGATTCTCTAAGGACCGAAGAAGAGCCCGTAAGATCAAGCCAGTGGCATGTTTAGCCGAGCAGCCTGTTCTCGCAGTGGCCAACTGGATGCCTATCGGGAGCCTGAAACCAGGACCCGGGCACGAGGGGTCCTTCAGTTCCCAGCATCTGACATTCAGAGGCATACTGCCTCTCACAGGGAAGCAAAACACAGTGAAAGTACAGTGGTACCTTTGGTTACGAACTGAATCTGCTCCGGAGGTCTGTTTGTAACCGGAAACCGTTCTTATCCTGAGGCACGCTTTCACTAGATTTCTGCTTGCATCCCGGGGCAAAGTTCGCAACCAGGAGCAGCTACTTCTGGGTTTGCAGAACTCGTAGCCCACAGTGTGCATAACCAGAAGTGTTCGTAAACAGAGGTACCACTGCAGAGTCCTCAAGATGGGGGTGGCTAGCCCATTGTTCTCCGGACGTTGCTGAACTACAACTCCCATCAGGCCCAGACAGCTTGACTGATGACCAGGAAAGGGCAAGAACTGGGCAGCTAGCAGTTAGCCACCCCTGCAGTAGAAACAACAATGTATCTCCCTCATCGTAGCTAAGGGATGCTTTTGATATTAAAATAACAACATCATCATCATCATCATCAATAACAACAACAGCTGCTTAGAAAATGGGTGAAGAAGAGGGTACATTTAATGTTTATACATTGGTACCTCGGGTTACATACGCTTCAGGTTACATACGCTTCAGGTTACAGACTCCGCTAACCCAGAAATATTACCTCGGGTTAAGAACTTTGCTTCAGGATGAGAACAGAAATTATGCTCCAGCGGCATGGCGGCAGCAGGAGGCCCCATTAGCTAAAGTGGTGCTTCAGGTTAAGAACAGTTTCAGGTTAAGAACGGACCTCCGGAACAAATTAAGTACTTAACCTGAGGTACCACTGTGTCTTATTTGTTTTAAAAATGTACACCCTGCCTTTTCCCAAAGAGGCTCAGAGTAGCTTCACACCATTTCCAGGTGTGTTGGCATTGTTGTTGTTTAGTCGTTTAGTCGTGTCTGACTCTTCATGACCCCATGGGCCAGAGCACGCCAGGCACTCCTGTCTTCCACTGCCTCCCGCAGTTTGGTCAAACTCATGCTGGTAGCTTCGAGAACACTGTCCAACCATCTCGTCCTCTGTCATCCCCTTCTTCTTGTGCCCTCCATCTTCCCCAACATCAGGGTCTTTTCCAGGGAGTCTTCTCTTCTCATGAGGTGGCCAAAGTATTGGAGCCTCAGTTTCAGGATCTGTCCTTCCAGTGAGCACTCAGGGCTGATTTCCTTAAGAATGGATAGGTTTGATCTTTTTGCAGTCCATGGGACTCTCAAGAGTCTTCTCCAGCACCAGAATTCAAAAGCATCAATTCTTTGGCGATCAGCCTTCTTTATGGTCCAGCTCTCACTTCCATACATCACTACTGGGAAAACCATAGCTTTAACTATACGGACCTTTGTTGGCAAGGTGATGTCTCTGCTTTTAAAGACACTGTCTAGGTTTGTCATTGCTTTTCTCCCAAGAAGCAGGCATCTTTTAATTTTGTGACTGCTGTCACCATCTGCAGTGATATATGCCTGTTGTCTTTGTCCATGGAGTTTTCTTGGCAGGGATACTGGAGTGGCTTGCCGGTTCCTGCTCCAGGTGGATCACCTTTGGTCAAAACTCTCCACTATGACCTGTCCATCTTGGGTGGCCCTGCACGGCATAGCTCATAGCTTCTCTAGTTATTCAAGCCCCTTCACCACGGCAAGGCTGGAGGAGACTCTTGAGAGTCCCATGGACTGCAAGAAGATCAAACCTCTCCCTTCTTAAGGAAATCAGCCGTGAGTGCTCACTGGAAGGACAGATCCTGAAGCCCCTTTGCCACAGCAAGGCAGTGATCCATGAAGGGGAGAAGGGGGCATACAAGGTGTCCAAAATCCTTCTTGGGATTTGTGTAGGGTTTACTTCTTAGCTTTTTCTTCTCCAAAAGGCAGTGGAGGTTTGGGATCTGAGTTTTTCTTCTCCCAAACAGTCTACCTTCCCAGGTTGATGAGCCCCAACTGCCCATCACTTCCCTCTGCAGCCTTCTTGACAATGGGACCCACTATGGGTCTCATCCACTCAGTCCGCCGGAGCCTGTCTTCACATGCAGGGGAGACCCCTAAGTCACCAAGGGTCTGAGACCCATCGGCTTCCCTCACCTGGTTTAGCCAACCAGTCAAAGCTGTTTCCCGGGCTGTGACCACTGTCGCATGCTGACGGCTTCTAGGAGCCAAAGATGAGAGCTGAGCACATGGTGGGGACCAAAGGTGGACAGTCTCCCCCATAAGGAGCATGGCACCCCATACGCTCCCCTTTCCAGGTAATCCTCTGTTTGTATCATCGGGCACTCTAGCCTCTCTGGCCTGGTGCCTATGATACAGTGATGGGTGATAAATGAGGTAGCACTGTGAAAGTTAATTAGTTACTCCAGTACTTTAAAAGTCACTCTAGGATTAATGTCTGCTAACTTCTCTGTTATTAGCTACAAAGCATGCGATTGTCCAATTTTGGAGACCAGCAATAATCCCCGCGGTAGCATTCTGAAATCTGGAATCTGTTAATAAGGGAGCAGCTTAGTCACCAATTAAAAACTGCAAGGAGCCCAGGTAAACCAAACAACTTTCTCTAAATGCCTGTTTATCGATGTAAGGTATAAAAAGGTTCCCTTTTATATCTTACATTGATAGTAACCCAGAGAGGGGATTAAATAAAGCCCTGTTCTGGATTTCTTAATAAAGATTTGCCATTGTAGTGGCTGTACCTTATTGGAACTAATTATATATTTTTTTAAAAACTGAAGCAGAACCACCATTTTCAATGCCAGGAAACAGTTCATTATGAGAAGTTTCTCTGCCCTTTAAACGAAAAACAACAACTTACATTTGTAAGCTTCATTGCACATTGTATAGCAGCGGCGTAGCGTGGGTTGTCAGCACCCGGGGCAAGGCAAGTAATTTGCGCCCCCTAACCCAGGGCAAGGCAAGTAATTTGCGCCCCTAACCCCTAATCTGCCGCCGCTGCCAGCTTCTTCTTGCTGCTGCCTGGGCTGGGGTATTTACAGTAAGGTAGCCACGGCAGCGGCGGCGGGTCCGTGTCAGGTGATCTGAGGCGAGTTGCGCTGGTGCTGCCGCCCAAACGACGGCGCTTGCCCGGAGGAGGAGGAGGAAGGCAGAGAGGTGAGGAAAATGCAACATGGCCCAGCAGCTGCGGCGGCGGCGGCGGCGGGGCTGTGAGGAGGGGCTGCCTGGTGCGCCCTCCGCGGCCCTGACGCACGGGGACCGCGGCGAGCACTGAGAGCTGCTGCCTGCCAGACGCCTTCAGTCCGGACGTGCGCACAGCTTGTCGGTCCCGCGAGACATGGGGCTCTGCTACAGCCTGCGCCCGAGGCTCTTCGGCGACTCCAGAGGCGGCGAGCGCCCCCCCCCCAGATGTTGCACCCGGTGCGGCCGGCCCCCCCTGCACCCCCCACGCTACGCCACTGTTGTATAGTAAAGACTTTCTTCGGTGGTGATCACAAAATGTCTCAGTATATATCTTCTCAAAAATTAGTCATGCTAATGCCAAATCTGGTGGTTTCTGCAAACTGGCAAGCTATGCTGCAGTCTTCTCTCCCTGATGGTTCCCAGGTGTCAGCAACGTTGATTCTCCAAAATTGCCCCTTGATTTGCCTCTTATCACTCAGAGATTGGGGTGGCATGAAACCCTATATTCCAGAGTGAGTGGTACCAAGTGTCCGGTGTAATATTTGAATATGTTTTCAATTTGTGTTGCAATTACTATTCCTGCTGTCGAGATCATATACAAGACCAGTTCTTTTGACAAAACGTTCATATCATCAAAAAGATTTAGTAACATTGATTTTGGACAACAAGCAATAGTTTCTTTACTAATATTTACATTTTGGTCCAAATTTACATTTAAAAAATCTTGCACCAAATCACATTCCCACCACAAATGATGGTATGTTCAGTGGTACCTCGGGTTAAGAACTAAATTCGTTCTGGAGGTCTGTTCTTAACCTGAAACTGTTCTTAATCTGAAGTACCACTTTAGCTTATGGGGCCTCCTGCTGCCGCCATGCAATTTCTGTTCTCATCCTGAAGCAAAGTTCTTAACCTGAGGTACTATTTCTGGGTTAGAGGAGTCTGTAACCTGAAGCGTCTGTAACCTGAAGCGTCTGTAACCTGAGATACCACTGTACTAAGTTTATTACAACCCCTCCAGCAATTAGGTGATAAAAAAATAAAACATTTTTGACATTTTTGAAGGAGTGCAATGCCATCTGTATAGTGAGAACAGATTTTAAGCGTCACAATTCCAAAATTTTATTCTCATCCTTGGGAAAAATTTGTGTCCAGTTCCCATATCTTTTTTTTTATTAAGAGTTTTTTTTTTATTACAATAAAGAGAAAAAACAGCATAGCAAAAAACAAACAAAAAAGAAAAACAAACATAAAATTTAGCATCATATAATAACCAACTTTTCTTCATTTTTGGACTTCCTCACGTCTCTCGCTCCTACTTTCCAAATTTATAAAACTTTAACCAGCAATTTATCACCTTGTTTCCATTCTTATTGTACACTTTTCCAATATTTTGTCCCTAACTTTGAATATTTTTGTCTAGGTCTTAAATCTCTAATCTTACCATAATATTTATTCAAAATTTATTTCTCTCATAAAATTCACTCATTCTCACAATCTTTTCACCAAATTTTATGGTGCCCTGTTATTTTCAAATCCCTCATCCTTCTTAGCACTCATATAATTTACAGTGTTTTTGTAGGTAGTCCTTGAATTTCTTCCAGTCCTCTTCCACTGCTTCCTCTCCCAGGTCTCGGATTCTGCCAGTCATTTCTGCTAGCTCCATGTAGTCCATCAGTTGCATCTGCCATTCTTCCAGCGTGGGCAAATCTTGAGTTTTCCAATATTTAGCGACAAGTATCCTTGCTGCTGTTGTCGCATACATAAAAAATGTTCGATCATTCTTTGACACCCTCTGGCCAACAATGCCCAAAAGGAAGGCCTCTGGTTTCTTAGGGAAGGTATACTTAAATACCTTTTTCAGCTCGTTATATATCATTTCCCAGAAGGCCTTAACCCTGGGGCAAGTCCACCAGAGGTGAAAGAACGTTCCTTCAGTTTCCTTACATTTCCAACACTTATTATCTGACAGGTGATATATTTTTGCAAGTTTGACTGGGGTCATGTACCACCTATATATCATTTTCATAATGTTTTCTTTCAAGGCATTACATGCCGTAAACTTCATACTGGTGGTCCACCAGTTCCCATATCTTTTTAAGGGGTTCCATAGATCTGTAAGTTACACTTAGCAATACAAAGTACAATTTAGAAACTAATCCTTTGCCCCCTCTTTGTGCTTAAACAAAATAATTCAGATTGTGTTAAGGATCTCAGAGCTTGTGCTTTTACATGTTCCTCTTTGAATATGATTAAAATAATTCCAGTTCATGTTATGGTTTGACAAAGTTTATTTTATTTGATTAATAGGTTGATTTGGGGTACAGAAATATCATAATGTATAGAAGCCTTTAGAATCTCTGTGTTCAAATAAGCACCGCTTCTTGGTCATTTCCCAGAAGAACGTTTTTTATACAACCAAGCAGAACTATTTTAGGTTCCAAGGGCATATGATATCCTAACATATCAGAGATATCGGTCTGAATGGATTTCCAAAATATTGCCTTCATTAAACCAAACTAATCAAGTCAGTGCTGCAGAGAGGCTCCGGTTAAATCAACAGGCAACCTAGACAATTGTGTTCTGCGCCAGGGGTGTGTCGGGGCACTGCCAGCCCAATAGACTTCTGCACAACAAGATTAAGTGGCAAGGTGGAAGAGCAAATTGGCTTGACGGGTTTATTCAGCAGTATTGAGTGAGTAAAGCAAATTGACTCCTTAGCACATTTCGGAACACCTCCGGGGGAGGTTGAGTTATATATTAAAACAGAAGAAACCTCCAACAAGGCAGGGGCAATTGAGATTCAGTAACAAATGGAACGACAAATAGTATTGTGGCACCTTAATGACTCAGGCCTCATCTGCGCTATGCGTTTAAAGCATTGCCATACCATTTTAAAGGGTTACGGTTTCCCTCAAACAATCACAGGTACCGGTAAGGGTGCTGAGAGTGATTTAACAATCAATCCCTCTTCCCAGAGAACTTTGGGAACTGTAGCTCTGTGAGGGGAACGGGTGCTTTCTCGTGCGGCGGCCCAACATTGTGAGACGGCCGCAGCTCCACACCTGGGTCAGGCCTGACCCAGGGGCAGAAGCATCAGAGAAAAATGAACTGCCAAACCGCACCTCTGACAAAAGAGATATTTCTGCTTGGGTCTCTCCAAACTGATTTTCCAGCTCTGAAAATGTGTAAACTGTGGGGTGGAAATATAGATATAGATCACCTGTGTGGAGTAAATAATAGCAGAACTGGCTGGATCCCTATATCCAATAAGTGGGGCTAAGCACACTCTCCAGGAGAGAGCCCCTAGCAGAGTTTAAAATCACCGAAACATCCAGCACAGTGAAGTGTGGGAATAGCAGACCTTTTACATATCCTGTTCTAGTCCACTTACCGCACTTCCCCTCTCGCAATGAAAAGACCACAGTTTGGTAAGCTTTACTTACAAGCTCCAAAAGTCAGATTCATGCTTTATTCCATGCAGCAGCAAGCAAACACAAGCAGAAATCTGGGGATACAATATGTAGTGAAATGTCCTATCTCAGTGATAGAGAGAATGAACGAAGGAGGAAACATAACTTCCTTCCAGGTGAGGGGCATGACCTACCTGAGTCTAGGAATACATTTCTATGAACTTAACCCCTTTATGTACAGTGGTACCTCGCAAGATGAACGCCTCGGAAGACGAAAAACTCGCAAAACGAAAGGGTTTTTCGTTTTTTTAGATGCTTCGCAAGATGGATTTCCCTATGGGCTTGCTTCGCAAGACGAAAACATCTTGCAAGTTTGTTTCCTTTGTCTTGCGAGTTTGTTTCCTTTTTCTTAAAATCGTGCATTCACTTCGAGGAGCAACTCATAGCACGCAGTGTGGTAGCCTTTTTTGAGGTTTTTGAAGACTTTGGTGCTTTTTGAAGCTTTTCCAAAGTCCGTGCTTCGCAAGACGAAAAAATCGCAAGACGAAAAAACTCGCGGAACGAATTAATTTCGTCTTGCGAGGCACCACTGTATTACCAAGCCTCAAGCTTTCTAGAGTATAATTTCCCACAAAAGCAACTCCAAACACTGACGATTCTTTAATTAAAATGGTAACTATCAGGCGCAAACACAAAGTACTCAGTTGCCATCCGGAAACTTACTTGGGTGTGCAATGGAGCACTAGAGGCAAAAGGAATGCCATTTAGCCAGCACCCCAAATTTGTGTGTGCATCAGTAATATTATCCATCCCCACAGACAGAGATCACTTATATAAATGAATAAATCCTTACACACCAAAACGGCAAGTTCTAGTTGTGCCTTGCAGGAGAAGCCCTTTAGATACCGCTGTGCTTTAAAGATAAATGGGAACCCTTTACAAAGTATTTGAAGACACAGGAAAGTGAACTGGACTCCTAGGCATATTTTGAATAAACATTCACAAACTTTTCATTGATAATAATCAGCTAAATAGTTTGAGGATCTATACAACTTTGTAACATGCAGAAAACAGCAGTCTCAAAGAAACCAAAGACTGGAACTGAGGGAAGTTGGGGAGTGGGGGTGGGTGGGTTCTGTGTGGAAGGGTGGGGGGAGGGAGGAAAAATGGGGGGGAATTATATGTTTTTGGATAATATGTCTTGTTTTAATTTTGAATAAAAAAATATATACCGCTGTGTATCTCCTGCAGATATGGCTTCCCGCTGCAGACTTCCATGGATCTTACTTAGTGTGCAAGTTCCGGTGTTATTCAGAAAGGTGTGAGCAGATGGTCGCATTACATTTCCAGTTCTAGATTCATGTTTCTATTCATCCGCATGTGACCATAATAATAATATAATAATTTATCATTTATACCCCGCCCATTTGGCTGAGTTTCCCCAGCCACTCTGGGCAGCTCCCAATCAAGTGTTAAAAACAGTACAGCGTTAAATATTAAAAACTTCCCTGAACAGGGCTGCCTTCAGATGTCTTTTAAAGATAGGATAGCTGCTTATTTACTTCACATCTGAAGGGAGGACGCCACTACCAAGAAGGCCCTCTGTCTGGTTCCCTGTAACCTCACTTCTCGCAATGAGGGAACCGCCAGAAGGCCCTTGGCGCTGGATCTCAGTGTCCGAGCTGAACGATGGGGGTGGAGATGCTCCTTCAGGTATACAGGACTGAGGCCGTTTAGGGCTTTAAATGTCAGCACCAACACTTTGAACTGTGCTTGGAAACATACTGGGAGCCAATGCAGATCTCTCAGGACTGGTGTTATGTGATCCCGGCGGCCACTCCCAGTCACCAGTCTAGCTGCCGCATTCTGGATTAATTGCAGTTTCCGGGTCACCTTCAAAGGTAGCCCCACGTAGAGCGCATTGCAGTACTCCAAGTGGGAGATAACTAGAGCATGCACCACTCTGGCAAGACAGTCCGCGGGCAGGTAGGGTCTCAGCCTGCGTACCTGGTGGAGGTGGTAGACAGCCGCCCTGGACACAGAATTAACCTGCGCCTCCATGGACAGCTGTGAGACCATGCTAGCCGGTTGTTGCTTTTTGCCCCAACGGATCTGCTTCCTGACAAATACGAAGATGACTGTGGTGGGCCAACAAGGCTCACCATTTTTGGTGGTGTGTGTGTGTGTGTGAGAGAGAGAGAGAGAGAGAGAGAGAGAGACCCCCCGAGACCATCTGGCCCTTTAAGAGGGCAACAGCTCCCACATGAGTCCACATGCAGGTACTGCCTTGAGGTCCCACCTGTGAGCAGCAAGGTGGGGCATTCTCAACCTTCTGCCTGATAGGAAGGAAGAAGCCAAGCTGCGCTGCCTCAGGCAGAAGGAAGGGCAGGGACACAGAGAAGATATAAAAAGCCTGGAGGCCTTGCAGAGAAGTGGAAGCCCAGTGGAGAAAAAGGTGAGAATAGTGAGGCTCCACCATGGGGAGTTTTGGCCCTCACTCCCTTACCAGAAGCCACCTTTAGGCTGCCCCCCACCCACTTAAGTCCCATCACATGGGGCCAGAGGGGGAATGCAAGCATCCCAGGTTCACCATAACTTCTCCTCCATGAATTTCTGGACCTGTTGAGGCCAAAAGCACTGAAGCAAGACACCCCATTCTCTCTTTGGCAACAGCCTTCTCCAGAACCCTGAAGCCACTCTGGGAGGAGTGCACTCTCTCTGGGGATTTACTCTTGAGGAGGCCAGAGTGGGCAAAATGGAGAACTGGAAGGCCTGGAGAAGGGGTTGACACTGATGCAGTCAACCCTGGAGAGAAGGCCTGCTGGTAGACTTACCTGTGACAGTAACCCAAGACATGGGAGGGAAGAAGGTGAGTGAAACGAAGCGATGCACTTGAAATGAAACCTGAATTGCAGGGTGCTACAGGGGAGCTGGTGCTGCCTTTGACCCTTTGGTCAGGCATGGTCCATGAGATGAACACACCTTCTTTGATGTGTCCATTCCCCTAAGATAGCGGCCTGAGCTTCTATTGTGTTGAATGCGTCTTTTTAGTTATTGCATTTGAATCTCCTACAAGGAGTGCCTCTTTATCCTTCCAGCAACACTGTTATGAGGCTAGAGGCTGTGACTTGCAAGAAGCAATCCGGTGAGCTTCATGGCTGATGGACAAGGGAAACCTTGGGTCGAATCTCCAAGTCCAACACTTTAACTTTGAAAAGTCAGAGAGGGCTTAAATTGCAACATCTTGAAATGGGCCCAGAAGGAAATTGGTCATGGCTAGACTTGCAGAAAAATATGGTGCATTCTGTTCCTGTTCCCTAACCTGACCTCTGCCAAGAGGTGGGTGTTAATCTGAGCCCTACAAGGCCTGGGCAACCATCAGTTTCAGCAAACCGTAGAGCAGCCACGATGGATTAAAATGGATGTGACCAAGATCGAAAAGCTCTGTGTTAAGTTTGTGCAGGTTGCTTGGGACAACTTGCTGACCGTAGGCATCTTGAAAAGCATCATGGCCTCAGGATAATAATACATTGAAGAACATTAAGAAAATGACAGTGGTGTCTCAGCAAATGTGGAATGCTAATGTCAGGGAACTGCCATCGGAGAGACAGGTGGTGGACAGGCTCCAGGAGAATAGGAGAGAATCTGCAGCAGAAGAGGGAACCAGCAGGGGGAGTGCAGGAGTCACAGCGGAGGGGAGGCTCTGGGATGCTTCCAGTGAGAGTAGTGGAGAGGTAACGGGACCCCCGTTGGGAACTCCCACCCTTCGCCGGAAACTGTCACACAGAGAGTCACGAAGGCGCATGTCCGTCAAACAGCTTTTATGTTGGCGTAAATTCCGTAGACGCCCACTGTCAGATTCTACCAGCGACTGACGGAGTCATGCTTTGGGGGCTCCGTTAGTGCATCGGTTTGGATGACCAGCCAAACCCCAGAGGGATCAAGCTTTTACGCACAAGCAGCTCATTATCCCATCACAGCTAACGTTATGGAAAATGGAATGTGTCAAAGTGAGCGCTTCCCTCGGACCGATTATGGTGGCAGGTGAATTTGAAAGGCATGATACGTAGATGAGCTTGATCACTCTAATCTGGAGCAGTTGCCTTGTGCAGAGTCGGGTCCATTTCTGTCTAAGCCAGGAGCAAGGCTACTTTTTCAGCCAAAAAGCCACATTCGCTCCTGCCCAACCTTCCAGAGACCATATGCAGAGCTATGGACGTGGGCAGAGCTATGAACTTGGTTCTTAAAGGGACCCCTGACCATTAGGTCCAGTCGTGGTCGACTCTGGGGTTGTGACGCTCATCTCACTTTATTGGCCGAGGGAGCCGGCATAAAGCTTCCAAGTCATGTGGCCAGCATGACTCTGGCGAACCAGAGCAGCGCACAGAAACGCATTTACCTTCCCACCAGAGTGGTACCTATTTATCTACTTGCACTTTGACGTGCTTTCGAACTGCTAGGTTGGCAGGAGCAGGGACTAAGCAACGGGAGCTCACCCCATCGCGGGGATTCGAACCGCCGACCTACTGATCGGCAAGCCCTAGGCTCTGTGGTTTAACCCACAGCGCCACCCGCGTCCCACAACTTGTTTCTTGCCATTGTACAGTAAGCTACGTTCCATCTAAGCAAGTGTCAGGGGGTTCTACATGTCACACATACATCCTTCCCTCATCTGGCCAAGCAGAGTCCAAGGACCTGTTCCAACCAGGCAAAAGCCTTTGAGCAAAGCAGGGCTAGTAATGCGTGTGGCATAAGGAGTGGCTTGGGGAATCCCAAGCGCAAAGAGAGAGGCCTCCAGGGCTACATTCAGCCTCCAGGACCTGAGGGTTCCCCCGCTACTGGTCTAAGCCCGTGTCAGGCTATCCTGCTTGAAGGTCACCTCTGCTACCTGAGACTAGGCTTTTAGCAGTGCTTTGTTGTGTTGAATTGATGAGACTCCGGCAGGTTCACGCCAACTTGATATGTGGCTTCCTTATACCAAGACTCACCATCTGGTATTGTCTAGCTGCCTTGGCGGATTGCAGCTCAAATCCAGAGGCATTTCCTGTTTTTTTATTGATAGCATTAATATTCTCTGTTTTTGTAGATTGCTTAGCGGGTTGGTGAGTTGTTGTTTTCACAAACAAGCTGTGTGCCAATTTTGTTAAATAAAAAGAAAGCTATGTCAGTTTGACATTGACTGGGAGATCCTGGGGACTGAACTGTGGGTCCCGCTCTATATGCAAAGCCCATGCACTGCCTCACTGCCACATATTAGCCCTCCCTTTATGATGAGGATTAAGGGTCTGCCAAGCAGCTGCCGTTCCTCAGGTGACACCTCACCAAGTTGTGAGGACAAACTCAGCAAACTGCAAGAGAGTTGAGAGTTCCAGCACTTCTGTTGTGTTCTGCTTCTGGTTTTTATTTGGAAATGCAATCTTAAAAAATACATTAAAAAGGCATTTGCACTTAGGAGCACCTGCCGATAAGCCACTTTGCAAGGTTGTCATTCCAAAACAGAAGTAACATCCCAAGGAAATCATGGTTAGGGTCAGATTGGCTAAAGTTCATGTAACCAATACATTCCAGAAGACTAGCATGTGCTTGGTTTTAAAAGCATCAGAAAAGCTTCTGTGTTAGATGTGTCATCATAGTAACGTAGACAGCTGCTTTATCACTGATCCTTCTAGCTTGGTACTGTCTACACTGAATGACAGCAGTATTTCAGACAAGGGTCTCTTCCAGGGCTACCTGGATTTATACAGCTCTGTTCCATTTGGGCTGTGTAATGGGATAAGGGGTTGCTTGTGCGTAAGCGCCGAACTGCTCCAAGCTGAGTAGTTGGGTTAAAACTTTCCCTGACCGGACAGCCCTTACTTCGTGGCTGTCTTAATCACTGGCAGAATCCGTCAGTGGGCGTTTCCTGAATTTCTTCCAACATAAAAGCTCCTTGACACTGAGTCTCCGCCTAGATTCCCTGCGCGAAAGCTTTCTGCGCAGAGTGGGCGTCCCAAGGGGAGGTCCTGAGCTCTCTCCACTGGTCTCGCTGGAAGCGTCCCTGAGCCTTCCCTCCGACGCCCCCTCCTCCTCTCCTTCCTCAGCGGGAGCTCTCCCTCTCTCCCTGCTGGTTCCCTCTCCAGCGTCTGGGAGCCTTGCCACCACCCTAGGCTCCGATGGCAGTTCCCTGACAGGCTGTTGTTGTATTTTTGTCATTTTATGATTGAAGTGGTTTCATCTGTTCCCCCCCCCCTTTAATATTTTATTAATTTTCAAAAGAAAGAACATAGGCATGAACGTAAACATTATCAAAGTACTAGATTCAGGTAGGTAGCCGTGTTGGTCTGACGCAGTCGAAATACATATAATTTTTTTTTTAAAAATGTCCAGTAGCACCTTAGAGACCAACTAAGTTTGTTCTTTGTACAGTGGTACCTCTGGTTGCGAATGGGATCCATTCCAGAGCCCCGTTCACAACCTGAAAGGAATGCAGCACGCGCACGTTGCAATTCGCCGCTTCTGTGCATGATGTCATTTTGCGCACATGCGCGAGCGGCGAAACCCGAAAGTAACCCTTTCCGGTACTTCCGGGTCACCAAGGGACATAACCTGAAAAGATGTAACCTGAAGCTAATGTAACAAGAGGTATGACTGTATAAGCTTTCATGTGCATGCACAATTCTGAATAAGTGTGCATGCACACGAAAGCTTACACCAAGAACAAACTTAAGGTAAAGGGACCCCTGACCATTAGGTCCAGTCGTGGCCGACTCTGGGGTTGCAGCGCTCATTATTGGCCGAGGGAGCCGGCAAACAACTTCCGGGTTATGTGGCCAGCATGACTAAGCCGCTTCTGGCGTACCAGAGCAGCACACGGAAACGCCATTCACCTTCCTGCCACACTTCATGCTTTCGAACTGCTGGGTTGGCAGGAGCAGGGACCGAGCAACGGGAGCTCACCCCACCGCGGGGATTTGAACCGCCGACCTTCTGATCGGCAAGCCCTAGGCTCTGTGGCTTAACCCACAGCGCCACCCGCGTCCCTAAGAGCAAACTTAGTTGGTCTCTAAGGTGCTACTGAACATTTATTATTATTTTTTAAATATTATCAAAGTAGTTGGGTTTCCCCCAGAACAGATGATTAGTGCATCAAGTGTTCCCATAAACCTACATGTGCTGTTGGTGGGTGCCAGCGATCAGGGTGTTCATGTTTTATGGCAGCGAAGAAATCCTGCGAATCAGTAACAGCAGGAGGTTGAAATCTGGGATCTTTTGCGTGCAATGTTACGCTCCACCATTGAGCTATGGCCTTCCTAAACTTAAGGGAAGTCTGCATTCAGATTAAATAATTCCTCACCACCACCACCCTCTTCCAATTTGAAAAACCCACCAAGGGAAAGAGAAAAAACAAAATAAAAAAATTCCTTCCAGTAGCACCTTAAAGACCAACTAAGTTAGTTCTTGGTATGAGCTTTCGTGTGCATGCACACTTCTTCAGATACACTGAAACAGAAGTCACCAGACCCTTATATATAGTGAGAAGGTGGGGAGGGGTATTACTCAGAAGGGTGGTGGGATGGGTGATTGGCAGATAGCTGTGATGAGCCTGTTGACGACTCTTAACGACTGCAATAGGTCTTACAGGAAAAAGCAAGGGGTGAGAAGGTGAAAAATGGCTTTGTCATGTATAATGAGATAAGAATCCAATGTCTTTGTTCAGACCAGGTCTCTCCATGGTTTTAAGTTTGGTAATAAGTTGCAATTCAGCAGCTTCTCTTTCCAGTCTATTTCTGAAATTCCTTTGTAATAGAACAGGTACTTTGAGATCTTGTATAGAATGTCCTGGGAGATTGAAGTGTTCTCCTACTGGTTTCTCTGTCTTGTGATTCCTGATGTCAGATTTATGTCCGTTTATCCTTTGGCGTAAGGTTTGGCCTGTTTGTCCAATATAGAGAGCTGAAGGACACTGTTGGCATTTGATGGCATACACAATGTTAGACGATGAGCAATTAAATAGTCCTGAGATGGTATGTGTGATGTTGTTGGGGCCAGTAATGGTATTGTCCGGGTGTATGTGGCAGCAAAGTTGGCATCTGGGTTTATTGCAGGCTCTGGTGCCAGTGTCCGTGTTAAGTCTGGTTGTAGTATTATTGTGGGTTAGGAGTTGTTTAAGATTGGGAGGCTGTCTGTAGGCAATGAAAGGTCTTCCTCCCAGAGCTTGAGAAAGAGAACTGTCATTGTCCAGGAGAGGTTGTAGATCTCTGATGATGCGTTGTACTGTTTTAACTTGGGAGCTGTATGTGATGACTAGAGGTGTTCTGTTATTTTCTTTTTTGGGTCTGTCTTGCAGCAAGTTCTCTCTGGGTATCAGTCTGGCTCTGTTGATCTGTTGTCTAACTTCATCTGCTGGGTCTTCCCTCCCAGATTCATACCCCCATTCCCAGGCAGTAGCGCACGCACCGCTTTTGGTGCCTCTTCGTGAGGATAAGCAGATGTTGGTTGCCTGCCTGGCTGCATGTCCCTCTCTCTCCTCACCGGGGATGGCCAGTTGCTATTACATAAGGGGGCTTATGCAATGATCCCCTCCCCCTCCCCCTATTCCCCGCCGTCCACCTCTTTCGCTCCTCTCCTAGCGACAGCATCAGCTAAGCTCCCAGCTTCTCTGCATCCATTCAGAGGTTCAGAGCATCTCCCTCGCCTCGCTTTCTTCCTTCTCAGCTTGGGAACCGACACCTCCAACCGCGCAAGCTGGGGAGGGGGCGCTCAGAGGAGGGAGAGGGTCGTCTCCTCGTTCCAGGTAAGTCGAGATTTCTTTGCAGTCCAGCAGTTCACCCCCTCCCCCCCCCCAAAAAAAATCCAGGGTTGCAAAAGTTGTCAAGGAAGGGAGTAGGGAAAGCAATACAATGGAGCATTTGAATGGGCTGATCTCCCGTTCCCCATCCCAAGCTGCAGAATGGACTCGTCCGCCTCCCTGAAGCTATGAATGAAATGTTGACAGTCCAAGAAGGGAGGAGCTATTCCGAAGGGGGGAGGGGGGGTCAACGACGGGTGCTCTCGGCTCACCTCGCGCTACGGCGAGGGAAAGGGTTTATTACGCGCGTTATTATTTAACGTTCCTCGCGTGAAAACCATCCGCGCTGGGGAGAACGGCGGCTCTCGTTCGGATTTTGAGAAGGGGTTGCTCTGTGCCCCTCCCCCTTTGGATGAGGAAGATGGTACGGCCCGCTTCTCCCCCCCCCCGCCCCGACTTCCACCTGGCTGCCGCGAGCGGCGATTGGCTGCGCGCTTTTTAAAGGGGCAGGCAGGGCGCGCTTTCTCCCCTCCGACCTTTCGCTTTCCTCCTCACTGACCAGCCGCCCTCCTGTGTGTTTCTCTCTCTCTCTTTCTCGCCCCCCCCCCTTCGCCTCGCACCCGACGCCGCCCTCCCCTCCCCCTCCTCTCCCTTCCGCAGTTCCTGAGGCGGCCCGGAGGAAGCGCGTCCGAGGCGGCGGCGGCGGCGAGCCCGAGGACCGTCCGAGCCCCGTCCCGGAGCAGCCGGGCGGGCGGGATGAAGAAGGGGCTCCCCCGGCCGCGGCCACCACGACGACGGCGGCGGCCCCACCAGCTAGGCCCCGCCGCGGCGCTGCCATGGAAACGGGCGGCGACGGCGGCCGCCGAGGGACACAAAGGCTGCCGGAGCGGCGCTTGAGGCGCGAGCGGGCCGCGCCGCTGCTGAAGGAGGGAGCCGCCGCCGCTGCCGCCGCCGCCGCCATGGAGGTGGGAGGCGGCCCGAGCCAGGCGGCGGCTTCCCCTCCGCGCTACCGCCTGGTGGCCGAGATCGGGCGCGGCGCCTACGGCGTGGTGTACGAGGCCGTGTCGGGCCGCAGCGGAGCCCGCCTGGCCGTCAAGCGCATCCGCTGCGACGCGCCCGAGAACGTGGAGCTGGCGCTGGCCGAGTTCTGGGCCCTGACCAGCCTCCGCCGCCGGCACCCCAACGTGGTGCGCTTCGAGGAGTGCGTCCTGCAGAGAGACGGCCTCGGGCAGCGCATGAGCCACGGCAACAAGCAGAGCGCCCTCTACCTCCGCCTCGTCGAGACCTCCCTCAAAGGTAGGCCGCGCTGGGGGGGGGAGGGGGCGTCATATACCACCCGGGGGGGGAGGGGAGCCACCCATGGAGGGTCCCCCCCCCCAAAGAAAAACCTCAGCCCTCGCCCTGCATACCTCGGGAGTAAATGCCCCACCTCGGGAGTAAGGGGCCCACCCCGAAAGAGTCCCCCCCCCGCGCCTTTGCTGGCGCTCCTCGGGAGTCGGAGGGAGGGGGGGGTGCTGGGCGAGGATCCTGTGCAAAGGTAAGGAGGCTGCTGCTACTCTGTACAGGCCCAGCACACGCGCGTGCACGCTACAGCAGGTCCGCGCGTGCCCTTCCCTCCACTTTCAGTTTGTTTTGCTTGTTCGATCTGCACGCTGCTCTGGGGAAATGATCCCCGGAGTAGTTTGCAAGTCGCTTGTGCCTTAAAATGGGGTGCTTGATGCACGGGGCCTAATGCTGCCCATGTGTCGGGTGTCTGGGAATGCCTACTTCCTGCTTGTGAGTTTTCTTCGGGGGGGGGGTGAGGGCAGAGGACAGGTGTCCCTTCTGCCTTGAAAGGCCTGATCCCAATAGCCAGCCTATGTTAAGTGGTATCTGGTGAAAGGAGGGGTACTGGAGCTTTGGTTCAGGGCAAGACTCCATGGGGGGGGTAGTTTTTTCTCCCCAGGTTGGTCTGCTAAACTTCCTCTCGCTAAACTGAGGTGTGTATGTGAGGGGAATCCTTCCTAGGGTGCCTTATGTGGAATAATCTTGTGTGGCTACATTCAAGGGATGGGTCCTGCAAACTGCCTTTTGTATTCGTGGCAGAAGCAAAAAGGTGCGTAAATAGCGGTTGCGTGGCACATGAAACTTTTGTACAGTGGTATCTCTGGATGCGAACGGGATCCGTTCCGGAGCCCTGTTCGCATCCTGAAGCGAACGCAACTCGCATGCGCGGATCGCGATTTGCCGCTTCCGCACATGCACGTGATGTCATTTTGAGCGTCTGCGTGAGTGGCGAAACCCGGAAGCAACGCGCTCCATTCCTTCCAGGTCGCCACGGAGCGCAACCCGAAAAGGCTTTACCTGAAGCGACTTCAACCTGAGGTATGGCTGTATATGCATGCACTTCAAGGTACTGGACCTTGTGGAGGTGTTGAGGAAGGGACAGAGAAAAATCCCTATGCAATGTTCCCTATACAGTCATACCTCAGGTTACAGCCACTCCAGGTTGCGTTTTTTGGGGTTACGGATCGCCGAAACCTGGAAGTACAGGACCAGGTTACTTCCAGGTTTTGGCGGTTGCACATGCGCATAAGCACTAAATCACGCTATGCGCAGAAGCGCCGAATCGCAACCCGTGCGTGCGCAGATGCGGGTTGCAAACGCTGCAGGTTGCGAACGTGCATCCTGCACGGATCATGTTCGCAACCCGAGCGTCCGCTGTAGATGCCTGGTGTGTGCATACACCAAAGTATTGGGGTCCATGAATGGATCTTTATATGTAATAGGCACACAATTTTAAAACGAGTATGAGAAGGGGGTGCTTACACATCCTACAATATACTGGACCCCAGGGCCAGACCATCTGTGAGATGACTGCCTCGGGTGGCAGGATCCACCGGGGTACCAGGTCTCAATGTAATACACACACACACACACACACACACACATACACTTCCTGGTGTAGATCTTGCTTCACCCCTTTTATTGGACCAGCCCTGCTGGACTCCTTTGGTTGTGGAAGTATAGCGCAAAGAGTCATGGGGAAAGATGGGCACATCCTCAGTGGGACACAGACAGTGTGGCTAAGTTCTACCTCCAGTAGTGCGCTGGCTGCTGTGAGAACAGTATGCTAGACTAAATTGACCACTGGCTTTCCTTATGTTCTTACCACTGAGCTGTGCCTATTCCCTGAGTACAGTGGTACCTCAGGTTACATACACTTCAGGTTACAGACTCCGCTAACCCAGAAATAGTGCTTCAGGTTAAGAACTTTGCTTCAGGATGAGAACAGAAATCGTGCTCCTGCGGCGCAGCAGCAGCAGGAGGCCCCATTGGCTAAAGTGGTGCTTCAGGTTAAGAACAGTTTCAGGTTAAGTACGGACCTCCGAAACGAATTAAATACTTAACCTGAGGTACCACTGTATAGGAAATTTGCATGTGGTCCTCCTAGGTCCCTTCTCCAAATCTAAGCTGACTGAATCATGTACAGAGACCTTCCTCAGAGAGAGCACTGAGTATGTAGGCCCTGCAAAGATGAGTGAATGCTTACAAAATACCAGCCCCTGAAGTGCTTTTTTATAAAAATCCTCAGAAAGTTTGCTTAACAGTTGTGTGTGTGTGTGTGTGTGTCTTTGATGGTTCTTTGTAGTTGTTGTCTTTTCTGTTCCCCCTTTTTGCCTTCCTGACTTCATAAGTTGAAGCCGCATCTCATGGTGGCTTCAGTCAGTGCAATAAAGAGCTCCTAAAGATCTCAACATGATCTCTGGAACAAGCAATTAGCTTGCAGCCCATCTGTAAATATTTTCCAACTTTGTTCAGGCCAGTCTAGTGTGTGAAAGAGTCATTTTAATGCATATATCTAACCTCTACACATGCGCACCTATCTCCTTGTCCCTCATCTCTCCTCTGATAGTAGTTCATTTCCTTTGGGATGAGCAGAGACCTCCTGGAAATAGCTTTATTTCTTTCCTCATACCCAACTCCCACCACAACCACCACCTCGGTCTGTATTCCTGTCCCTAGTGGTCCACCTCCACACTAGTCAACCTCGTATGCCGTCAGGAGTCACTGTCGCCATGCCCTTTGGAATAGCAGGCACCACAATTACGCCAAAGGCTCAGGTGGTGAGGATGATCCTCTTGGGGGGGTGAGGTGCCTAATAAAGAGGGAAAGAGAGCAAACAGCAACTGAGCTTTCTGTGGGACAATTCTTTAGCAGAAGGTTGCCACAGATTTTCTTTTATTATTTCTCTGCATTTAGCGTAAGCCCTCTTTTAATAAAGGGCATTCCTTAGACCCAAGTAAATCTACCGCGTGTGGAGAGGGGTGGGGGTGGGGGATGGGGAGAAGAGAGAGCATGTGTGTAGGCAATGTGCAGCCTTGGACCCAGCAGCATCACCCAGTCTGAGCTTGTGCTGGACTGTGTGCTCTTTGCAAGGCATACTGTCAGTGTACAGAGCTGGCTTATTATAGCTAAGCCAAGCCCCTTCACGTGTCGGCTGGCGTGCCACAGAGCCTGCTCAGCTGCGTGCCATGCGGGAGCTCACAAAATGCCCAGTTGGGCACCACAGAAAAACGTGCAGCATCCATTTGCTGTGCGTTGGCAACCTTTTGAGTTTCTTGCTTTATTGCCTCGAACTCACGGCTAGTCACTCACTGTTGCCTCGTCAACACAACATGGGGGGGGGGTCACTCAACATTGGAAAGAGAAGGTGATCACTAACTTTCCAGTGTGTCTAATTAATATGGGAGAGGGGTGCTTTTCCTATAGCCCTTTAGCTAGTTTTGATGAATTGACTTTCTGCTAATGTGCATTAGGCATCTTAGCATTAATGATGATGATGATGATGATGATAATTTTTATTTATACCCCGCCCTCCCCAGCCAAGTCTGGGCTCAGGGCGGCTAACACCAGGTATAAAAACAATTGATCAAAATACAGCTTAAAAACAAGATTAAAGTATTAAAATGCAGGCTCATTTCAGTAGAAACTCAAATCAAAAACTTTTTGGGGATGAAAACTTCAAATGAGGAATTTCACAGTCCAATCCTACACACATTGACTTGAAAGTAATTCTAATTGTTTTCAGCTAGGCTTTCTTTCAGGTAAGTGTGCATAGGGGTTACAGTTTCTGTGTGTGGCTGTTTATACCGTGTGGCTGTTAATTGCAAAGGACGCTCTAAACGGATGCGTATTCCTCATGGCCCATTACTGGCTATGAAATTGCTTACCGTGTTTAATACTTGAGACGGAACAACTGAAACATTAAATTGTTTCGTCTTGGTTATGTTACAAACTTTTTCATGTTTTTCTTTAGACGGAAAAAAACTTAGGTTTGAGGCATTAATGGAACAGGCGGAGCACCTGCGTGGCTTGTAATTTAGTGAATGGAGTGACGCCCATAAGAGCTTCTGATTTTTATTTTCTGAGTGCAGCAACGGTCTCTTCAGTTTCCATTTTCTCACTGCCTTCCCTCTCATCCTCTTGTTCACCTCCAGCTTATAACAGGAAAGAATACTCTCTTTTTCCGCCCGCTCCCCCTGTATACAATCAAATCCTTCTAGAGGCCTGTAGCCCACACCCTTTTTCATGTATTTTTTTTTCTTTCTAAAGTTTTTCCTACTTGCTGTTGACAGGGCAGGATAGCCAAGTGGTGATATAGCCTTCAATTACCATAGCAGTAGTCATGGGAACAGACTTGTTTATGCAAATAGCCTGTGCTCCTCACTATTATGGAGGCTGTTATCAAAGACCTGGGAGCAACTTATCTCTGGTTCTGTTTGGTCATACTTGGCGTCTTCTCTTTGGAAGGTCTGTTTTGCTATCTTGCCCACTTCCCAAGGCCCTTGGCTTGCTGCAAGGTGTTGCAACCAGAAGCGCGAGAGCCCAAAAGACATTTCAGTAGGAAAAGGAAAAGCAATTCAAAGCTTACATGCAGGAGTGTTATTATTTCATATATTTTTATATCGCTTAGTACTGTCTTAAGTGGTTTCCCAACATATAAACATATATGTAATAGTCATACCTCATGTTACGTCCGCTCCAGGTTGCGTGTTTTCGTCTTGCATCCCACGGCAACCCAGAAGTACTGGAATGGGTTACTTCCAGGTTTTGCCACATGCGCAGAAGCGCTAAATCGCGCCTGCGCAGACACAGCGCTTCAAGTTGTGGGCTTTTCATGTTATGGACGGGCCTCTGGAACAGATCCTGTCCGTAACACAAGGTACCACTGTAATGGAACTAAGAGGCTGTAATACCAGATGAAAGAATAGCATCTCAGAATAACAAAAACATAGTGGCATACTTAGACTTTTAATATGTTTCCAGGGAAATGAGTCAGTAGCCTGGCAACAAAGTACCTGTACAGTGGATGGAGGATTGAAAAAAGGTATGGTCCACAAACATTTGGACCCTTCCCCTCCAACCATAACCACAGAAACAGGATCACCATCCCTCTCTCCCTCTGGCTAAGGTACATCCACCCTCGCAGTGTGCAGCACTCACCCCACAAAAACATACACACACCACAGGAAAATGCACACAGGGCATAGCCTTTGTAATATGGTATCAAATGCTTTTCGTTTCAAAAGCGAAACCAGATTAGCTTGATTGAGCAATAACTTGTCTCCTGGATTTAATAAATTCCATCTGCTGATGGGCTGCGTGCTGGTGAGGACTAACTGCCTTCCCATTCAAGCAGCCAGTTCAGTCAGATGGCTCCAAGTCATTGTTTGCAATGAAACACACCCCGGCAGCCATTTTTGTGATGCTTTTGTGACTAGAGGCCTTGGAAGAGGGTGCCTAGGAGATAGCTGCCAGTCAGCATGGGAGAAAGTGTATTAAAATATTGCCCGCGGGATCTCAGAATATTGCTGGAGGTCTGTTCCTGTGAGATCTGAAATGTTGCACAGAAGTCAAAAGTGTGTTGATCTTTAATAGAGAGATTTCTGAAAGCATTTCTGTTCATCCGTGTTCATCAAAGAGCCAGGCCATGTCCTGACCGGTTGACATGGCCTCCAGTGATGGATTCACTACGGCACATCCAGTTTTCACAAAACAAATCGGTGCAGTTTTGCGTATAATAGACCTCTGGGACAGTGCTAGGAAGATGTGCTGTCCAATTGCACACTCCCTTCCCAGGTTCCGATTTATCTTTGTAGTCTCCCCGTCTTGCTCATGCAGTAACCCTTCTCCTTCTCCTTTCTCTTCCCCCGGCAAGGTGAGAGGATCCTGGGCTATGCTGAAGAACCTTGTTATCTCTGGTTCGTCATGGAGTACTGCGAAGGGGGAGACCTGAACCAGTACATCCTTTCCCGCAGGCCTGACCCGGCCACCAACAAGAGTTTCATGTTGCAGCTGACGAGCGCCATTGCCTTCCTTCACAAGAACCACATTGTGCACAGAGACCTGAAGCCGGACAACATCCTCATCACGGAGCAGTCGGGCGCTCCTGTCCTCAAGGTGGCAGACTTTGGGCTCAGCAAGGTGTGCGCCGGCTTGACTGCTCGAGGCAAGGACGGGGGGAACGATAACAAAAATGTGAATGTGAACAAATACTGGCTGTCTTCGGCTTGCGGCTCAGACTTCTACATGGCTCCTGAGGTCTGGGAGGGGCACTACACTGCCAAGGCGGACATCTTTGCCCTGGGCATCATCATCTGGGCAATGATCGAGAGGATAACGTTCATCGATGCTGAGACCAAGAAGGAGCTGCTGGGGACCTACATCAAGCAGGGGACTGAGATTGTGCCCGTCGGGGAGGCGCTGCTAGAAAACCCAAAGATGGAGTTGCACATCCCCCAGAAACGCAGGACTTCCATGTCCGAGGGGATCAAGCAGCTCTTGAAAGACATGTTGGCTGCTAACCCGCAGGACCGACCCGATGCCTTTGAGCTTGAATCCAGGATGGACCAGGTTACTTGTGCTGCTTAAACTCAGGTCAAAGTGTTGGTGTGCTTTGAAAACTGGGGTAAGTGCTCTGCAGTTTCTCTCTTCTCTGCACAACTTAGTAGGGCAATGAAGCCATTTTCTGTCTGTTAAGCTGCTTGGGGCTATATAGACATTCAGTTGCCTAAGAATTTCTTCCTTTGATAGCATTTCCACCTGGTTTAGCTTGGTTTTTCCCTTTAACGACCATTGAAAAAATTGTTCTGAGAACTCCGGATATAGGGCGGTATATAAATTCAATACATAACAAATGATGATAAAACATAACCTACAGCTCTGCTCTCTGTTCAACTGTTCAAATGGTGCAATGTCTGCTGTTTGTGCATGTCTGCTCCCTTCCTTTCCACCTGAATAAGATGAGGTTCTGCGCAGTGAATGAGATTAAGGAGCAAGATGCTGAACCACTAAAAATCAGATCCTTGTTGTTACAAGGATACCATGAACCCTGTATACAAAGGCAAGTATTTGTATGAATTTGCATACAGGTAAAAAGCATTGTTTTTGAAATAACAGCAGACATCACCTTGAAAGAAGCATTCATCCTGTGTTCAAGAAAAGAGAGAAAGCCTCTTCCAAGATGTTGCTTGCCACCTGCAGTTTTTATAGTCATGTCAAAACCTTTTTTTAAATGCTCAATTAATCAGGAGTGTGTTTAATAGATAAACACATTTAACCAGTGCTCTAATTGGTTAAACATTGCAGCCCTAAAGGCAGCATACTTGATTGCTTGTATGAGAGCAGTGAGCTGCTGTTTATAAGAAAGGTTGGTGCACTCCCTTCCTCGCAGATACCTTTCACCCTAAAATTGTGAATGCAGTGTCACTCCTGGGTCAATAACTTCAGTGGGTCCTTCCTCCTCCTTTGAGGCAGTGGGCCTGCTCTCCGCTTTTTTCATATTGGTGATGTGAAGCAGCAGAGGAACCCCTTTGTGTTCTGAAACAAGTACAGTGGTGCCCCGCAAGACGAATGCCTCGCAAGACAGAAAACTTGCTAGACGAAAGGGATTTCCGTTTTTCGAGGCGCTTCGCAAGACGAATTTCCTATGGGCTTGCTTTGCAAGACGAAAATGTCTTGCGAGTTCCTGCGGTTTTTTCCCATTCCCTCCCCCCTTTTTCTAAGCCGCTTATCTGCTTATCCGATAAGCCGCTAAAAGCCGCTAATAGCGCTAATCCGCTAAGCCGTCAATGGGCTTGCTTCGCAAGACGAGAAAACCGCTAGACGAAGAGACTCACGGAACGGATTCTTTTCGTCTTGCAAGGCACCACTGTATGTGTTGGACCCTCAAGACACTGGTTGCCTTCGGTAGCCAGCAAAGATTTGTGCTTGCAACAAGCAGCAGAGGAAAGGTCAGAGTCTGGTTTGACATCACCCAGTGCTTTAGGCTCAGGGAAAGTGGGGTAAGGGAAGTTGCTCCTTCCGACTTCAGCTCTGAGCTGAGGCAATGAAGGATGGAGGGGAAGGGTCACCCCTGTTTTGCAGAGTCACAACAACACACCAAGAGCTGTGAGAAAGCCTCAGTGCTTTCCAAGCATCTCTGCAGACTATTAGGCAGAGGACCCCATTCTTCTGCAGACTCGGGGCAAGTATGCTGCAATTGCCAGGTTAAAAGATGCCCTTTCCACCTGCCAATGGCAATCTGGTGACTGCAGCTGTGAGCCCTTGCTTGTTGGGGTAGTGGTCCTGTGATGCTCTGGGTCCTTAAGTAATGGCTTGGGGAATTTTGCCAAACTTTGTTTTTTATCTCCGCTTCGGAATGATGGCTAAGTTTCAGAACTGACATGTTCAGAGGCAGTGTATCCCTCTGAATAGTGTGTGCTGGGGGCAGCTACAGAAGGCATCTAAGTTAGCTGCTGCGGGAAATTTGATTCTGGACTAGATGGACCTTTGGTCTGATCCTGTAGGTCTCTTGTGACATGCAGCTGTTCCCAACAGGGGCGAGTGTTAATGGCCATTATTAGCTCTGTGATTTACACCTTCTATCCCATGTTCAGGTTCACTGCAGAAAAGGGGCAGTAGCTTCTGAATATGAACATTCGGGCATGAAATAAAAACAGCAGAAAGCTTGTCTAGTTCAGGCATTCATTCATTAGCCAAACTTTTGAATTACCCAATTGGGCATTTTTAAGAGCAGAACTATGTGCTCCCCAACACCTGAGAAGTAATATAATAATAATTTATTATTTATATCCTGCCCATCTGGCTGAATTTCCCCAGCCTGTCTGGGCAGCTTCCAACGGAATATTAAAATACAATAGTCTATTAAACATTAAAAGCTTCCCTAAAAGTCTTCCATTCTCCTTAGTTTCTTCACCCAGAACCAATGTTCCCACCCTTCCCTCAGTACAAATTACCCATGATGCAACTGCTTCTGGAGAGTCCCTCATTAGCTTCCTTATAGAGGCTTCCTTCTCTTTTGGCTTCACCAGTAAGGAATGCAGTTGTCCTTGTTTCGCTTCACCTTCGCAGGGCTGAGCGAGGGCCGTCCTGCTCTTTTTGCACAGTGCACGCACAGTACTTATAGCTGCGTCCCTCTCACGTACTTGCAGCAGGAAGGCGGAAGCCTCCTCCAGAGTAGGTGCCCAGCAACCAGTCAGCAGGGCTCGGTGACCATGCTTTTGAGTCTCCGAATCCTGCCACGTGCTCCTGGATTGAAAACACAGCAGAAACAGGAATCTTGTTTCCCTTCCAAGCACTGCTTGCAAAACACTTTCACATTTCAGGAATGGGAGGACCCTTGAACCATTTGCAAAGCCATATACAAACAATCTGTTACCAAGGATGTGCAGAGTACTTGGCTGAAATAATGGAAAATGGTTGTTAATTTCAGTAGGCGATCAGAATGCTGCAACAGTAGTTGAATGCTGCAGCAAGTGAAGTGATAAATTTGTCTTGGCAGGCCATTTCTTCTCCATTTTATTACAGTAGATTGGCAGAAGCCAGTATTTAACTGGACTGCAAAATGCAAGTCAATATGATCTTTAGAGCAAGTATAGCATGAAAAGATGACTACTTAGTAAGTAGCAGTGAGACTTTAGATAACCTGAAGGACAGAGAAAGGTGAGGCATGGTGGGAGCTTTCTCTGCCCAGGGCAGGCTTCCACAGCTCGCGGTTCATCACCCTAAATTCAGCCCACCAGCCGTAAAGGGTCCAAACAACCTTCTGTTTGGCGATCCCCAAAACAAGGGATTTTTAGGGACCTAACAGACCACCATAAGTGACTCACAGGCTGCGTTTGGCTTGCTGCATCGCAAGTTGTGCAGGCCTCCCTCACTCAAGCCCAAACCATTGAATTGGCTTCCTAAGAATGAATCTGTCTTCAGGTGTATCCTCTCTCTGCGCTGAAAGCGACCTCATTCATTCCTACCCAGGAAGATTATGTGAAAGGTGCTCTTGGCAGGCTTTGCCTCCCAATTTCCTTCAGCTGTCGGGACTGTCTTGCCCTCCAGCGTACATTCCAGAAGTTACATAAAAAGTGGTGTGCTGTTCTTTCCGCTCACCAGTCCGGAATGAGCTTAGATAAGAATGTTGTGTGGGGTGTTGCCTAGTGGTGCCTGTTTAGCTTCTTAAAAATTCTTGTTGAACGGTTACTGTTCTAAAATAAAACTTGTGCACAACTTTTCCATGGGTTGGCCAGGTTTGGTGTCAGGGCTGTGGCCTATAATTTGGCCCAGTTCTGTCTGTGCTGAACTGTCAGCAATGTTTAGGCAACACGATGACCATAGACATACGTAATAGACAATCTTTATAGAATTCCTTCAAACAATAACAAGTTCAAAATGAAATCTTAGTCTCAAAGTCTCTGGAAATCTTTAAATGAAGCGAGGTACCAGACTTTGTACGATGAAAGACAAGCTGTGGAGCTTAGTGTACTCAGCAAATATAATGTCCAACACTGAACAGATTCCAGATATTGACTGCTGTTTCGTAAATCTTCGTCAGCGTGGTGGGAGAATATAAAATTGTTTCATAAACCCATCTTATTTCGAATGGCTTCATATTGCTGTTTATTTTGAATGACAATTCCACCCCCTTTGTTCACAGGTGAAATTGATGAAATAAAAAAATGGACAGATTCGTATTAGCTGGAGTAAATAATGATTTACTTTATTTCACCAACTGGTATTATGAGATTTGGAAAAATTAGAAAAGAAGAGTCCCAAAATTAAGGACAATTTGTCCAAGTCACAACGTGATTGTTTGAAAGCTCTTTCACACGATCCTAACATCATTACAAAACCTGCGGACAAAGTGGGTGGAATTGTCATTCAAAGTAAACAGCGATATGTAGCCCGGCATGCTTCTGCACACCTTCCTTTATCCAGTCCTATATTTGATGCAGACTTTAAATTCCAGGAAGAAAGTACTCTCCAGATGGTGGATGTAGCCAAAATGCGTCCTGTGCCCCAATCTTTTGCCACATCTCCTTAGGAGACATTGCATACATCTGAGATTATGCCCAATGGGGAAGGAGGGCCCTCAGTACCACTGTGAGACCATGCTTGATGTGGGAACTATATCTTTTAAGAGTTCCTAACATCCTCTTCTTAAGCAACCTTCTCCAAGTTTTCTAAGAAATGAACATAAAAGAATTTCACTCCTTCAACCTCCATGGATAAGCACATGTTAAAATTTGTCTCAAGTTTGGATCCATAAGCTAGTCTCTGATGCAATTGCAGCCATATCTGAAACTGGTAAAATAATAGGGGCATAAGTGAATCCAAAGGACAGGGATCAAGGAACTTGCAGGCCAGTTAATGTCTGTTCTGCCTAAATTGGTAGAAAGCATTCTTAAGGATAAAAATATTTCATATAGAAGAATAGGTTTTGGCAAGGAATAGCTAACAGGACTATATGGGCTTTTCCATAGCCCAATGATAGAGTGCACTGTTTGCATGCAAAAGGTCCCAGATGAAATCTGCAACATTTCCAGATAAGACACCTCTCTGCTACCCGGCAGATCCACTGCCAATCAGTGTAGACACCGTTGATTCCCAAACTGTGGTCCTGCCCCCTGGGGAGGGGCAGCATTACTTAGCAGGATAATGGAGGTGTAAATGACTATCAGGCTTTGAAAAGCAGGAATCACTGGTTATCAGTTTTGTTCAATTAACCAACCTAAATAGTTTTAATTGGATTTTGAGCAAATGTGCAATTAATTGTTACTGTTTTCAATTTTAATGTACTAGTATCTTCTTTGGTGGGTTGTACAAACTGCTATTCTTAATCTTTTTACAGGGTAGAGGGCATGGGTTGAGTTTATGGAAGGAGGGGGTTGGCCCCCAAATGTTTGGGAACCACAGAGCTACATAAACCCATGATCTTGATTCAGTATAAGGCAGTTTCCTCTGCTTGCAAAGAGAAAGATCTGTCTCACTAACCTTTTTGCAGTTTTTTGGAAAACGGGCAAAAGGAAGTACTTCTCCACAGCATGATATTAAACTATATCACAAGATAAAACCAAAGGGTTAGGTGGCTTCTAAGGGCAATTGTGCTGATTCCTGCAGGATAAGGCTGTCAATAGCTGCCAGCCATGATGGTTGTATACCACCTCCAAAATGTTGAGTACCAGGCATTGGGAACAGTAGGAAAAACTATTGCCCCCATGTCCTATTTTGTGGGCATCTAAAGACATAAGGTTGGCATAAGGTCTGGAACCTGGGCTGGGTAGGTATTTGATCTGATGTGGATGACTTCTTCTTTTTTCTGGCTCATGGGGGTTTGAGAGGGGTGAGGGTACTGGCATCCAAGATCCTTTCTGCTTTCCCTCCTCTCCTCTCCACACCCCCCCTTTTGGGCAGCCTGTGTTTTTGCCATCTGCAGTCACTCGTGCTCTGCTAACATGATGCTGCTGCTGCTGAGTTGCGTAACCAGGCTGTGCCCTCGGGGGAAATCCCTCCTGCACATCGCTTCAGAATGGTAAAATGCAAACGTAATAAGCACTGCGAGGGCACAGACCTGCCCTGTGGCTGTTTATTCTAAGGCCCAGCTGCCTCTTCCACCCACCCTGGGCCAGAGCTGGTAGCGTCTCCATCCAAAGCGCAGCTGCAGTGAAGAAGAGGCTGCCCTGTTATGTAAGGGGCAGGGACGTGCCACTCTGCATATCCCCTTGCTTGCTTCTGAGCAAAGTGCCAGCCATGTGCTCTTAGAAATGGGTGTCGTGTTCTTTGATGGGCACTGATTTCCCGCTGCTTTCATTGGTGCTGTTGGCTTCTCATCCTGACTTGAATACCTTGGAGAACAGAAGCGCAGGCAGCTGACTAATAGCAAGTCAGACCATTGGTGCATCTAGCTCAGTTTTTGTCTACACTGACTGTCAGGATTTCAGGCAGCAGTTTCTCCCAATCCTTCCTGGAGAGGCAGGAGATCGAACCAGCAACCTTCTGCTTGCAAGGCCGATGCTCTCCCACTGAGCTATGGCAGCTGAGGCCAGATTTCTGCAGACGCAGGAGTTTGCTTGTTGCAGTGCTCTTAACATAATCATTTAGCCTGGGCCACAAGCCTATGGAGCTGCCTTATACCAGACTATTCAGTCCATTAGCCCATTCATTCTTCCTCATGTGTGAGAGGTTTGACGGCGGGTACATGTCCAATACCTGCCCTACTTCCTGAAATGTTTTTCATGGAAGATGCCTGGATTTGAACCTGGAACTTTAATTGCGTATTGGTCTTGTCCTTAATTATGGAGTCATAGGCCACTCTTCTCGCATGATTCATTTGCGTTCAAGGGTTGATGTGAGCTGGAAGTCACCAACCTTTGGCTCAGTCAGGGCATGCTTGTCTCTCATGCTTGTCCTGGGATAAGTAAATAATGTAAACACTCCCCACCCCCGCACCGGTATTATCCCTGCAGCACAATTCCTCAGAGATTCACAGTGAACTGGAACAGGCAGTGAGGAGGAGTGGTTGGAACACACCCTACAATTCCTTGTTAATGTAAGACGGGGAGGCTGTCCTAACTATGACAGAAACGGAGGCTTGCTTGTTCACATGAGCTCTTGCTAAATCGCAAGTGAATGATTTCAGAACTGAAGGCAAGAACTGTTGTGCCCAACCAGCAGAAGATGGGGATCTCTGGACTAAAACGCCTCTCTGTACAGTCATAGCTCGGGTTGAAGTCGCTTCAGCTTAAGCCTTTTCGGGTTGCGCTCTGCAGCGACCCGGAAGTAACAGAGCACGTTACTTCCGGGTTTCGCCACTCGCACATGCGCAGATGCTCAAAATGACGTCATGCGCAGAAGCGGTGAATCGCGACACGTGCAGACGCGCAGTCGTGGGTTGCGTTGGCTTCAGGATGTGAATGGGGCTCCGGAACGGATCCCGTTCGCATCCTGAGGTACCACTGTATCTGCAGTAGGGTTCTTTCCCCCAGCTCAAGCTGAAGTGGGAAACACAAAGATCTCAAAGCTTTGCATTCGCCAGAGCTACTGCTCTGTAATGCTGGTGGTGTTTGAATTCACCTAGACTGCTGCCCTCTGTTTGCTCTGCAAAAAGTGTTTTTGGACACACAGGAGTGTCTGCCTGTCACCTGTACCCACTTTGTATATTAGGCAGGACTGATCCTTGGTGTGGCCTGCCTTCTCACAGGGTCAGGGCTAGTGACTAAGCCTTTTCCTTCCACTGGCAAGATCAGAACCATTAATCTTGCAAAGGCTTACATAAGACTTATTGCCATGATCTAACTTGATGGTTGTCATGTTCAGTCCTGCGAATTGCAAGAGTTCGGGTAGACCATTCAGGGGCTGTGAGTGCACGCACAAACATATTGATGGAATTTAGGTAATGGAGTGTTTTTCTCCCCACCCCACTGATTTATAAGCATAGTCTGTGTGTTTGTGGAATACAGCAAACATACCAGTTTGGATTATTTCAGTATTTGGAGTTCCGTAAAATTCGGAATTTCTGGCAAGGATCTGAGGTGACGAAAGAGATGAATAGGATTAGGAAGAGTCAAAACTTTAGTTTTCGTAAGGGGGCCTATGATGTTTGCAGGAGTGAGATATATTTGCAGTGACACCAAGTGCACAGCCATGTACGTAGAAACCTTCAAACGATACGTCAGAATCAGAGCTTTCGAAATGACAGCGCATTCCACAGGGTCTGATAGGTCAGGCAGCATCTTAAGCCGAAATTTACCCGCCTTTCTGCTTCAGCTGATTTTGTCAAATAGGTTGCCCTGTCTGTTTAAACGTTGCTCTAATTGCAGCAGCCTCACCTGAACCCTCCTCTCTTAAGGGGCCAATTTTAACTGTATCTAAGCACCGTTTATGAAGCACCTTTGCCAAATCCAACAAGAAAATTAGAGCCTGGGAAAATGCATTGCCAATTATCGCATACCCTTTAACCATTATTTTCTGCTTGAAGCTTCCTCCAACTAATTGGGCTTTCCACTGGAGGGTTTGTCACAAGAAACTTGGTTCCTGAGTTTGGATGCTGAAGCGAAAACTAGCCTAAACCTTACTCCCAGGTGCATTTTGTCAGTGAGGTATGAGGCAGGTTGCCTGAGTTATGAGCCCAATAATTGGCTTAATGCCTCTTTACGCTCCCAGCCAGGCTAACTTGAGGTCTGTACAGCGGTGGCAAAGCTTGTCTTGTTCTGCTAATTCAGTACAGAAAGCAACACCTGGAAGCTCTGTGCCTTTTAGAACTATTAAGCTGCAGGGCTGTGAAACAGAAAATCTGACCATGCTCATCAGTTAATTCTCACCATTGGGAGCTAAGGGCTAAGTGACTTAGATGTGATGTCATTCATGTTATATTTAGCATTTATAAAGGGCTTTGTGTACAGAAGACTGAAAATACATTCTAGCAACCCCTACAATAGCCCTGTAAAGGGACTGATGAAATCATGATGTTACTTTAAGAGTGAGCTAGGATGAGATTTGCATTGGAAAAAACTCTCCTTCACTTTTACAACACACCAGCTCTGGCTGGGGATATTTTGCTGGGCATAGACTTGTGCTGTCTAGATGGAAATAGGTGCTTTAACCCTTCCTGCCCCCGCTGCAGTCCTGATCCTGGTGAACTTTGGGACATGTCTGCTTACTTTCAAAAACCTACAAATCGCATGAATGTTGCGTGGTCCAGTTTGACATTATGACTCCTCTGCTGGTCCCAGCCTCTTTCAGAGCCTCTATTTAGAAGTGACTGTGTAATAAGATTCTTACCCAAAAGATGGTGACACAAAATGGGGAAGAAAATGCAGTTCACAGGGAAGAAGAGATCAAGGCCGAGGTAGTGCAGCTGCCCGTAAGCCCAGGCCACAAGATGCTTGAGCAGATGAAACCAGAACTGAAACACTGTGTGTGCACTGGAAGAGGCCAAAATTAGCAGTTAGTTGGGGGACTGTAGCGCTTGAACTGAGCATGTAAAGCATCGTGCAATAGCCAAGTGACAGCTTGCGTCTCCTGCCATTTAAGGTGGAGGTGAACTGGAACGGTGCAGACGGTTTCATTGTGTGGAGGACAGGAGATATAGCAACTATATAGAGATTCTTGATTTAGCCTTTGGATGAAGCGAGTGCTCTGAACTTCTTCAGTGCATTGCAGCAGTCAGCCAGCTTCCCCTCCACTGTCTGCAGTGTAGAGGAGTTGGTGTTTGGCCAGGAAATCTACAAATGCTTGCTTTCGGCACTCAGGGGAGAGAGATGCTGCCGCCTCCACCATTACAACTTCGATGAAACACTATAATTAAGCACAGACCTCGGAGAGCCGCAGCGGAGAAGTTACAGGATAAACTGCAGAGCAAAACACTCAGCCAGCTTTGCAAATGAGTCTGGTGACACTGGTAGAATGCTGATACACTCGGCCAGAAGCTTGTCCCTCTAATCTCCAAGGTCCTGGGGGGATCTCTTTGCTGTTTCACTGGGACCATTGCCCAGCCCAGGTGCAGCAGTCCACACTAGGGAGGTCCAATCTTAATCTGGTTCATTGTTTAAATTTGGTTTTAGTGTTTTGTGCACTCCCTTTGGGGCCCTTGTTTTAGGGCTAAAAGGTGGTTTGCGTATATTTTAATTTGAAAAGATCTTCTTAAGGGGCAGGTGGAATCTCTGAACAAAAGTCAAGGACATCCCTGCCTTGTTAGAGGTCAAAGTGCCTCATTGGTTTCTTCTGAACATCCACAGTTGCTGCTGGCATCTAACTGGGAGACTGTATTCCTTGAAAAAGAAGATAAGACCCCCAAAAATTGTTTAAACAAGCCTACCCAGATGTTTAGGAAGTTGATGCGTGTTTAAATCTGTTTTTAATCTATTGTTATTTTAACTTTTGGATAGGCTTAAATTATTGTTGCTAACTTTTCTCATTGGTAATTTCCATGTTTTATCTTTTTTGTAAACTGCTTTGAGGATATGTTTTTACAGTGAGGCAGTGTGTACATATTATGAAATGAATCATAAAATTGATGGACTTGGTATGCCCATTCTTCTCTGCCAAGGCTGGTTGTTTGTGGCCAAAGGAATGCAAAGGGTTTGGAGGGCCAGCAAATGTAACCAGGATTTGTTCCACCAGAGTTGTCATAATTCATGTTCTTTTCTCTTTCTTACCAGGGACCTACAATCTCCACGACTTACATGCATAGAGGAAAACTGAGGAGGCTCCAGGCTGATCTCTGGCGACGTTAAGCTTCGAGATTCTTCTTAAAAGTCACATGAGACACCTAAGAGGAGCAGGAGCTGTTGTAACCCATTTCATTATTGAGACTCTTAAAAGTTTATCAAATTTATGTTCCCCCCTTCCTCTCCCCTTGTTCCCTTTCCCCTTCCCCTCCCTTCTGCTCACTCAGCTTTGCTGACCAACTAAATCTGTGCACATACTTCTGGAGAATTCCTTTTTTACCTAAACAAAATACGGGGTTGTGATATGCAAAACATTTTTTTCCCTACTGCTGCTAAACACCAGAACTCTGGGTCCAAGATCTGTTTTTCTTAGTGTTTGTTTTTAGCTGGAAGAGATTCAGAAGACATGTTGGGAGACCTAGAGCTGAACACAAGTTGTCAACTCTAGAGGTTGCTGCTGATTTGGGGAACAAAAAGCAAGCTGGGATAAACCCTTCTCCTCCCTTTCCTAAAAGTGTTCTTCACCAGTGGAACTTGGCAATAAGAAGTCATGATTACAAGAATAAACTCTCTTTCCTTTTTTTTATGTGGCTACAGGACTACAGGCAGTGTGGTGCCTGAGAAACACCTGCAGTTTTGCATGCCAAATTTCACAGGTCAAGAACATAGTAGTATTTGGGGGGGATGAAGAGAGCCCACACATGGGCAGGTGTTTTTTCTGCCCTTGAAAAGTCCACCAATGGGTTTGGTGGCTTGCTTGGCTACTTAAATGACCGTGAGAGCCTGGACACATCAAACTGATCCCTTAACTTTGGGCTCATTTTGGCTACTTTGGCTTGGTAGATCTTGCCCAGAACTGCTTTGGTGTTAAAGAGAGTGTGTATTAAGCCTAGCCCAGCTTCCCCTTGGGGCTTGTTTGTGCTAGCAAATACTTATACATAAACCCACTCAAACTCACACTTAATACCCTCCCTCTCCTGCAGTCTTCTAGTTTGAAACACTCTTAACTCTTCCAAATATCCCATTTCCTAGCTGGCATTCCAGCAATTGTTTTTTAGCTGATCTCTTCCAGCGATGAGCGGGTCTTTACACTAAACTTACCAGCTGCCGCAGAGGGAGTTTCTAATCCTGTCCATCTCTTCTTCCATTGGTCTTGATTGGCAATGGTGCTACTACTTTGGGGGTGAGGCTGTTGGTTCCAGGCACTGTCCAGACCCATGGAAGTGAAGGGAGCGGCTTTGCCAAGCCAGCGCAATTCGGTTAACACTTGTTGGCAGTCCACTTGCTGAGTTGCCCGCATACCTCCACACTACTACTGAGGCTGATGGCTGTGACCGTGGCCAGGATTGGTGAGACTCTGGAGGAGATGCTGTGCTGTTTATTCTGCGGCTCTTGGAAGGCCATGAAAGAAGTCTCTGCTTTGCCTACTGTCTTGCTCTTTGCATCCCCTTCTTTCTGGGATGTGGGCAGCCACAACCAGGGCACGAATCAACCAGATTCTTCCCTGGATGGTTATTTGTGGCTGAGAAGGCTTGCCTGCTTATTTCAAGGCCTACCATTTGCAAGTCCTGGTCTCAACTGGATTTCCTAACGCTGGGGATCAATTTGTGTTGAACTTCCTTTGCACACTACCCAGAAAAACCCTCATTTAATTAGCTGTCAAGAAATCTTGGTGTAGGCTATAGACTTTTTGCTCTTGATCTAAGCCACGACCTCTGTGTCTGTCTGTCTCTCTCTGTCTCTGTCTCTTGACCCTTCAGTGATTCCCTTAAAGTGAAAATGATTCACCTTGACTGGCCTAGAACAGGGTTGAGGAACCTTTGGCCCTCCAGAGATTGTTGCAGTTCCTATAATCCCTGACCACTGACCATGCCACTTGGGGCTAATCTACCAGTTTCCTTGCTGCTGAACTAGAAGGCTCCAGGTGATGCACAGGTCTTGCTCCTCTTAACCAGGAATATATTTCAGCCAGTTAGAACAAAGCAGCTTGAAGTAGGTGAGTTAACCATAGAACAGCCAGAGTCTCATAATGGCATTCTTTTGCTCAGCAATTTGTCCTCTGTTGCTGTTCCAAACAACCGTGCTCATGGCCAGAACAGCAAGATGTGTTGATGAGGAGAAACAGTCTGTCGAGAAGGTTCACCAAGGGTTGCTTTGAGTTTGCAACTCGGTTAGCTGGCAAGTTTTGAAACCAAGAGATCAGTGAGATCCTTAGGCTTAACCCTCTCATATTTCTGAATGCTAGCAAGATAGGCGGTTTCCCTTCCTCTTCTCCAGAGCATCTGTGTGTAGCAGTCTTTGTCAGAGTAGATTAGTCCTTGCTTCTCACTCCTGTGCCTTTGAGGCGAGGGGCAGGGAGGAACCCACAGGAGCGAATGCATAACCCAGACCCCGGGATAAGCTCTGCAAGCAAATGCCAACCCATAGCCCAGTTCATCCTCGCTGCTTCTGGGACTTCAGGCACACATGCCCCTCTCGTGCTCACGCTGCAGTAAATGCTTGTGGTTTTGTGGTGGTAGCTTGACCATAGTGCCTTTATTTGGAGGGGTGTGGGGCTTGAAGGAGGCAGCACTGGGCCAAGGAAGGAGTTTTCCCCTCTCACTTATATTTCATTGTTGCCCCCAAAATGTCGTCTCTTCCCTCTTATTCTCTGGGGCAGCTTTGTTCGGTTGCCCACGGAATACAGCTAAATCTCTTTGGAAAGACCTTAAATGTTTTTGCATCGTCCTTGTGAATCTGCAGCAAACTTTTATGGGCCAGGTGGGAGATCTGAATGAGAGCAGCGTTCCTTCTTTGAAAGAGCAGGCACACACACAAGTTTCTCTTGAGGAGACCTTCTGCCCAATGAGCTGCCCCCATTTCTGGATGCCATCCCATTTACGGTTGTTTGTGTGAATGCAGTGATCCTTGGAGTCCCATACTGTAGCCTGGTGTTTCGTCTCCCAACTTCACTCCTATAGGGATGGGTGGCAAGAATCCTTCATCCTTGGATGAATTTGGCATGGGGATTGCCAGCTTATTCCTGAGGAATGTGAAATATCACTGAAGGTCCACGTCACGGTTGTTTGACTGACACCACTTTCATGCGCCATGTGTATGACTTTACATTAAAACTGTTTACATCCATGTCATTCGAAGCTGGCAGTGTGGGCTCAGACCTGCCAGACATTGTCTTGTATGTGTGCGGCAAGCGACAGCAGACGGCCTGAGGGGGGAATTTCACAACTGGCTTCCAAAGTCCCTGACCACTACAACCACCACCTCCCTTTCCTTTGACTCCTCCTTGTGTCTTGCAGGCATAGCAGACCCAGCCACAAAATTAGCAACATTGCTTGTTTTAGTAATCTCTTTTGCAAGCACACAGTGGGTGCTGTCACCTTCTGTACCAGAGTGGGCCACTGTGAAGTTGGGATGGAGGATGAGGACAGGGTGACTCCTAACCTCACCACAGGGTACAACTGTCCCAGGGGCTACTGCTGAGCAGTTTGTTGCAGCACTCCTGAGACTTAGGACTGCCACCTCCTTGCAGGCTATTTTGGACGTCCTTTTCAGGGACAGCACCGTTGGTAGAACCAGGGCATGAAATTTTGGGCCATAATGGCACTGTCCCATCAAAAAGTCTCTTCCTGTGCTGCTCATGTCATGCTCCTGCGTGAAGCCTCTGGGCAAGCAGGCCGTGATGGTCCTCACCAGCCTTTCGTGGTTTGGTTGGATTACAATCCTTAGGGAAGATTGGCCAATGATATTTGATGCCCCGGGCACTTCCATGCTTCCAGTGCTGCTCCTTGAGAATTAAATGCCGCAGGAAACCCACCAGTTTCTCTTAAGCTAACGTGGCTGTTCTCCTGCCAACGTTGATCCCTTTGCTACTCCTCCAGTATCTCCCTGAACCTTGTTTTTCTTCCGTGGCAGAGGTCAAGGGGAATCGGTATACTTAAGGGGCCCCTCTTTCTCTTTCTCCTCCTCCTCCTCCTCCTCCTGCTGCTGCTGTTTTCAGGATTGAGGTGCTAATAATGGGTGGCAATTGTCTTCCTTTTCCCCTGGCGCTTTGGTTCCCTCAGGATCCCACTCAGACATCTCCAAACACTGTCAGAGTAGAGCAATAAACATCCCCCACTCCTGGTGGGAGAGAGAACGCAGTCTCTGTGAATTCCTTGTCTTTCTCCCCCTCTCTCCCTATATGCATTTGTCTAGTCTGGATTTAACCTTGCTGGGTTTCACTCTAGCACAGCTTACAGTTTAAGCCAAGGGGTATTTTTTACCTGGGCTGCACCTGGCTTCTCCTTTCAACAAAAACACATCTCTGAAGCAAACGCACCTAAGAGACTGGATTGCTCTTCCATTTAAACAGACTTGCGCCCCTTCTATCAGAGGTTGTATGTGGAAGGGCAGAGGCACAATGAGGGACTTAAATCCCCTCTCTCCGAAATAGACCTCTCCCATCCACCATTGGCTTGGGGAAGAGGCTGTTGGACCTCCCTCTTGTGACATATGTCACCGTCTGTTGTTTCCCCAATCTCAGTGTTTCTCAAACTTTGGGTCTCCGGCTGTTGTTGGACTACAAATCCCATCATCCCTGACCACTGGTCCTGCTAACTAGGGGTGATGAGAGTTGTAGTCCCAACAACAGCCAGAGACCAAAGTTTGAGAAACGCTTTCCTATTTACTTGAGTCCAAGGTACCTAACTGAGGGTGGGTTTCCAACCTTGGAAGCTGCGTTCTGGGTGCCCAGTGCCATGTGTCCACTCAGCTTGCACCACTTCCTCGGCATGAGTCTCTATCCGGATGTCCCAACACAAGCAGCAGCTTTCCGCTGACCAGAATGAAGTGTCTGTTGCGGAAAGCTGCCCAGAGCTACTATCTGGGTTGCTTTTCTGCCAGAGTCATGGGACGCCAGTGCTTGATCGGCAAGATGGAAAAGCCACCTCACCCCTCCTTGCTTGGGTGTGTTTCTCTGCTGTAAAGCTTTCCTAGTTGCAAGGAAGTCAAGTCGAAGGAGAAAGCGGGATGCATGCATCAAAGTCACAGCTTCTCGCTCAGGTGGTCACTCTTGTGTTTAGCTGTACCATTTAAGAGTGTAGGTGAGGTCTCGTATATGGAAGTCACTTGATTTCTTTAAAAAAAACCACCACATAGGAAACTGGCATGTCGTGGACAAGAAGATCTATCCCCCTCTCTGCCCTACACCAAGTTTTCTGAGCAGAGGGCTGGAGGAGCACTCCATTGTGCACCACCACCACCCAAAACACATCCACACACACTTGCAGTCTGAAATGACACAGCAAAGGTAGCCCACCTTGGTCTGAACTGGCCATAGTCCAGCCTTCCCTCCCCCTGCCTCCAACCTCATCCCTTTCTCTCTCCCATTTTTTTCCGTTTGGTCCAGTTGCGAGTTTGGCCCACCTTAAGCTTGACTGGACATGGTGTCTTCTTAAACCTGGAAAACCTGCACACACAAGGGAAAGGCTTAAACCCAGACTCCAAAATACAGTTTCCAATTTTGCAATTTCTCATTTTTCTTTGCACAGAAGCTGGTAACCTAGGACCTGTGTGTGTGCGCGCGTGTGTGTGTGAACAACTTTATATGTTGTTGGTTGTTGTTTTTTTAAGCTATTTGGTTTACTTGGGTTGGTGTGTGACCTTGTATTTAAGTTTCTTGAACACTGTGGAAACCCTGATTGTGTATGAATGGCAGCAGTTTTGTAAATTAAAGAAACGTTTGTGTGAATAAACGTAGAGGATGGGGTTGAAAAGCCATACCCAGTTTTGAGATGAAGCGTCTTTGTCTTTGTGTTCATTATTCCTTTTACAGCTATGTTTGGTAGGTGGGGATCCAGCCATGAGCACTGGGTCATGGGGTGCCACAACCCTCCCCCCCCTTTTTTTTTTAATCTTGACCACCAGCAGCTGTGGAAGGGCTTGGATTAACTTCTCCTGGTGAAAAGCTTCCAGAAGATGAAAAGCTGCACATGTGATGCAGCAGCAAAAAAAGCCGATGCTATTCTAGACTTCATCAACAGAAGATTAGTATCCAGGTCATTAGGTCCATTCGTGGCCGACTCTGGGGTTGCGGGACTCATCTTGCTTTACTGGCCAAGGGAGCCGGCGTACAGCTTCCGGGTCATGTGGCCAGCATGATTAAGCCGCTTCTGGCGAACCAGAGCCGTTTTCCTTCCCGCCAGAGTGGTACCTATTTATCTACTTGCACTTTGACGTGCTTTCGAACTGCTAGGTGGGCAGGAGCAGGGACTGAGCAACAGGAGCTCACTCCGTCGCAGGGATTTGAACCGCCAACCTTCTGATCGGCAAGTCCTAGTCTCTGTGGTTTAACCCACAGCGTTTCCCACTGCTCTATTGTGTCATGATCAGATCACACCTGGAATGCCCCGTTCTAGGCACCACCATTTAAGAAGGATGTTGACAAGCTGGAACATGGGCAGAGGAGGGCGACCAAGATGTTATAAAGCTTCTGGAAACCAAGCCTGATGATGAGCGGTTGAAGGAGTTGGGTATGTTTAGCCTGGAAAAGATATCTCAAGGGCTGTCAATGGGAGATGGAGCAAGCTTGTTTCTGAGTGCTCTGGGTGGGGGGGGGGGTAGGACTCAAGTTACAAGAAAGGAGATTTCGACTAAACATCGGGAAGAATTTTCCTGACTGTAAGCTGTTTGACAGTGGAACAGTCTCCCTTGAAAGACGGTGGACTCTCCTCCATTGGAGGTCTTAAAGCAGAGGTTGCATTCCCTTCAGAGATGGATGCTTTAGTTGAGATTCTTGCATTGCAAGAGGTTGAACAAGATGACCCAAGTCTACAATTCTATGATTCTAGGCAGGGTGTAAAGGTAAAGGGGACCCCTGACCATTAGGTCCAGTTGTGGCCGACTCTGGGGTTGCAGCGCTCATCTCGCTTTATTGGCCGAGGGAGCCGGCGTACAGCTTCCGGGTCATGTGGCCAGCATGACTAAGCCGCTTCTGGCAAACCAGAGCAGCGCACGGAAACACCATTTACCTTCCCGCCGGAGCGGTACCTATTTATCTACTTGCACTTTGACGTGCTTTCAAACTGCTAGGTTGGCAGGAGCAGGGACCGAGCAACGGGAGCTCACCCCGTCGCAGGGATTCGAACCGCTGACCTTCTGATCATCAAGTCCTAGGCTCTGTGGTTTAACCCACAGCGCCACCCGCGTCCCTTACCTAGGCAGGGAGATACACACAAATTGTGTTGCTCTGCATATCTCTACAAAGGGTTGGGGTGGAATTTGGTTAATGGGAGGAAGAAAGGGTGGGCATAGGGATTTGGAGAACGGAGAGATCTCAAAAGGCAAGTAAGAGCCAGGAAAAGAGGTGTGGCGAGGGTTTAAGAACAGACTGTCTGATGCAGCAAATGGAACTACAGAACCCACCACAATTAGCGAGCTAAAAATGCTTTCATGCACTGTAGGAAATGAACCAAGTGAAAGGAGTTACACAGTGTTGCCTTCAGGCCCTCCCTTGTCTAGTCTCCATTGGAAACAGGATGCTGGGTTCTTATGGCTGATCCAATAATTACATTCTTGTTACGCTAACTTTTAAATAGCAGTGGCAGGTTGCAGCAAGGCTTTGGGGATTGTCTAGGTTTTCCTTTGCGGAAAGAATCAATTAGGCCAGGACTATAACAGGCTGAGTAGCATCTGATCCGAATCGGGGGCATGAACCTCTTGAGGGAAAGGTATAGGGTTGGGGCTCTCCTGAGCTGTTTCAGCAAGTTGCTGCCTAATTCGTTTTGCCCCGGTACGATGCAGCTTTCACTTGCTGCATGCCACTGTAAAAGCAAAAACCTCCATCCATCTGAATCTATTTCAATACGAACCCCTCCCGCTGGCATTTCGCAGAATTAGAGAGTTGGAGGGGACTGCCTAGGGACATCTAGTCCACCCCCCTGCAATGCAGGAATCCCAACTGAAGCATTCCTGACAGATGGCCCTCCAACCTCGGCTTAAACATATCCAAGGAAGGAGAGTTCACCATTGTAGGGGAGCATTGATGCAGACACTCCCAGTTTGCCTTGGTTTGCTCTATCCTGGCCTCTGTTAAAAGAGACTTTGACACATTTTACATCTTTTGGGGTGTTGTGAAGTATAACCCCACAAACTTGCAATTGGAACACCTCTGTTTGCATACCACATTTCAGCTTTCTGTTCTCTTAGCCGTGGCAATAATCTAGAGTGACTTGAAGAGATGCAAGGTACTGTACAAAGGTTTAAAAATATCATGTGTTTCTCTGCTGAACTCTTCTCTGTCCCCAACCACCGCTGACATTTGGCCCTCAGGAGGCTAGGCAGAAGCGAATATGGCCCTCCAGCTACAGAAGTCCCTCCCCCCCCCACACATTGCCCTACACAGACAAGTACTTTCTGATAAGCTGGGGGCAAAAGCGTCCCTACCTGGGGTCCTCTCCTAAGGTCCTTGGTCTTCTGCATTTTTGACGTCAAAGTGGTTGGTTGCACAAATACACCCTCCAAGTATACAGTGAAACCAAATGGCTCTTATCAACTGCCTTGGGTATAGTCAAAAGCCACATTAGAAAAAAAAGATAATTGTCCTTTTATGCCTTTAGTAGGGGGAAAAATCAGATACTCCCAGTTTGGCCAGACAGTACCATAGTTCCTCCAGCTGCTTGGCTTCCAGCACTCCACCCTGTCTCAAGTTGACAAGAGGTTAGTATAAACTCCTGCCATAACAACCACTCAATTTTTTTCTCTCTCTCTCTTGTATAATTTGGATGTAGTTTTCCTAGTTGCTCACAGCTTAGTTGGCAGAGCAGAACACGCCGGGATGGTGTGTGTGTAAAACAAGGTTCCTCGAATCAGCCAGTTGTTTTTTTAAGGGTGGAAAGCTGTTTTATTTGTTACGGACACTTGTATACCACCATTCTTTCTCCACGGAGCTCAAGGTGGTATACCTGCTTGTCCTCCGCGCAACAGCCCTGTGAGGTAGGTTAGGCTAAGAGATGGTGACTGGCCCAAGGACACCCAGGGAGCTTCATGACTAAGTGGGGGTTCAAACCCTGGTCTCCGAGGTCACAGGCCAACACTCTAACCACTGCAACACACTGGCTCTCTTTCAAGGTGTACCTCAGAGCATCCATCAATTCTTGGCACACTTATTGTTCACTCAAGGGGCAGTTGGATGCCAACAAGAATTTAAAGACCACCCAGAAATTAAAGCTTCCCTCCTGCTTCCTGGATGGTGCCAACCAACCCTGGTGACTTCAGGTCAGACCTGCAGGTCTGGCAACTCAGGAAAGTAACACGAATCACAACACTTTCATGCGTCGGTAATCTTCACCGATACGCAAGCGCATCACAGCAATACACATGCTGCACAGGGGACTCGTCCAGGCCGCAGCTCCCATTGCGTGGCAGAGCTGCGCTTGCTTCCACATCACGTGTGAACCAGCCCTGCATGATGAGGGTCTCAAGATGTGCAGAGGGGCAGGCCATGGTGCTTCCCGGAGGGGCCCGCGCTGCGCAAATCGGCGTTCGGAGTGGCGAACAGCAGCAGCTCAGGAGAGCGCTGCGTGACGCAGACTTCCAGGGAGTTACATAACTGGCAGCGCAGCTGGCAGCTCAAGCCGCCTTACGTAATCGGCCCGAGCCGCACATCCTTGGGAACGTGGCCGGTTTGTTTTGGCCGTGCTTTGTGGGCGGGCCTTTGTCTCCCATCCCACCCCAGCCGGGCGCTGGAATCTACCAAATACGCCGAAGGCAGCAGCCTCCAGCTCCCACGGACAGACCTCGTCAGCATTGTGTCCCTTAATGGTTTCCGACAATGACCTGAAATGGATTGATTCGGCCCGACTCGGTTTGAATGCCGCCTGTCAATCCCAGCTAGCTGCCCAGCGAGACAAGGCCCTGGCGTGGCTCCAAGCCTGGGCCACAGGAGACTTCGCTCGCCTCCCCAGGGCCTCTGATTTCCACCAAGTCCAGCTGGCCGGGGGCTGGGATCATTCAGTGCCTTGGAAAACTGCTGTTTATCTGCTCCACTCACAAGGGGAGTCTGCTGAATCCAGCCAATGGCCCGTCTAGTCCAGCATCCTGTTCTCACAGGGTCCAACCATATAAGATACGATACTCTTTATTGTCATTGTCCCATACAGAACAACAAAATTGAAAAAAATCTACATAAGACATTAAAAAACCAACAAGCCTATCCCAGCCTGGTTAGCCGCCTAAAAACTCTTGATACCCCATTTTTAAATACAATATCCTTCCATAGAGACTCCTTAAAGGTAAAAGGAACCCTGACCATTAGGTCGTGGCCGACTCTGGGGCTGCGGCGCTCATCTTGCTTGATTGGCCGAGAGAGCCGGCGTACAGGTTCCGGGTCATGTGGCCAGCATGACTAAGCAGCTTCTGGCGAACCAGAGCAGCGCACGGAAACACCATTTACCTTCCCACCGGAGCAGTACCTATTTATCTACTTGCACTTCGTGCTTTCGAACTGCTAGTTTGGCAGGAACAGGGACCGAGCAACGGGAGCTCACCTGTCGCAGGGATTCGAACCACTGACCTTCTGATTGGCAAGTCCTAGGCTCTGTGGCTTAACCCACAGCGCACCCGGGTCCCTAGAGACTCCTTACACTGCATTTAAAATCAAAATCGCATTTGGATAGAAAGTGTTTCTCAGGCGGCTAGTCCTAGTTTTTATAACCCTGTACCTTCTTCCAGAAGGCAGAAGCTGAAAGAGATCATTTCCGGGGTGCATATTGTCCTGTGCTATCTCTGCAGCTTTCTTATGGCACCTGGAAGCATAGATTTGATCCAAGGTGGGAAGAGCGCACCCAATTATTCTCTCCGCAGTCTTTGCAACCTTGTTTTTTCCCTGACCGTGCAGCTCCCAAACCACACACAGACCATAATACACTCTCCACAGTACAGTGGTGAAATGCCATCAACAGGTCCTTTGAGAGATTGTTTTTCCAGAGGATTCTCAGAAAATATAATCTCTGCTGTGCTCTCCTCCTCCATCAGGTCTTTGCTGTTTTCTCCCCAGGTTAGGTCATCTCTCAACTCCATTCCCAGAAATCGAAACACCGAGACCTGTTCCACACACTTCCCCTCAATAATAAGTGACTGAATGTTCAATTCACATTTCCTAAAGTCCACAATAATCTCTTTTGTTTTCTTTAAGTTAAGGAGTAAGTTGTTTTTCCTGCACCACTCTCCCAACTGCTCAACCTCCTTCCTTTGGGCTGCCTCCCCCTCTCCAGCCGTGATTAAACCATCCACCGTTGTATCATTGGCAAACCTTCTTGAGGTTCCTCCCTTATCTTCTGCCATAATTTCTAAGATGAGGTGCCCCTGCTCTGTGTCACCCTCTATGATAAGGCCTCACCTCCACAAGAGCATCTTCCAGGCCAGCTTTGCTCCTTTTCTTCTTGAACAACAGGTGATCAAGGGGCTGAAGCGACAGGGTGCCTATGGGCTACAGGCTGCGCATGAGTCCTCCTTTTGCGGCTCATAGCAACATCCCAGAAAAAAAGATGCCTTGTTAACGGAAGCGCTTACATCTGTTTGTGTATTAAATTTGATAATTAAATCTATTGTGCATTTAATTAGATATATTTAGTTAAATAGATTGCGCATATTAAATAATATCAGATATATTGGAAACACTTCAATTTACAAGATGGAAATTTAATTCAGGGTGCGACCTGCAGGTTCTGTATTTTAGCAGCCCATTTGGTGTGAAAAAATTCGACAGCCCTGGTTTAGGACTTTTTAAGTTTAGAGAAAAGTCAAGCAGGAGGCGACGCGATGGGAGTTTATGAAATCACGCATAGCATGCAGAAAGAGGATAGAGGGACGTTTTTCTCCCTCTCTCCTACTTCTGGAGCTCGTGGGCATGCAATGAAGCTGCGTATGTTGGAAGATTCAGGACACATAAAAGAAAGGACATATTCGTGTACCAAGTAGTTGAACTGTGGAACTCGCTTCCACAGCAGGCAGGAATGGGCACCAAGCTAGATGGCTTTGAAAGAGGATTCAACAAACTCATGAAGGATCACAGAATTGCAGTTGGAAGGGAACCCCAAGGGCCATTTAGTCCACCCCCCTGCAGTGCAGAAGGAGGCTATTAATGGCTACTAGACAAGGTGGCTGCGCTCTGTTTCCACGGAGACAGGGGAATGGGAGGCTGATTTTCATTTCAAATCCTGCTTGCGGGTTTCCCACAGGCAACCCACAACTTACTCCTTAACTCAAAGAAAACAAAAGAGATTATTGTGGACTTTAGGAAATGTAAATTGAATATTCAGCCACTGATTATTGAAGGGAAGTGCATGGAACAGGTCTCGGTTTTTTTCGATTTCTGGGAATGGATTTGAGAGATGACCTAACCTGGGGAGAAAACAGCAAAGACCTGATGGAGGAGGAGAGCAAAGCAGAGGTTATATTTTCTGAGAATCCTCTGGAAAAACAATCTCTCAAAGGACCTGTTGATGGCATTTTACCATTGTACTGTGGAGAGTGTTTTAATTTATGGTCTGTGTGTGTGGTTTGGGAGCTGCACGGTCAGGGAAAAAACAATGCTGTCCAGGGTTGTAAAGACTGTGGAGAGAATAATTGGGTGCACTCTTCCCACCTTGGATCAAATATTTAACCCAGTGATTTCTGCAGAGATCATAGAATCATAGAATCATAGAGTTGGAAGAGACCACAAGGGCCATCGAGTCCAACCCCCTGCCAAGCAGGAAACACCATCAGAGCACTCCTGACATATGGTTGTCAAGCCTCTGCTTAAAGACCTCCAAAGAAGGAGACTCCACCACACTCCTTGGCAGCAAATTCCACTGTCGAACAGCTCTCACTGTCAGGAAGTTCCTCCTAATGTTTAGGTGGAATCTTTTTTCTTGTAGTTTGGAACCATTGCTCCGTGTCCGCTTCTCTGGAGCAGCAGAAAACAACCTTTCTCCCTCCTCTATGTGACATCCTTTTATATATTTGAACATGGCTATCATATCACCCCTTAACCTCCTCTTCTCCTGGCTAAACATGCCCAGCTCCCTTAGCCGTTCCTCATAAGGCATCGTTTCCAGGCCTTTGACCATTTTGGTTGCCCTCCTCTGGACACGTTCCAGTTTGTCCGTGTCCTTCTTGAACTGTGGTGCCCAGAACTGGACACAATACTCCAGGTGAGGTCTGACCAGAGCAGAATACAGTGGCACTATTACTTCCCTTGATCTAGATGCTATACTCCTATTGATGCAGCCCAGAATTGCATTGGCTTTTTTAGCTGCCGCGTCACACTGTTGGCTCATGTCAAGTTTGTGGTCAACCAAGACTCCTAGATCCTTTTCACATGTACTGCTCTCACGCCAGGTGTCACCCATCTTGTATTTGTGCCTCTCATTTTTTTTGCCCAAGTGCAATACTTTACATTTCTCCCTGTTAAAATTCATCTTGTTTGTTTTGGCCCCGTTCTCTAATCTGTCAAGGTCGTTTTGAAGTGTGATCCTGTCCTCTGGGGTGTTAGCCACCCCTCCCAGTTTGGTGTCATCTGCAAATTTGATCAGGATGCCCTTGAGTCCATCATCCAAGTCGTTGATAAAGATGTTGAATAAGACCGGGCTCAAGACAGAACCCTGTGGCACCCCACTAGTCACTCTTCTCCAGGATGAAGAGGAACCATTTATGAGCACCCTTTGGGTTCAGTCAGTCAGCCAGTTACAAATCCAGAGATAGCGCAGGACAATGTGCACCCCGGAAACGATCTCTTTCAGCTTCTGCCTTCTGGAAGAAGGTACAGGGTTATAAAGACCAGGACTAGCCGCCTGAGAAACAGTTTCTACACAAATGCAATTTTGGTTTTAAACGCCTAGTAAGGAGCCTGTATGGGGGTATATTGTATTTAAAAATGGGGTATCAGAGTTTTTAGGGGGCTAACCAGGTTGGGATAGCTGGGATAGCAGGCTTGTTGGTTTTTGAATGTCTGATGTAGATTTTTCAATCTCGTTGTTCTGTATGGGACAATGACAATAAAGATTATTGTATCGTATCGTAAAAAGGAGGTAAAGCGCAAGACTGAAACACCCACCTAGTTGTTGCACACACAGCTTCTTTGAAACATGGCCTCCCTCCGTCCCTCTTCCCCCTTTCAGTGAAGAACAGACGGCCTCCTTCTGCTCTTGTCTCAGGAGAGTCCACCCAACTCTTGTTCTTCCCTTCTTCCTCCAGGTGCTGGAAGACCGTAATGGGAACTGCCATTAGCACCGTCCCCCTAATGGCTTTTCCCCCCAGGTGCCTGCATGAGCATGAAGTTTATTCCCTCCAAACCCCTTACAGATCATTAAGCACAATTGCTCAAAGAACAGGAGCACTGCAAGGAACTCTGGCTGGTGTTTTAGGAGTTCTTTTCCAGCACCAAAACAAGCCCAAAGAAAAAGTTGTGAAGAATAATGTCTCTCTCCTTAAGGTCATTGGGTCTGTCCAGCATCGTAACAATGTGAGAATGTGAGAATGGGTCGTCTAAGTCCGGCATCTTGTGCAAGAACAACTCTCCTGTCTTGTGGCTTCCAGCACTGGGATTCAGAAGCGTTGCTGCCTCTGATTGTGGAGGCAGGACATAGCCATCATGGCTAGAAGCCCTAGGCCATCTCATGGTATACCTGGTCTGCAGCAGGGGCCACTGAGGTCCTGAGACCAGTGTCTTCTTCATCAGTCCCTCCAAGCACTATAGAAACAGAGGAGATTGTGGAGCCCAGACTTCCACCGCTGGCAAATATAATAATAATAAATTTATTATTTAGACCCCGCCCATCTGGTTGAGTCTCCCCAGCCACTCTGGGTGGCTTCCAGTCGAGTGTTAAAAACAATACAGCATTAAATATTAAAAACTTCCCTAAACAGGGCTGCCTTCAGATGTCTTTTAAAGATAGGATAGCTGCTTATTCCCTTCACATCTAAAAGGAGGGCGTTCCACAGGGTGGGCGCCACCACCAAGAAGGCCCTCTGCCTGGTTCCCTGTAGCTTTGCTTCTCGCTGTGAGGGAACTGCCAGAAGGCCTTGGCGCTGGATCTCAGTGCCCAGGCTGAACGATGGGGGTGGAGATGCTTCTTCAGGTATACAGGACCGAAGCCGTTTAGGGCTTTAAAGGTCAGCACCAACACTTTGAATTTTGCTCGGAAGTATACTAGAGGCCAACGCAGATCTCTCAGGACCGGTGTTATGTGGTCCTGGCAGCCACTCCCAGTCACCAGTCTAGCTGTCACATTCTGGATTAATTGCAGTTTCCTGGTCACCTTCAAAGGTAGCCCCACATAGAGCGCATTGCAGTAGTCCAAGCAGGAGATAACCAGAGCACGCACCACTCTGGCGAGACAGTCTGCGGGCAGGTAGGGTCTCAGCCTGCGTACCAGATGGAGCTGGTAGACAGCTGCCCTGGACACGGATTTGATCTGTGCCTCCATGGACAGCTGTGAGTCCAAAATGACTCCCAGGCTGTGCACCTGGTCCTTCAGGGGCACAGTTGCCCCATTCAAGACCAGGGAGACTCCCACACCCCAAACATTTTGCTTGCTCCCTTCAGTTCGCTGAAAACACCTGTGGTCAGGCTGCTTCCCGGTTCCTGGCTAGAACTTGGAAAGTTTTGGAGCCAATCAGAATGAAAGGAGGTGGGTCAGCCACTGAGGATTGGCTCCTGGGGTCACTCTGAAGTAAGTGTACAGGAATAACACAGGGGAGGAATTTGTTCTCCATGCTCCAATGCTAGGGAACGGAAGTGCTTCTGCTTCCAGACTACAGTGCACATGTTCCGTGGCAACTTCAAGGGAAACACAACTTAATTCACTCCAAAAGTAAGACACTGGAGAGCTCCGAAACAATTGCCCATGAATGTGCAAAGACAATGGCATATCCAGCTGGAAGGCTGCAAATGGAGATCTGCATTGATCGTTGAAATGCATCCATTATTAATATATATATATATATATATATTGCTTTCGTAGATTTTCACGGGTACAGGAATGCAGGTTTTGGTGTCCTCGGGTGTCTTCCCGTGTAAAAGTTGGGGTGTCTAGGCGACGTTTCGACGAGGTCTCACTCGTCATCTTCAGGCTGGTGCTTTCGGCTTCTTGTTACTGGAACAGAGCAGGATCTCAGTGTTTGAGTTCCTATAAATACTGTAGAGGGGGTGTGGTGTATAGCCTCCAATGTTCTGGGCAGAGAGGAAGTTCCCAGGCTAGTGTGCCTTTTCTTCTTTTGTTCCTTAATTACTTGAGAGATATCTTGAGTGATTTCTTGAGTGATATCCTGAGTACCACTTAGGTGGGTCATTAGGTGTGGATTAGTTGTTAAAGTCTTTGTGTCTTGACCTCTTGAACTTTGTGAAGAGTTTTCCTGAGAAGATGGCTGTACTGTACTTAGTTGTGCTCTGGCTTGGCTTCGTGTATAGGGGCGAGCTGTGGTTTTGTGGCTTGTGTCAGCCAGATCTGTGTAGGGATTGCAGGGGGGTGCAGCATCCGGAGGTGCCACCATGGATTGGCTACTGGATGGTGTCTGTAATTCATCTGTGGAGAGGGTCTGGGTTTGGGTCTGGTGTGGTTGATTGGTGTTGGCGTTCTGTGTGCCTCTGGATCTGGTGTCAGTTTTTGTGGGGAGGGCTAATTTCCAGATGTCTGGCAAGCGGGATGTGTCGTCACGCTTGTTCATGTTGTGAGGGTGTTTCTCTATCTCGATGGCTTCCATGATTATTCTCTTGTGGTGATGTTCCGTGTTAAAGAGCAATTTGGAATCTGCAAAATTAATTTCGTGTCCTGTTTCTTTCATGTGTTGGAAAAGAGAGGAAGTTTTTTCTTCTTTTTTGACGGCATTCTTGTGTTCTGCGATACGTGCATTTATTCGTCTGTTTGTTTGTCCAATGTACGTGGCTGGGCAGACTTTGCAGGGTATTTCATAGATCCCTTGGTTTTCCAACTGGATTTTATCCTTGGGGTTTCTGAGGATATTGGCTATTTTTTGGTTGGTGCAAAAGGCTGTTTTGATATTGTGTTTATGGAGGATTTTGCTAATTTTATCTGTAGTGCCCTTGATATAATTAAGTAATTAAGGATATAATTAAGTAATATAATAAGTAATTAAGTAAGTAATTAAGTAAGTAAGTAATTAAGTAAGTAAGTAATTAAGTAAGTAAGTAAATAAGTAAGTAATTAAGTAATATAATTAAGTAATTAAGGAACAAAAGAAGAAAAGGCACACTAGCCTGGGAACTTCCTCTCTGCCCAGAACATTGGAGGCTATACACCACACCCCCTCTACAGTATTTATAGGAACTCAAACACTGAGATCCCGCTCTGTTCCAGTAACAAGAAGCCGAAAGCACCAGCCTGAAGATGACGAGTGAGACCTCGTCGAAACGTCGCCTAGACACCCCAACTTTTACACGGGAAGACACCCGAGGACACCAAAACCTGCATATATATATATATATATATATAATTTTATTACTTTTTTAACATATCATTTTCAACAGTAATTAAACATACTTTTACATTATTCAGTTTTTTTGACTTCCATCAATCCTGTCTGAAAATTTTCCAATCTAGTCTCTTAGTATGCATTTCTTATTTTCCCTATTACATTTCAAACCCATAACCAATATCTCTATCTTTTTCTACTTTGTAACACTGCGTATATTTCCCCTCACAAAACTTCTTGTAGTCCTACTAGCGTAATTTGTTGATTACAGTTGCTCTTCAAATAATTCATATACTTCTTCCAGTCTTCTGTAAATCTCTGGTCCCGCAGGCTTTGAATCCTTCCTGTCACATCTATTATTATTATTATTATTATTATTATTATTATTATTACATGAGATTATGTATAAGAAGGGGGCGTGGCTGTGACTATCATGGAGGGAACCTGCACTTCTGAATGAGCCACTACGCAATTGCTCTCTGCGCTGGATCAGACAGATGCATTCAGCTACAGGCAAAGGCGCCACAATGCCCATTCCCAGCATCAACTGCCCTGCTGATAACAGAATAAACGCCCACTGCAACAGAGGTGGCAGCAGCAAACCTGTGCGCTTCCAAGCCAGTCCTCCCCTCCCTTGCCGTGTTTCTTGTATCTCTGCATTTTTCATTGTTTAACCCTCAAGTCGAGATTGACAGAGACATAACTTTAAACGCCACCTCCCAGTTGAGGACCAGCAGGGTTGCCATGCCAACAGGAGCACGTTGGGCTGGCAATTTGCTAGCTCCATCCTCACAAACCTCGCAGGTCACCTCCATCTCCGCACAACCTCGAAGAGATTCCTTCATCTGTCGTGCTTTGGAAAAGTCCAGATGATTTTTATTGTTAATTGTTTTCCTTCCTTAGCAGCTGCTTTCTTGGTTCAGTTCTGATTCTTTAATGAACTCTGAAGCAGGTAAAGAGTAAACTGTGTGGGACTCACCCCAGCCCCACACCCTCCTACTGGAAAGAAGCTTCACCTATTGAATTTCTGCCTGCAAAGAGATGTTAAAGGAACAGGAGGACAGTCAGGGTTGGGGAGAGAAGCAACCCTACTATTGGCCTTGAGCTAGGAGTCTCCACTGTTATTGCCCTAAATAGATGCATAACCTCCATCTCTGGTTTCCATGTTGGAATACATAGATGTTCTGGAAACTGTTCATAGATTTTACATTTAAGGGCCATGCGACGAGATCGCACTGGCCTATCTATTCTGAATGTTCTTATGTGATGCCGATAAATGTTACTTGACTCGACTAGACTAAATGGATGCAAAAGGCGTTCAGTAAGGCCTTCCAGAACGATCCTTGTTAAATATAAATCATTTTGATCTCTTGCGCTTTCACGGTCTACACTCCGAGCTGACTTCTTGCAAAGCTGCCTTCTGCTCTTGAGCCTTGGCAGTCTTTATTTTGCAGCTCAGCACTTGCAAAGTGTCTCTCTTATTGGCCAGTGTCTCCAGAGAAACAATTCGCAGTTTTAGAGGAGAGGGGCAAAAGCAAAAATTAAATGTAGAGATGAATCACAGAATTGTAGAGTTGGGAGACCCCCGAGGGCCATCTAGTCCAACCCTCTGCAATGCAGAAATCTCAACTAAAACATCCAGGACAGATGGTCATCCAGGCTCTGCTTAGAAACCTCCAAGGAAGGAGAGTCCACTACTTCCCGAAGGAGACTGATCCACTGCCAAACAGCGCTCACTATCATAATGGTTTTTTTAAAATATTATTATTATTATTTTTATTATTATTATTATTATTATTATTATTATTATTATAACTTTTAAAAAGCAGCAAAGATAAAGTCCATTCACTGATAGCATCCTTGGGTTTCTGAATCCAGTCTCATTCATCCAGCTGCTGCATAATGACATAATGCTTACCTGAGTAAGGAAACTTTCCCACAGCAAAATGACTCACAATTGTTCCAATCTTTAACCAAGGCTCATGCTCCCCCTTGCGGACATGTGAGTGCCTACAACCCAAAGCCAAAGCGAGAGATCGGAGGCTTTTTTATTAATTTATCGTTGTTGTTGTTTGTTGTTGTAATAATCATAAATAAATAAGAATAAAAATGTGCACCCCACCACCGAGACCTTTCCACTGTAACTATCCAACCTCCCAAAATTTCAACACCTCTTGTGATGGTTTGACCCCTTTCCGTTTTAACAGTAAAAATTCTACAAACGCCCTTCATATCTCCCCAAAATCATTTCTCCTGCGTATTCCCCTGTCTTGCCTTCACAGCACATGTTAATTTGTCACTAATAGCTATATCCCACACCTCTTTATACCATTCTTCCATTTTATATTCTGCTTGCCCCTTCCACCTCCTAGCAATAATAATTCGTGCAGCTGTCAATAAATTTGTGAGCAAGCCCTTCATAGCCTGCGAACCTCCCAACCCATCATAAATTGATAATAATGCTACCTCTGGGCTTTCGGTCAGCTTTAACCCAGTGATTTCTGTTATCACCTTAAACACTCTTTGCCCCCCCAAAATTGTACATATTTACACCTCCACCACATGTGAATATAATTCCCTGTTTCCTGGCATCCCCTCCAACATAACACCAAATATTCCTTGTTTATTTTTTAATTGTCGCACTTCCAAAATTATGTTACATGCAAGGGTTTGAAGAGCAGTGTCGAAAGCCCTGGAGTGAAGACAGACTACAACGTGACTGACTGTGCTGGTACCGGGGGTAACCCGAGCGACGCAGTCCAGGTCCGGTCCCAAATCCAAGAGTACCGCTAGGAGTCAGTCCGACAGGACCAAGGCAGGATACGAGGCGGGAAACCAGGCTAGGTCAGGCACAGGGTCTCAGGCAGGTTCTAGCAAACAGCAATGTTGCTCCCACAACCTGGGGCGAGGTCTGACAGCCTTTTATCTTTCTTTGTTGGGGTAACGGCCGGTCCTGATCCCCTGGCAACTCACCTCCCTGTCTCGCCCAAAGGCAAGTACTCCTCCTGCGAGTACTCAGGTCTCTCCTTCTCTCAGACCTCAGTCTCTGCAGCTCGGGAGACGTCAGTGGGTTACTAGACCCAGAGGCCGCCTCAGCCTCCCCTGACCCAACTGAAGGCAACAAGGTAATCCCCGCATCTGGAGCCAGGGCAGGCTCAGGCCCCTGACTCGGCCCAGCTGGTGTTTGTTGCAGGGGAACCTGTGCAGACTGGAACTCTTCAGAATCAGGCCCCAGACTTGGTTCAGATGCCACCTTAGGCAGAGGATCTGGTGCAGACTGAGACTCCTCTGGTTCCGAGTCCGAGCCCGAGTCCCAGGCCACCACACTGTCACCCGTCACCACTGCCTTGATGTGTCTTAATATTCTCTTACTGCCAGCGGCTGTCCCAGGTCTTAAGAAGGGTCATTTCTGAGCCATGCTACCTGTGGGATTATATGGGCCATTGGCCTGATCCAGAAGGCTCATCTGAGTTTGGTCCTTTTAGCTGGTGTTGGGTGGGACTCAGCCTGGATGACAGCTCTGCCTATGCACACATTAGCTGGCTTGACCCCCTTTTAGCTACACCATTGCAGGGGAAGTTGTGGCATTCTTCCTTGGCATGTCTCTTCTTCTGTCTCAGTCCAGGTTCCAACCATCATCCCAGGTTGTCTTACGAGTAGGCAGAAAACCTTTCAGTACTCCAGCTAGGGTTTTCTGCCTTCTCCTCCCACCGCTGCTACTTATTGATCCCGAATCATTCCCACCTTTTCCCCTGTTAGTTTATTCCTATCAATTATTTGTGCTCCACCTTTCAGAATGCAAATAAGAAAGATACATTAAGCAAAGCATTACAGGATTATTACAGGATTGGGGGTCAGTCTGGATGATATCTATGGATCCCTTCCAGACCTGTGACCCTGTGTCTGTGAGGTTTAGAATCTACTAGAAGTAAGACAATGAACTGGTCAGATGATGGCCTTAGCCGGCCAGTTAAGCACCGCCATTTACATGTCCAAAGAAGTCGCTATGTTGCCGTAGAGACAAACAGGAGGGCTTTTCGTCACCTTGCCCAGCTGGACCCCACATCATCCTAGAGTGGAGAACAATAGGCCAAAGAGAGGTTGAGTTTTGGCTGATGCCAGAAGTTTGCTGCATGCTAGACCCATAACAATGGTTTAAAGATGTCCCTGGGAACCTAACAGTGAGTCAAGATCGTGTGGGGTGTTAATATTGTGAGCCCTCCTCCATCCTATGCTCAGGATATATATGAGTGTAAACAAAACCATGTGAAGCCACCACAGTCCCACTGATCTTTACTCCAAATAAACCCCAAACCCTGGGCAAGCACTGGAAACCCTGCAGTCTCTTGCTGCTTGGAGACGGGGGTGCAGACAACAGTATTAACGTAATGTGTTCATTGGGATCCTTCCCTGTAGCAATGGGTAAGGTAAGGGTAAAGGGACCCCTGATCATTAGGTCCAGTCGTGGCCGACTCTGGGGTTGCGGTGCTCATCTCGCTTTATTGGCTGAGGGAGCCAGCGTACAGCTGCCGGGTCGTGTGGCCAGCATGACAAAGCCACTTCTGGCGAACCAGCACAGCGCACGGAAACGCCGTTTACCTTCCCACCGGAGGGGTACCTATTTATCTACTTGCACTTTGACGTGCTTTTGAACTGCTAGGTGGGCAGGAGCAGGGACCGAGCAATGGGAGCTCACCCTGTCACGGGGATTCGAACCGCCGACCTTCTGATCGTCAACCCCTAGGCTCTGTGCTTTAACCCACAGCGCCACCCGCGTCCCTGTAGCAATGGGTACTTGTATTTAAATAATAAAATAAATGTAAGTTTGAACAAAGTGTGAGACGGTAAGGCTAATTATTTCTGCAAGGTTCTGTAGCAAGCAGACTTCTTGGAAATTGAAGCAGTTTGTGTAAGGTGTTGTTGGCCCAGGACTAGACACAAGACAAAGTTGTTTCTGCTTGGTCTGAAGCCCCTGAGGCTGCGATGCACGTACAATCCACTTGACACAACAGGTACCAGACGCCTTGACATCCACTTCTGTAGTTCTGTAAGCTGATTCTGACTCAGTGGGGAAGCAGGCTGATAAAACTGTTCTCCAGCAGAGCTCTTTTTGCCACGCAGGATTAATAGCCCGGCTCTTTGCTCTGCCCAGAGTGCTGAGAATTAAGCACCTGTGAAGAGAAGTTCTAAAGCCCAGAGCAAATGAGACAATTAAAAGCTCATTCCCTTGGCAGAGGAGCAGAAGCCCCAAACGAGCTCTGGGGTTCTCTTCCCCCTCCTCCCCTCCAGCCTCAAACTTTGGTCCCTGGAAGTTCATCTGCCTTTGGAGTATTTTGATGCTACCGATGCTTGCTGGATTTGGGGCAGGGGCGGAGGAAGGGGGGCGGCGGGGGCAGCTCACCCCAGGTGTCACCACTGGGGGGGGTGACAAAATGCCAGGCGGCACTCACGGCGAGGCCTGCAGCGTGTCCGAGCCATGTGTCTCTCCTGGGAGAGACACTGTGGCTTGGGCGCCCGCAGGCTCCATGCTGCCGAAATGGTCCGCCCGCTGCCTCTCCCCCCCCCCAACTGTTCTCCCCACTTTTGGAATGCTGGGGGGGGGCATATCCAGCATCATTGCTGGCCACATTCACACCCTACATTTAAATTTACTTACAGTCATACCTTGGGATGAAGTAGCTACAGAATAAGTATTTTCAGGTCGCGTGCTACGGCAACCCGGAAGTAACGGAGCGTGTTACTTCCGGTTTTCGCCGCTCATGCATGCGCAGATGGTCAAAATGACGTCATGCGCATGCGCGGAAGCGGCGAATCGTGACCCATGGACGCGGGTTTTTTCGCTTCTGGATGCGAACAGCACTCCGGAACGGCTCCCGTTCGCATCCCGAGGTACCACTGTACTGTTTTTCTTTCACTCTTTTTCCCCCTTGGGCGCAGAACTTCAGCGTCGATTTATGCTGCTTATACAAAGGTGCATTCAGGGTAGTAAATTAAAGTCTTGGCTCGTGTGACGAGTGCAAAAAAATACAGCATTGCGGAGAGGGCTGCAAATCAAGAAACGGGCACTTGAATGTGGGAAGCTTGGAGGTGGGAAGCAGAGCGTTTCATCCTCAGCGGGTTTTGAGTTTTGCAAACAGGTGCCTACCAGTTACCAGCCCCTAGACCCATGGTTCCCAGACCTTTGGGGGCCACTGCCTCCTTGGTTCCATAAACCCATCCCCAGTGCCCCCTACCCTATAAAAAGCATTGTTCAGAATAGCAGTTTGCACGACCCACTAAAGAAGCAGCACCATGGAATTCAAAGCAGTAGCAATTCATTGCACATTTATTCAAAACCCAATTAAAACTATTGAATTAATTCAATAAAATGGATGGACTTGATCCAGTGGTACAAGCTTTCCAGTAAAAGTCTGAGAGTCATTTGTACCTGTCCAAAGGCAGTCCAGCACACACACAAACCCCAGCTGCCCCATTGCCTCTTATTCCCCCATAAAACATTTGCCAAATTGCAAGATGTAAAAATCCAGACGCAAAAAGTTGTGCTTCTTTTTATATATCACCCAAAGAAAGTTGTCGAGCTTTCTTGGGGAAGTTGTTTTTCTGTTTTGTTTTTAAGGTGGATGGGGAACTTTCAAAAACCCAGACATTTTTACAATTTCCAGAAATTTCCCACTGACACTGATTCCATCACTGGGATCACATATGTCTGGGACATTTGGCAACCCTGCCAGAAATAGGGTTTGCAACTCCCAGCAAGCCCAGAAATTGGGAGTTGTAGCAAAATGAGAGGTGAGCGGTCTTTCGGCTTGGGGAATTTACCCTCAAAAAAACTAGAACCCTGAGATGCAGGAAGAGGAGCCTGTCGCAAACGGTACCTGCTTGGAATTTTAAAATCCTGAGCCCAGGCATTTGGGTAGCAGGCCGAGACAGGACAGAATTGCCACTCAGAAATCCACTTCTGTCTGGGTGGAAACTCAACCACTTCCTTCCTTCCAGTAATATAATATAATATATCAGTGGGATAGGTGGGAGTTATTTTGTTGGGAGTCCTTGCTAATGTACTTCAAAACACCCAGAGATCTAAAAATGAATATATATAAAGGTAAAGGTAAAGGTATCCCTGCCCGTATGGGCCAGTCTTGCCAGACTCTAGGGTTGTGCGCTCATCTCACTCTATAGGCCGGGAGCCAGCGCTGTCCGCAGACACCTCCGGGTCACGTGACCAGCGTGACAAGCTGCATCTGACGAGCCAGCGCAGCACACAGAACGCCGTTTACCTTCCCGCTAGTAAGCGGTCCCTATTTATCTACTTGCACCCGGGGGTGCTTTCGAACTGCTAGGTTGGCAGGCGCTGGGACCGAACGACGGGAGCGCACCCCGCCGCGGGGATTCGAACCGCCGACCTTTCAATCGGCAAGTCCTAGGCGCTGAGGCTTTAACCCACAGCGCCACCCGCGTCCCCTATGAATATATATATATAATTGGTTTTTGCGCATGTTTTCCAAACATAACATCCCGTCTTATACAATATAACAAACCTTTGGCTATCACAACCTAGGACTTCCATCAGCCTTGACTAATAGCTTTCTAACTTTCTTTCTGATTTTGCATTTTATTTTAATAGTTATTGCTATAAAATCCAGATCTTAAATAAACTCCTCCTTAGTCCTTTTTCTCTTTTTTTTTTCCTCTTGCTTTGTATATATTTATTGACAATTTTTTTTTTTTTATAATTACAATACAGAAAAACAGTGTAACACATATCTTAACATATTTTCTTAACTTCTTTGGACTCCCTCACATCTCCCGCTCCTGCGTTCCTAAATATAAAATTTTAACCAGCAATTTATCACCTTATTTCCATTCTTATTTTCTAATTTTCCAATTGTATCTCTAGTTTTAGATATCATTTATTCAAACCTTAAAGATTTAAATTTAGCCTGATAGTTATCCAAAATTTGTCTTTTCTTAAATTTAACTTATCTTCATATTTCATTTCATCTAGCTTGATGGTGCCATGTTATTTATAATCTAGCATCCTTCTTAACATTCATACAATTTACAATGTTTCTGTAGGTAGGTCTTGGATTTCTTCCAGTCTTCTTCTACCGTCTCCTCTCCCAGGTCTCGGATTCTGCCGGTCATCTCAGCCAGTTCCATGTAGTCTATCAGTTGCATCTGCCATTCTTCCAGTGTGGGTAAATCTTGGGTTTTCCAATGCTTGGCGACGAGTATCCTTGCTGCCGTTGTTGCATACATAAAAAATGTTCGGTCCTTCTTTAACACCCTCTGGCCGACAATACCCAGAAGGAAGGCCTCTGGTTTCTTAGGAAAGGTATACTTAAATACCTTTTTCAGCTCATTATATATCATTTCCCAGAAAGCCTTCCTTAGTCCTTTTTCTCAATAATTCATATAGTTCTCCTTACAAAACTTCTTGCAACCCTACAAGCAATGTCTTTCAAATATATCATAAATTTCTCCCAACCTTTCAGGAAAGTCTGGTCTTGCTGGTTCCGAATTTTCCCAGTTAATTTTGCCAACTTGGCATAGTCCATCAGTTTCATCTGCCACTCTTCTTTTTTTTTTTTTTTTTTTTTTTGGTAGTTCTTCTTGCTTCCATCGCTGGGCTAATAGTATTCTTGCTGCAGTTGTCGCATATAAAAACAATTTTTTTATCATGCTTATAAATCTCTGTATCTACTATACCAAGTAAAAGGGCTTCTGGGGTTTTTTTTGCAACTATATATTTCAACATTTTTAAAATCTCATTATAAATCATTTCCCAGAAGCCCTTTACTTTCTTACATTCCCACCACATATGGTAAAAAGTACCTTCTTTTTCCTTACATTTCCAGCATTTGTTATTTGTTTTGTACATTTTAGCTAATTTCACGGGTGTTATATACTATCTGTATATCATTTTCATTATGTTTTCCTTTAAAGCTCTCCTGCCCATCTTTCAGACCAAGACATCTGTAGGGCAACAGGTTTGGGGACAGCCGCCCCAGATTATTAATTCTCCCCCCCCCCAATTCCTGCCCATATGGATCTCCCAAATCATTTGTCTCTGAGATGTAGGCCCAAAGGTGTGTTATGTTCATCATGCCAATAATAAAACAGTCATACCTCGAGTTGAAGTAGCTTTGGGATGAATATTTCCGGGTTGCGAAACAACAGAGCACGTTACTTCCGGGTTTTGCTGCTCACGCATGCACAGACACTCAAAATGACGTCACGCGCATGCACAAAAGTGGCGAATCGCGACCCGCAGACGCAGGTTGCGTTCACTTCAGGGTGTGAACGGGGCTCCGGAACGGATCCTGTTCGCATCCAGTGGTAACACTGTAATAATAATAATAATAATAATAATAATAATAATAATAATATAAAAGCTTGATACAGCTACTTTTAGTCTGAAGGCAAGACAGCTGAGGACGTCTCCTCACAAACTTCTTTTCTGTCGAACGTTCCCTCCCAGCTGTCGCTTGCACCTTCAGGGTCAAATATCAGCCAAGGAAAAACTGGCACACATATGGGCATCCGTCCCTTGGTTCATCTATGCCAGGGCTAGGCAACCTAAGGCCCATGGGCCACAAGCAGCCCACGGGGGTCATTTAACCAGCCCACGAGCCGCCCCTGAACCAAGCTGTCAACTCGGCGAGTTCCCGTGCGCTGTGCCAAACTCCTGTAGTGCTGGAAATCGCGTCTGCGCATGCTCAGACACCGAAAATCTCATCTGTGGAGACACAGACCCCGGAAATCGCGGCTGCGCACGCTTATGCGTGCGCACGATCTGACCCACGGAGGGATCTCCAGTGGAGTGAACCGGCCCAGGCAACGTAAACTTTGCCGACCCCTGATCCATGCCAAGGATGGAAATTTTAGGCCTGAGGGCCGAATGTGGCCCTCCAAGCTTCTCTATCTGGCCCTTCAAACTCCCCCCAGCCACACACCCCTACTAGCCCAGCTTTGCATGCTCCTTGAATGCTTTTGCCAGGCTGGGATTTGCCCTTGAACTCGGACAATGCCTCTTGCTTCGCATTGAGTGCTCTGCCCACTAGTGACTCTGTCCCCATCCCCAAAGAAAGGTTGCCTGGAAGAGAATGCAGCCCTTAGGCTGGAAAAAAGTCTCCTTCACCCATGATCTATGCTCTTGACCAGGGGCCAGCAAACATTTTCAGCAGGGGGCCGGTCCACTGTCCCTCAGACCTTGTGGGGGGCCGGACTATATTTGGGGGGGGGGAATGAACGAATTCCTATGCCCCACAAATAACCCAGAGATGCATTTTCAATAAAAGGACACATTCTACTCATGTCAAAACACGCTGATTCCTGGACCGTCCACGGGCCGGATTGAGAAGGTGATTGGGCTGGATCCGCCCCCCGGGCCTTAGTTTGCCTACGCATGCTCTTGACAGCTGGCGCAAACTGGCCCAGTAAAATTGTATTTTAGGCAACATAGAGGTTCTATTTGTGGTGTGACATATCTGGCACAGTCTGCTTGCACATGAAAATCTTCCCTTGATGTCGCAGTCATCCAGTGATGGGAAGCCAACAGCTTTCCTCTCCTAAGCACTAGGAGGGAGCACCGTCCACCCACATAGAATCACAGAATTGTAGAGCTGAAGGGCTCCTGTGGGTCATCTAGTCTAACCCCCTGCAAAGCAGGAATCATAACTACTCACCTGCTTCTCTTCCTCTCTGACATCACGACGCCAAGGACCCCCCGGCACTGCATGCCCCCAAAATGGAGACAGAATGAAGCTACTCTGTCCATTATTTTCCTCTCTCTGTTTTCCCAAGCGCCCTGCATCGCTGTCCCATAAACTCAACTGACATGAACTACGAGGGCAGAGATTGCAAGAGACTTTTAATTTGGGTTCAGCTAGTTCTTCCGCCCCGAGAGATCGATTTCCTACGAAGATGGATCGCGGGTGTCGGGGCCCGGCAGACAGGTGGCATACAAGCGTTTTTGCTTACTCCTGGCACGAGGAAATATAATGTTTTATTAAGTGTCAGATCAGAGAACAAGCAAGAAAGGAGGGGGCACAGAATCAATCCGGCTCCTTTATATTTTGATCCCGAAGGCAGGAACGATGACACACACTTAATTTTGATTGCAAAAAGGTCGGGCTGATTAATGCCTCGGACAACGGCAAGCAGCTCGTTGACAGGGAGATTTTGCTGATAAAGGGGAGCGTGGGACGAGACGCCTTCATATAAATTTATATTTGCATTAGTTCCCAGAGACTCATAGCCTTGTAAAATTTACTGGGCCAAGTGGAGGTCTGGTGTAATGTCTCTGAAGTTCATTTGTGTGCTGGCACAGGCCCTTTCACATAAATTTATGCATTCCCCCCAGAACTGACACCTCTGCGAACCCGCACACCAGCTGCTCAGCTTGAATCTCCATGTTCGCTTCCTACAGAGATTTCCAATTACAAGGCCGATATCTGCCTTGCAAGCAGAAGGTCTCAGGTTCAATCCATTGGTATCTCCAGATGGGGTTGGGAGATACGGTCTACCAGGATGAGGCCCTACCTGCCTGCGCACTGTCTTGCCAGAGTGGTGCATGCTCTGGTTATCTCCTGCTTGGACTACTGCAACGCACTCTATGTCGGGCTACCTTTGAAAGTGACCCAGGAACTACAATTAATCCAGAATGCAGCAGCTAGACTGGTAACTGGGAGTGGGCGCTGGGACCATATAACACCTGTCCTGAGAGATCTGCTTTGGCTCCCAGTACGTTGTTGTATAGTTGTTTAGTCGTGTCCGACTCTTTGTGACCCCATGGACCAGAGCACGCCAGGCACTCCTGTCTTCCACTGCCTCCCACAGTTTGGTCAAACTCATGCTGGTAGCTTTGAGAACACTGTCCCACCATCTTGTCCTCTGTCGTCCCCTTCTCCTTGTGCCCTCCATCTTTCCCAACATCAGGGTCTTTTCCAGGAAGTCTTCTCTTCTCATGAGGTGGCCAAAGTATTGAAGGTTCAGCTTCAGGATCTGTCCTTCCAGTGAGCACTCAGGGCTGATTTCCTTCAGAATGGAGAGGTTTGATCTTCTTGCAGTCCATGGGACTCTCAACAGTCTCCTCCAGCACCAGAATTCAAAAGCATCAATTCTTCGGCGATCAGCCTCCTTTATGGTCCAGCTCTCACTTCCATACATTACTACTGGGAAAACCATAGCTTTTACAGACCTTTGTCGGCAAAGTATTTGAGCACAATTCAAAGTGTTGGTGCTGACCCTTAAAGCCCTAAACAAGGCTTCCTCAACCTCGGCCCCCCAGATGCTTTGAGACTACAATTCCCATCATCCCTGACCACTGGTCCTGCTAGCTAGGGATCATGGGAGTTGTAGGCCAAAAACATCTGGAGGGCTGAGGTTGAGGAAGCCTGCCCTAAACGGCCTTGGCCAAGTATATCTGAAGGAGCGTCTCCACCCCCATCGCTCATCCTGGACACTGAGGTCCACCACCTAATGACAGTTACTTCCTTGCGAGAAGTGAGGTTACAGGGAACCAGGCAGAGGGCCTTCTCGGCAGTGGCACCCGCCCTGTGGAATGCCCTCCAATCAGATGTCAAGGAAATAAACAACTCTCTGACTTTTAGAAGACATCTGAAGGCAGCTCTGTTTAGGGAAGTTTTTAATGTCTGATGTTTTATTGCATGATGATGATGATGATAAAACAAAATAAAAAAATTCCTTCCAGTAGCACCTTAAAGACCAACTAAGTTAGTTCTTGGTATGAGCTTTCGTGTGCATGCACATTTCTTCAGATACAATCAGTGTATCTGAAGAAGTGTGCATGCACACGAAAGCTCATACCAAGAACTAACTTAGTTGGTCTTTAAGGTGCTACTGGAAGGAATTTTTTTATTTTGTTTTGACTATGGCAGACCAACACGGCTACCTATCTGTAACTGGATGATGATGATGATGATGATGATGATGATGATGATGTTGGGAGCACCCAGCCAGATGGGTGGGGTATAAATAAATAAATTACTACTACTACTACTACTATTACTACAGTCATACCTCGGGTTACAGCCGCTTCAGGTTGCGTTTTTTCAGGTTATGGAAGCGCCAAAACCCGGAAGTACCGGAACGTGTTACTTCCAGGTTTTGGCGGTCGCGCTTTGCACATGCGCAGAAGCACCAAATCACAACACCCGCATGTGCAGATGTGGCGCTGCGTGTTGCGAAAGTGCCTCCCGCACGGATCACGTTCGCAACTCGAGCATCCACTGTACTACTATACTCCCTGCCTGAAATCCTGGCAAGCTGCTTTCAGACAGTGTAGACAATACTGAGGTGGATGAGCCACTGTTCTTACTCAGAAGAAGGCAGCTTCCTATGTTCCTACGTCTTGTTCTTATGATCTTCGGTTATGGAAGAAGGCAAACTGCAGCTCGAAACAGAACTAAAAGATTGTCTCACCCCTTATATATTCAATCGATCTCTGTGCTCTGCAGGAGGGGGCCTCCTGCGGGTGCCATCTCCCCAGGAGGTCTGTTTCATGCGATGTGGGAACTGGTAGCATCAACCCTTTGGCAATCTCTCACATTGTGCATCAGACAGGCTCCATCTTTACTGTCATTTGGCTGCCTGCTGAAGACCTTCCTTTTCCGGCGAGCCTTTTAACTGCAATTCTTATCCCTGCCTGCATCTGTCTTAGACGACTTCATTACATGCCACCCCAATCTCCAAGAGGCAAGAGAATCCCGGGGTTCCCAGAGCTTGCTCGGGGTTTGGTTTCTTTGGAATGAAGATCAGCAGAGACTGCAGTGTCTCTAGGATAGAAGGTTTCATTTACACATAAATACAAATTGAGCATAAGAAGGGAGTGGGGCTCAACGCATAACCCCCTCCCCAAGAGATCACAGTATGTTTCCGAGCACAATTCAAAGTGTTGGTGTTGACCTTTAAAGCCCTCAATGGCCTCGGCCCAGTATACCTGAAGGAGCGTCTCCACCCCCATCGTTCTGCCCGGACGCTGAGGTCCAGCTCCGAGGGCCTTCTGGCGGTTCCCTCCCTGAGAGAAGTGAGGTTACAGGAAACCAGGCAGAGGGCCTTCTCGGTGGTGGCGCCCGCCCTGTGGAAAGCCCTCTCATCAGATGTCAAGGAAATAAAGAACTATCTGACTTTTAGAAGACATCTGAAGGCAGCCCTGTTTAGGGAAGTTTTTAATGTCTGATATTTTATTGTTTTTAATATTCTGTTGGGAGCTGCCCAGAGTGGCTGGGGAAACCCAGCCAGATGGGCAGGGTATAAATTTATTATTATTATTATTATTATTATTATTATTATTATTATTATTATTATATCAGGTAGCAGTAGATGCTGGGACAGTCCTCTGCCAGAGACCTTGGAGGGCGGCTGTCTATCAGAACAGGCAATACTGCGCCAACTGGGTCAATTGGACTGGCTCAGAATAAGGCAGACTCTTTTACCTCCCACATTTTTGGGAAAGGAAATTCTGCCTGAAGGCTTACAAGCCTGAACCTTCCCATGTCTGACTGTAGCACCTCCTGCCACCCCCTCTCCTTTCACACAAGCCAACTCAGGCAGCTGCCTCTGCTCTCCAGAAATAAAGATTAACTTGGCAAGCTACAAGTTCTCGCAGCTCAGCTAAAGGAAAAACCTCCCATAAACCAAAAACCTAGTCCGGCAGCGATCCTTCTCTCTGGGCTTTGCAAGGCAAAGGAAGAGGCAATGAGATGAAAGACTTTCTATTTTGGAGACACTGTCAGATCTTCTCAGGGTTGAAGTTAAGCAGGTTAAAAAAGAGGATTTTAGCATCGAAGTTGCTTGTAGCTGTTCTAACTTGAATCTGATTCATGGTGGGATGTGTGTCTTCATTGAATACCACCCATTCTCACCATCGTGGGCAGAGTGTCTATTCCACAAAGGCGAGAAGAATAATTCCTGGACAGAGGAAGATTGCATTTTAGTCTTTGCAACTCACACAGACTTAGCAGCGGTCTGTTCCTGGGCCACGGGAAGCCTTTCGCTTTTGATGAATGCTCTCACACGCTGTCAACATCCAGATACATGCTTCAAGCTGTCAGTTCAAAGATAATGACGATGTCCGAGTGGCGCAAAAGCTGTATTTGCAGTATCTCTGATAGGTGTTTACTCTCCGCAAGTGACTTGTGAAACAGCTGACCGAGCTCATTCATCGCCACTCTGAGTGATGACTGGGTCAATGCCCCAGTATGTCGCAGGCTCAATCTACCCAAATGCAGGACCCGTCAGGATAAAGCATAGACTGCAGTATGGGGGGGGGGGATGTATTTTATTTGTTTAGTGAGTCTATCTCCTGCCCAGGGCAGAAAGATCACAGAGATGCAAATTAAAAACCAATAAACAACAGCAATTGTACAACAACCATAGCAGCATCTGGGGTTTTGTTTTTTGATTAATTATGTTTCTACACCACCCATCCTCCTGAAGGAGCTAAGAAAAAGATATTTAAAATATAAAACCTTTTTTTTAAAAAAAAAGTACAACCGAGCTAAGTTCTGTAACTTGTTGTAAAAACCAAATCGTCTCTCATTTTTATTCCCCTACATCAGGGATGGGAAGCTAATCAACAACCCTCCAGATGTTGCAGAAATCCAACCCCTGGCACCTCTGACCTTTGGCCACTCTGGCTGCAAGGCATGATGGGAGTCTGATAGTAGCTGCTCAGGAGAACATAAGTGTCTTGGGTCGATGCCAGAATGTTGGCAGCTGGGGGGACAAGTGCCAGCTCGCTGGGTATCCTTGGGTCAGTCTCTCTGCCTCTCAACCTAACCTACCTTGCAAGGTTGTTGTTGTGGGGATTAAATGGGGAGGAAGAGAACCACATATGCCACCTTGAATTCCTTGGTGGGGGGAGTTGGGTTATAAATGCAACAAAAAAATAAATCCATGTGGGAATGTTCAAGGATGCAGGAGAGGATATATTGTTTGATTATAGCCTTTCCAACTTGTGTTAACAAGTTCACAATTTAGCAGAGTAACGTCCCCCTTTTTAAACTCACAGCGAATACATTTGCTGAGGCTCGCTAAAGCCTCTATAATAACTGTTCTGGTATTTTCCCCTTATTCCCTCATAAAAGATAAGACATGACACAGTCTTCTATAAAAGTATAAAAAGAGTTTACTCACATTCTGTTCACAATCAGATCCCATAAGGCAGACTTAGCTTGGAAAAGTAACATATACCTGGAAACTGTCTCATAAAGAGACAGTCCCTGTTCTCTCTTGGCTGGAAGCCAAAAGAGCATCTTTGGCTAAGCAGATGTTGCTTCTTTGATGCATGTAGTCAAAGAGAGAGATATGGCTGTCCTGTCCTTTTGTTGTTACCTGCACAGGTGAGGCCACGCCCACCTCTAGTCACATGCAGAGGAAGTCTGGCCCAGCCCAGAAGGAAACAGGAAGTTTACCTGTTGGCTGGACAAACATTCCTCCCCATGTGTAAACATGTTCACTCTAGGAATGTTGTACTTGACTGCTCCTGTGTTTCACATCCCACAATCCGGGGGGGGGGGAGGCGTGTTCCAGGGTGCCAAACAGGCTACGCCTGTCAATGTGACTGTTGATGGGCTTCCCTGCCGATCTCCAGGCTCAGGTCAGCAGATATTGGAGGAGGTCCCTTCTTTAAGCACGTGAGCCCTAAGCCAACATCAATCATCGCTTTTGACTGTGTCATTCCCCTCCCCGCTGGGAAATAAAAAGATAAAAATATGACCAGCCTAAGAAACAAATATTCCTCTCCTTCTCCTTGCTCTGTACTTTCTAGTTTTTCTTGTGCTGTTTCTGCTTCACCACATCAGGCACCTGCAGCCCTCATCCCAACACCTGTGCTAAAAGTGTTCTGGAGTCTCCTCCACTAGAAGCAGGTTTGGGACATCAGAATGGAGGCTGGTCGATTTGGCACTCCGCTTGCTTGTTTTGCAATATTTGTACATTCTGGCTTCTACTCAAAGAACTCAGAAATAGGACTCAGCTGCCTATATATGTTTTCTGGGGAAGGAACTGTTGTGGCCAAACACAGCGCTTCCGTCCATTGAAACATCGTTTTATTGCATTGCAACTATCGCTGTTTTGATTATATAGCAGTGAGCCATATGCTGATGATGTGTTAAACTGAACATCTGGTAGGTAAGCAAACCCCTGCTTTTAACACATGCTTTTAACAAGAATGCAAAGGGAGCTTTTCCTTTTCTGTTTTGTTTCACACATAGTCAGCCTTCCTAGACTGCCAGCTGCAAAGAGCTGTATTGTAGCCACTGCCACTGCCGGTCCCTTGCACCTGTGGCATGGAGATGTATGTGCATCTCCAAAGCCAGAAAGAGAGCATGGGCAGGTGAGATCTCCTAGCCACTCCGAGGCAGAGTGGAGAGGTGCAATTTTTGCACCCACCTGGGCCCTGCACCCTTGCCAGTGGCCAATCTATCCAACCCCTAGGTGCACCCCTGGCTGCAAGACTAGCTCCCACACTTACGCTTGTCATGTGATTTCAAGTCACAGGTTTTCTGCCAATTGATGTTTGCTCTGATTCAGCAGTAGGCAGGTTTCCCCAGGGGAAGTAGCAGGAGGAAAAGACAAGAAGTCCCCTTGGATCCTCAACTTGAAATCAGGAGGGAAAACAGAAATATGGATGGACCCTAAGTCTACCTGTTGAGTACATGGCAGAGGTGAGGTTTGATAGATCAGTTTCGTATGCAATGACACTAGGGTCCTTCCAGGCAGGTAGGTTTCGTGTGTCCGTGTCTATGTATTCTGCAACATGTCACTGAAGCAATAATAGGGAATTAGTGGTGGATTTGTACTGGACCATATCCACACATCATTCCACTTTCTTAGCTGTTCTGTGGTCCTTCCCCAACTTTACAGCATTATTGCTTTCTGGAGGGGCTGTCAGGCTTCAGAGAATCCTATTCTTCCCACAGTGGGATGCCAAGAAGCAGAAAAACAAGAAGCGTTCTTACCAAGTAGTAGTTTATTCAATATTCACAGAGAAAGATGAAGGAATATGGTCTTTCTTAGATAATGGCGTTGCTTCAAGTAAAGTCCCACCCCCTCAGTCCCTCCTATTCTACGTCACCCCTATGCCAGCTGATCTGTGCTTTCTGCCTCTTAGCTTTCTGTTCTACTATTCTCTAGGCACACCTGGTCCGGGGGGGGGGTCAAGAATGCTTTCTAGAAACTCCGAGTCTGTCAGCTGTCTCTCCCCTGGTACTTCTTCTTCCCGCTGCTCTCCCAATATTTCCCAGCTTCTCCCCACTGCAGCCTCTGAACTGTGACCTTCTGCAAACCGCTGTTCTAAATCTATACTGTCCTCCTCTTCTTGGCAAGGTGCCAGGGAGGGAGGGCGGTCCCCACCATTCCTTCTCAGTCCGGTCCCTGACAGGGGTTCTCCCGAGCTATAGCAACAAATAATAGGACAAAATGTTAACTGGAACCTTTGTGGTGTAAGTTATGGGACATGCACTAATTGGAAATGAAGCTGTCTGTCCACCCTGAAGCTTTCATAGGCATGAACGCTGAAATTGGGATGGCCTAAAACCACCTTGTGGGCTTGGTGGCGCTGTGGGTTAAACCACAGAGCCTAGGACTTGCTGATCAGAAGGTCAGCAGTTCGAATCCCCGTGACGGGGTGAGCTCCCGCTGCTCGGTCCCTACTCCTGCCAACCTAGCAGTTCGAAAGCAAGTCAAAGCGCAAGTAGATAAATAGGTACCGCTCCTGCGGGAAGGTAAATGGCGCTTCCGTGCGCTGCTCTGGCTGGCCACATGACCCAGAAGCTGTATCTCAGCTCCCTCAGCCAATAAAGCGAGATGAGCGCCGCAACCCCAGAGTCGGCCCTGACTGGACCTAATGGTCAGGGGTCTCTTTACCTTACCTTTAAAACCACCTTGATACCATCAGCACAATCTTAACCCTGCTTGCCTAGGAATAAGTCCCACAATATTCAGTGGAACTTACTTCTGAGTAAACGTGATTAGGACTGCCCTGTATGCCAGCTTTCTCCCCTCCCCTCAGGACATGCAGTTTGACTCGATCTCTTCATCTCCCACACAAGTTGTCATTGGAAATGGCTTCCGCCTTGGTGGGAGTTCAAAAGCACACGCACGCACAATCGGATGTGGTCTGTATTTCGCTCAGTAATGGAGATGGAGTTGGGGGGGGGGGTGTTGAAACAGCAATCCAAAATGTGTTGTGTCAAAGCTGTGGGTTGGAGGTGAGGGGCACTGAGCAAGAACTCTGAAACTGACGAGAGTGGGTTAAAAATAAAAGGAAAGCGGTGGGTGGGCGGGTGGCTCAGAAATGAAAGAAAGCATCACTCAGGTGCTTGGGGAATAGAAAGGTGAAGTGAGTGGGCTCTGGATAAGACATCCAGAGTGGCAGATGTACGATGGAAACCAATCAGTGGGGGTGGTAGCAGAGGGGAAAAGTTGGTAAGTCCCCCAGGGTGCCATTGGTGGGTAAATTCCATGGTACAGCTACTGCCATTTCAGCCCTGGGCATGTTGGAGGGCAGCTTTTTCTTACTATTTTTCCTTTGCCAATTCCTTTGCTCCCTTGCCCCCTGCAGTCAACGGGAAGGTGTTAATAATAATAATAATAATAATTTTTTATTTATACCCCGCCCTCCCCAGCCAAGGCCGGGCTCAGAGCGGTTTACAAGCAATAATAAAAACAAGATGAATGATTACAAACTTAAAAACAAAAATAAAATACAACATTAAAATAATGGAACATTAAGATATTAAAATGTAGCCTCATCGCAGGAGGAGAAGGAAAAGGAAAAAAAAGAGAGAGAGGGAGGGAGGGAGGGAATCAAAGACACCTGTTTGCACAGGGAACTCCTTGATTGCTTGAACCAAGTCTCCTGCTCTGGTTGCTGTGTGTTTTGATTGTGTTTTGTATTACAAGAAGAAGAGGAGGAGGAGGAGTTTGGACTTGATATCCTGCCTTCCACTTCCCTTTAAGGAGTCTCAAAGCGGCTAACAATCTCCTTTCCCTTCCTCCCCCACAACAAACACTCTGTGAGGCGAGTGAGGCTGAGAGACTTCAGAGAAGTGTGACTGGCCCGGGGTCACCCAGCAGCTGCATGTGGAGGAGCGGGGAAGCGAACCCGGTTCCCCAGATTATGAGACTACCGCTCTTAACCACTACACCACGCTGGTCTATCTTGCTACACGACATGCCCCAATCTCTGAGCGACGAGAGAACTCCAGGACTTGCTCAAGTTTGGCTTCTTTGGAATGAAGGTCAGTGGAGAACATGAATATATGGTTTTATTTATACACATATGCAACCTACATCATAAGGTGCAGGGGCTCACAGCACAGACACCCCAACACATCTTGCTTCTCCATTAGTCACAGCTTTGGATCCAGCACAGAACAAGCAGGTCTCTGTGTCTCCAGCTCCCAGCCTGTTTGCAGTTCTGCTCACTCACGCTACACTGGCTACTGTTCTCCTACCCAGTATAGCTAGGTGAGGGGGTGGAGGAAAGGCCCACCAATTTTGTTACAAGGCACTGAGCAACTTCTTTTGTTATGTTATCATGGTGCTTTTTAGTCAGCCAAAGCCATTGCCCCGACAAAGGGACTGGTTTGGCAACCTTTCTACTTCAGAATTCTATTTTGGCATTAAGGGGTGTCACCTTGCCAACAAAGGCCCGTATAGTCAAAGCGATAGTTTTCCCAGTAGTGATGTATGGAAGTGAGAGCAGGACCATAAAGAAGGCTGATCGCCAAAGAATTGATGCTTTTGAATTATGGTGCTGGAGGAGCCTCTTGAGAGTCCCATGGACTGCAAGAAGATCAAACCTCTCCATTCTGAAGGAAATCAGCCCTGAGTGCTCACTGGAATGACAGATCCTGAAGTTGAGGCTCCAATACTTTGCCCACCTCATGAGAAGAGAAGACCCCCTAGAAAAGACCCTGATGTTGGGAAAGATGGAGGGTACAAGGAGAAGGGGATGACAGAGGACGAGATGGTGGGACAGTGTTCTTGAAGCTACCAGCATGAGTTTGACCAAACTGCGGGAGGCAGTGGAAGACAGGAGTGCCTGGCGTACTCTGGTCCAGGGGGTCACAAAGAGTTGGACACGACTAAACGATTAAACAACAACAAATGAGTAAACGATGGTGATGGCACCACCTCTAGAGCTGGCATAACTGAGAGCTCACTTCTGACTGTGCCAAGGAAATGAGGGCACTCAAGAACCTACAAATCCATGGCTGCCCCTTCAGTCCTAAGACCATTGGAATGCCACCAGTGGAACGTCTATATGCACAGAGTTTTTCACAGACATGCCAGGAAGGGCAGAGGGGTGTCTGGCAGCCTGAGTGCAATTCTTTGCACTGGCAGAGTAGCACACATACACGGTGCCATCTGATTACCGGCTCTAGGGTGGTGCTCTACGACTCATTTTTGGTGCCCAGAAAGGCAGTGCAGGGTACAGCAATACTGGGATAAAGACAACCTCCTAGCTTTAAAACAGCCATAAGACACACACATACACCCCGCACACATACACAGAGAATTGCATCAATGCACAGGACCAGGAAACATACCCAAGTGTGAATTGCACCCATTCACTGACAGCAGCAATATAACTTAAAAAACACGAATGATGCCACCCACCACATCCGCAGCACGTAGACAAAAATAGTTCAACAAAAATATTGCATGCATGACATCTTGCACAAAGTCTCCCTCAGAAGCTTGTACTGCGTGCAGCCTTAGCTGTGTTTGATATACGCAAAGCAGTTGCATCTTAAGGAAAATCAAATCTGGCAGATGAGTAATTAATAAATTAATTTTTAGGATAATTTACTATCCTGCTCCCCAGGCACACTAAATTCTCAGTGGTGCAGGATCAGAGTACTGGAAGTTTTTTTTTTTCTGGTTTTTTCCAACCTCTGAAAATTGTTAACTAAAATGTTGCCCTTTTCCTTCTTCCCCCCTTTCTTTCTCTTACAGATATATTTGCACTTAGAGCCGAATCAAACACATCCCTGACACGCGGAAATGATTTAGAATCCACGTCATGAGACTGTGCTCCAGATGGGCACGGTTCACATTTTATGCAGCTTGGTACGTGCTTGGCCATAATTGCATGTAGGTGTCTCCATGCCAACAACAGCCTGGAAGATGTGGCGGTGACATGGAAGATTTTTGTGCGATTGGGCCAAAAGTGGTGAGCATCATTATGCAAAGGGGGGCGGGGGAGGGAGGCATCCACAAATCAAGGAACAGGTGTGCTCAGAGTATTCTGCAGTTCGTTGCAGCTTCCTGTCACCAACGGGTCTATACATCATGGGATAAAGACTCAGATGAGTGGGAAATAATGTTGCTGTAATAAATAATAATATTTTTTTATTTATGCCCCGCCCTTCCCGGTTCAGGACAGCTAACAACAAATTTAAAACACTTAATTGATGCTACCAAAAAAACCCCACACAGCATAAAATACAGTATAAAACGTGAATAACAATAAAATCAAAGATCAAATTTAGGGGGAAAACCATCCAATAAACATTAGATGATCACCAGGGCTAGCTGGCTAAATTAGTCCTATTTGGGCCAGCGAGGAGACCAGGGGAGAATTACCAGCTGTGGGATCCCAGAGCGGGTAATCTTCATAAAAAGGGGAGGGGGAGGGAAGGAAGGGGAATAAAAGATCAGGCTAAGTTCAAATGGAAAGCCAGGCGGAATAGCTCTTTCTTACAGGCCCTGCGGAAGGAAGTTAAATCCTGCAGGGCCCTGGTCTCATGGGACAGAGCATTCCACCAGGTCGGAGCCATCACTGAGAAGGCCCTGGCCCTGGTGGAGGATAACCTGACTTCCTTAGGGCCTGGGACCTCTAAACTATGATTATTCATGGACCTTAAGGTCCTCTGTGGGGCAGACCAGGAGAGGCGGTCCCGTACGTACGAGGGCCCTAAGCCCCAAAGGGCTTTAAAGGTCAAAACCAGCACCTTGAACCTGACCTGATACTCCACCAGGAGCCAGTGCAACTGGTAAAGCACTGGGTGAATATGCTCCCATGGCAGGGACCCCGTGAGGAGCCTCGCTGCAGCATTCTGTACCCGCTGGAGATTCTGGGACAGTTTCAAGGGTAGCCCCGCGTGGAGCGAATTACAGTAGTCAAGCCTAGAAGTGCCCGTCGCATGGATCACTGCGGCCAGATCGGGGCAGGAAAGGTAAGAACATCCGAGCCCTTTGGGATCATGCCAAAGGCCCATCTGGTCCAGCATTCTGTTTTCACAGATGCCCCA